>NW_005054327.1:55325-105953 GCF_000277835.1 Geospiza fortis | reverse complement strand
TGTTATTATTGTAACTGTTATTATCACTGGCATTGCCATTTATAGTCCTGCATTTTCACTCTAAGGTATCAGCAATGTTGCAAATCTTAAAACAGATTCAGCAAAACTTAAATACTTTTACTGTTTTGGACAAATCAGAGTGGGGTTTATCTTGCTTTCTGGTTTTATCTCTTTCGGTTCTTTAGGTGTGATCGGTTGCTTTTTTTTTTTTTTTCAAGGGTAGGGAAACATTCAATTTGCCACTCGAAAGTTAAAAAAGGGTTTATAAAAATAATAGTGAAAAAAGAAACACAAGCATTTTATTTGTTTGTACATAAAACTACCCCATTTTGAAATTCCTTTATCGTGCGGTGTTTACAAAAGCAGACAGAAAAGTTTAATTCCATTATTATATTATAAGTATGAAAGATACTTTTATATGAGGGTAGTGTGGGAGCACGACCGTTTCTAAAATACAGTTTATGGCAATACATATGAGATTTTTGCTAAGGACGAAATCTTAGTTAAGTGTCTCCTAACTGATAGTAGGACAATCCTGACAGAAAATCTGCAACATACTCTTATTTGCTCTTAAGTCTAATTTTACCCCATTCACCTTCCCACAAACTTAAACATTTTTCAGACTGACTTGTCAGTTTTCTTATCTTCAAATGTCTTTGCTATTGGATAAATCATTATTAGAGATAATATTAATTAATTTAATCCTCATATCTTGCGGTACTGTTTATAAACCATGGATACAGGAAATTTGGGAAAGGAAGGGATTTACTGTCTCTAGGAAAAAAATAAATGTTGTGCACAATTATAATCTACATAAACAAGAAGATTTCTTGGACTAGACAGCCTTTTTGGATGAAGGTGACTTTTTCAACTGCATGTGCTTCTGTCTCCAGAAACAATTTAGAGCCTTTATAACCTCCCTGTGGGGTTTTGAGGACTCTACCACAAAATCTTGTGTGACTCTTTCAATTATGTGCAGAAGGTCACCCACTTCCTAAAGCCCAAGAATGTCATATATGTTGCCTTATCACAGTTCACAAAACCCCCCAAAGAATGCAGCTTATCTCAGGCACTAGAGTAGCTTAAAATTAATATGCAGACAAAATTCATGTCTTCAGTCATGAGGCCTGAGCAGCATATTTGAACAAGTCATCATGCTGTGGTGTTCCTATAGCTACTCATTGTCTCAGGTAGTCTTTGCAACCTGCACAGAAATAACTGCTTTAGGAAACAGCACTGATAGTGGTGATGGAAGGGTTTATTTTATTTTTTTTTTTTATTTTTAGTCTTTAAACATCTTAAAATTGACTGATTTTTTGTCTTATGGGAAAATATTGCAATGTAAATAAAAGGGTTATGTAAGGGAGGACAAGACACAATAAGAATGTTTTCCCATTAAAAGTCCTCCAATGCTGTAGCTCTCACCTAAAAAAATGTGTTTCAAAATAACTTTAGAAGTTAATTCTAACAATTTTAGTTTCTGAGAATACCAAGATTAGCTGAGTTGTTTAGAGCAAGGTGCTAATAACTCCAAGGTTGCGGGTTCAATAAATAGGTCATTCATTTAAGAGTTGCACTCAATGATCCTTATGAGTCCTTTCCAACTCAGAATATTCTGTGATTCTGTAAATATCAAGATGCTTGACTTTTCTTTATTTATGATTTGACACTCCCATCTTCATTTAGCCGTTCCTTTTACAGACAATATTGTTTGCTACAATATTTGTGTAGAACCTGAATCTCTGTTTACAGAACGTGCCTATTAGATCACGCTGTGTAGAACAATTAGACATAAAAATACATCACTTTTCTAGATCATTTTCAGGGGTATTTGGAAGACAGGTGCCAAGACCATGTCAAAATTGATGTGCTTCTTGAAAAGACATCTATTCATAAAAATAGTCAGAATATGCAGCTCTAAAGAAGTAAATGGAAAATACAGAATATTCAATGCCAATTAATAATGAGGTCTCAGGAACATCTTTATCATATTTAAATTTTTTTTCAGAGTACATCTGACCTACTGTAAAAATTTTAAATGATATACAAATATTTTTATTTATTCACCATGCCTCTAAAAGGCATTTAAAAATGTTAAAATTGTCAGATATTTGAGTGTAAACTACAGACATGATGTAGATTCTCTTGCACCCCAATGGAGTAAGCAAAGTGCTGTGAATTTCAGGATCCAGACAACTGGGAGTATACCCAGTGTGTGATTAGGTGTTAGAGACTCTGGATTCTAAGTGCATATTAACACAAGTCCGTTTTAGGACACATCCAACAGAAGCTCTATTAATTACAATCATAGTGAGAGAACATTTTTGCAGCAACGTATTTGAAGAAACCCAATCTATATACTGTTTCAGAAAAAAAGGGAAAGAAATGAAGAAAATCAATTATTTCAATGTTAGTAAAGTGAGGAACTTAAAAAATGCTCCTTCACTCAAAAAGCACTAAGGCATAGGGACCACCCATATCCAGAAATTAAATTTTACACCTCTTTCTCATTAATTTTCATTGATATTCAGAATACTTAGTGGCAGCACCAAGTGCATTTCACACTTCCAGAAAGAAAAGCTAATATTATTTGAGTTGATTGCCATCTTACAGAACCCTGTATAGATAGAATCAGGTCCAGAAAGGAGAGACAAAAAAATCTGCTAGAATTCCCTGTAATTTCAATTGGAAAAGCAGTTCCAGTACCACAGCTCCTTATGTGCAGCATTCTTGATTGCTATTGACAAGCCTAGCCCATTTTCCATCATCTTTACATCTCTTATTCTCTTTTCCTCTAACCTTTTCCCCCAGGTGCCTTGAACATCAGGCTTAATATTCATATTGCAGAAACAGCAATTACAAAAGCTGCAGTATAATGCCAACATGTTACCATAGAATCATGAAATACTTTGAGTTAGAAGGGACCTCAGTGATCATCAAGTTCCAATCACCCTATTGCGGGCAGGGACACCTTCAACTAGACCATGTTCCCCAAAGTCCCATCCAGCCTGGCCTTGAACACTCCCACGAATGGGGCATTCACAGGTTCCCTGGGCAACTTATTCCAGTGCCTCATCACCCTCACAGTAAAGCGTTTATTCCTGATATAAAATCTACTCTCTTTCAGTTTAAAGCCATTAGCCCTCATCCTATCACTACATGCCCTTGTAAAACATCCCTCTCCATCTTTCTTGTAGAGCCCTTTTACATGTGGTGAGTTCTCCCTCAAGCATCCTTTTCTCCAGGCTGAATACCCTCAGCTCTCTCAGATTTCTTCATAGGAGACGTGCTCCAGCCCACTGATCAACCTAATGGCTCTTCTCTGGACTCAGTCCAGCAGTTCCACTTCCTTCCTATGTTAGGGCCTCCAGAGCTGCAATCCATGTGGTGTCTCAGCAGAGCAGAGTAGAGCAGAGGGGCAGAATCCCCTCCCTGTCCCTGCTGCCCACACTGCTTTGGATGCAGCCCAGGACACGTTTGGCTTTCTGGGCTGTGAGTGTCCATGGCTGGGTCATGTCCAGCCTCTCACCCGCCAGCAGCCTCAAGTCCTTTTCCTCACGGTTACTCTCAACTCCTTCACCCTCTATCCTGTATTTGTGCTTGGGATTGCCTTGACTCATGCTCAGGACTCTGTTTAGTCTTGTTAAATTATAGAAAATTACCTGTGCCTTTAGAGTGAAAATCTCTGTATTTTTCAGAGTACAATTTAGGGACAGCAAGCGAGGTTACAATTCTTGTGCACTGATAACAGCAGGACTTTCTCCTATGGGAGCTAGGAACAATACACTTATGTAATGTACTGTGAAGAAGGGAATTAACTAGATGTCCTCTAAAGTAATTTCCAAATCTTTTTTCCATTATTTATTACCTTTCCTTACCTCACTGCCCCCAGGAAAGAGCTTGCCTTTCCCTAGGGCACATTAATTAAATGCATCAGACTCCCACAGCACAAACAGGTCAGCTGCAACACATGCAACATAATCACATTCACCAAGCCACCACTTCAGAGAAACTCTGAGTTGCAGAGTATTCAAAAGCTTAAAAACCTGACTGCAAGTGGCGGGGCATGTGAAGCATTCGAAACTATTGTTTAAAAGAAGCTTTTTTTGGTTAGAGTTATGAATTTGCCTTTTTATTGAATGTGCTCCTTCCCTAAAACTGCCAGTTATTTTCTGCTGGGGATTATAATGTCCACTTGGTGGTAATTATGAATGTTAGCCTTAGGAAGGTACAAGGATTAAAATGTGTAAATATGCATAAAAATTCCCTCCATACACCCTGGTCAACAATATTCCATGCACTAGAAAGTTTTACCTAAGGGAGATATGCTGTATGGATTTTTGATTTTTTAATCCAATTTATTGCCCCCCTTCCTCCAATAAAATCTATTTTCTAAATATAGAAACTGGTAAACAAAATCCATGGATTACAGTAGTGAGTGAAAATTATATATATGATTTAATGTCATTGAAGTTCAGGTTTCCCACTCTCAGAGAGCTCTTTAGCTGTGTTCACATTCTTAATAACCCAAATATATGTACTCCCACCCACACAAATTACTCTTCTACACAATGTGAAAGACACGGAAAAACAAAACAGAGTATTAACACACCCACTATCATCTTCTCTCCCACACTTGGGAATTCTCAGTAAGAGAAAATCCCAGACCTACATTCTTTTTTCAGCACTCAATGCTCTGAGTCCTCAAACTGTGTCATAAGAGAAAGCTTCCTCAGCTATTAGCCCTTTTAAGCTGCACCAACCTCTACTGTTGCTACAATGATTCAGGACAATTGAAAGGTACATGTTGCCAGATCTTGTATTTTAAAAAAATTAAGGCAAATAAACAAAAATTTAGTAAAATATACACAAAACAAAAATTGTTGTATACTCTTAAAAGTGAAAAATCCTAGAAAGCTATAAAATAAGTTTTATATGAGCTTGAAAAGTTTTAGCACATTTTGTCATGTGTATAGATACAAAAGTAAAGCTCTTCCATGTATTTTCAAGTATTATTTTCACTTCCTTCTCAGAAGGACTTTTTTTCCTTCAGTATTCAAACTATCAGAATTCTGCTATTTCCCTGCGTTATAGAAAGTTATTTAAGAGTTCAAATATTTCTTCTTTTTGTATCTGACCTCTGATTCTGGAAAGGTAAGAAAGCTAATGGTAAGAAAGCTAATGGTAAGCACTATTATACTATAATTTGTTCCCTTAACAGTGATTTGCAGCCTACCTGGAAAAAAAAATCTATATTTGGTGAAATGCTACTAAAATTATAGTATGACTTTATATTGAAGAGAATATGCTGATTTCAGGAAGCTTTTTCTCTTTACAAATTAGCATATATCACTTTCTACCACTGTCACAGAACATTTTCCTCAAGTTGATGCAGTATTTGCCAATAAGATGCAGTATTTGCCCCTTGCTTTCCATACTGCACCAAAAAGAGTAGAGGTGAAAAATACAATAAGCATTTTTTTTTCTTTTACCCATCTTAGTCTCTTTGTCAATTGCTTTCCCAACATATTGGCGCTGTTACAACCAGTTCTGACACATTCCTGATCATAATATTATTCATTAAATAAAATCTCAGTTTTAAATTCATCCTTTACTCATCCTCAGAGCCCAGAAAACATGACATTATGATTCAGCCTGATGTCTAATATTAATTGGAGAGCAGCCTTTTACATGGTTGGATGTGAAATCTGTCTAAAATATCACTTACTAGTGTAAAATATGAAGATAGGATAGTGAAGGAAAGATCCTATTTTTCTACAGAGGTGTTTATTCAGGATTTCTGTATAAAAGTGAAACCAGCATATTCTTTAGCAGTCTCAAAATTATAGCACTCTAAATATGGCTATTCATCTTCTTAAATCATCAGGGAAAAGAAGTGAAGGAATTTTCTATGATAATTAAAATAAATTCATTCTAAAATGCAAATAAGCTGCAATAAGCTGCCACTTTACATCAGCTTGAGCAACTAAATGCACCTGTGGCCGACAGCAACCCATTGAACTTTAAAAATCGAGATTTAGACATCAGTGCTTGCTTTTCATTAATGTTTCTCTAGGTGGAGCTCTAGGTCAAACATTTTTGCAGCTACCTTGAATACTTCATCGCAGTAACTTTGGAATTTACTTTAATGTCCTCAGCTCACTCCATCTGTTGCTATAAAATGAGGTGCAGAAACTGCACTGACTTTATTTTTTTGTCACTTTATATTCACTGTTTATGTAAAAAACGCAATTGTCGTGAATGATGAGAGGATTAAACACAAAATCAGAGAAGATGTCAAACTAACAGGACTGCTGCTGCAGTTTAATGGCATATGCAGACATATCAAATTTGTCATAGTTCACATTTTAGTGAGCGGTGCCACAGTGCTTCTGAACTGATGTCATATTAAATAATAATTCACAAAGTTCATAAAAAATCAATTCTTCAAGACATTTTCAAATTATTGATCTGCCTTAATTATGCATAACTGATGAGTTGATAGACTGTAAAAAATACAGATGGCAAATGTCAAATTTAGGTTTTTTTAGTAAGCATATATGTATAAACCATGGCATGCAGTGTTTTTTCAGGAAAGATTGTTAACAGCAACATCTTTTTAATTAAATTTAAAAAATATTAGTCAGAAATCAACAAATCAATTGTTTGTTTGTTAATTGGTTTCCTTTTTATCTCTCTGCCAGCCTAAAAAAAAAAAAGAAACTTTGTTTAATAGAAACTTTCTCTTACAGTTTAGAGTGCTTCTTGGTTTTAGGGTGCTGCTGCATTTTGGGGGTTCTATTTTTTTTCATGGAGAACTCCTACATCCTAAAAATCAAAAAATAAATGGAAAAAACCTTTTTTATAATTCTGTATCTTTTTTATGCCTTAGTTAACACAGCTACAAACTTGTTTTCCTTTCAGAATTACATTAAACATTATATTTTTGGAAGGTCTCATTAACAACAATGCGTGAGAAAATAATATTATCAAAGATATCAGCTACCATTGAAAAAAAACCCAAAACCCACTCTGCTCTCCAGGATAGAAGGATGGGAGACAAAGTGAAGTGCAGTATTGTATTATACATGGTGCATAAAAAATCAGCAAGTTCACATGATATTAGCTCACATTTTCTCCAATAAATGTTTTCGTTTTATTGATTCTTGAAATCTGGCTTCTTAAACAATCTACTTCTCTAACTTTTGGGTCAGGCTATTAGGTAACAACTCTTGATGGATCTGTTGTTTATTCTTCCTTTTTTGTCTCTGAGAGATGAGGGCAAAGAGAAAGAATGAAAATCACTTTTCTTTATGAAATAATTATTTTGCTACTATGTAAAATTGAGTCCTTGCAGAGTCCTTAGTCTAATTGTTACATATTGTGCCTCTGACATCTGAAGCCCTAGAAAAAAAAAAAAGTGAGTTATTACTGTATTCCTGGAACATTTATCAACATAGAAGATGATACGTGATTGATGACTGAATAAACCACAAGTGCTGAAGTTTGTAAGTACTTTATACATTTATACCTTTTTTTTTTTTTTACCATGTGAAGAAAACAGCCCTAACAAAGCAGGGGAGACAGGGCTCTGTACTTTGTTCAGTTCTGGTTTAAGTCAGTCAAGAATAGGGTACCACAATGCTTTCACCCTCACAGCTGAGTACTCCTGAGCTCAGAATACACCCTCAGGCCTTCTCAGTGCTTGGACAAACTGACTGAGTCAGGAGTTATGGAGAAACTCTCAGTCCAGCATGGACAACAATAACAGATGACTCTAAGTCCCAAAAGAATTACACGGGATGGCAAAATGCCCCAAATTGTAAACCTTACTTTAAAAAACATTCAAATATTCACTACCTTTTTTTTTTTTTTACCATGTGAAGAAAACAGCCCTAACAAAGCAGGGGAGACAGGGCTCTGTACTTTGTTCAGTTCTGGTTTAAGTCAGTCAAGAATAGGGTACCGCAATGCTTTCAACCTCACAGCTGAGTACTCCAGAGCTCAGAATACACCCTCAGGTCTTCTCA
Source organism: Geospiza fortis (assembly GCF_000277835.1). Lineage (NCBI taxonomy): Eukaryota > Metazoa > Chordata > Aves > Passeriformes > Thraupidae > Geospiza > Geospiza fortis. The sequence goes on along the minus strand of NW_005054327.1, from coordinate 97,923 downwards.
GTGCTTGGACAAACTGACCGAGTCAGGAGTTATGGAGAAACTCTCAGTCCAGCATGGACAACAATAACAGATGACTCTAAGTCCCAAAAGAATTACACGGGATGGCAAAATGCCCCAAATTGTAAACCTTACTTTAAAAAACATTCAAATATTCACTTCCCATATGTTCTGTTCGGGATGGGGGGTTATTCCTCCACATCCCATGCTGACTACTTCCCAAGACTAAATAAACAAGAGCAAATTGAAATCAATAAAAAAACTAAACCTATCCACAGCAAATGCAGAAGGCATACTGGGGACAGAATGAAAAAAGGTGTACTTATTATCAGGTGAATATCTCAGTTGATTCACTCTGAAGTCGTACTTTTTCTCTGCTTTTGTGGATGTTGTCTTATTCCATGCAGTATCCCAGCTTTACCAAAACCAGTGGAAAGTAACCCTCTCAAGCATGAGTGCTATGAGTTGACAGCCCAGTGCTAAGTTAAAATATGAGAATTTGAACTTTTACTTTCAGGCAGGAAAGAACATTAATCTTTCTTTCATCCTTTTTTTTTTTTTGAGATCTAGGTTGGAAAGAATATACAAAGAGAGAGTGTTTAAAAATGTATTGAAATCTCTGGTTTAAGCTTTCTTTTTTAATTATGCACTACATGTGATGAGAGAACTGACAGCACACAGAAACTTTTCAATTCCTTCTATTAATAAAAGCAAGAAAGAGTTAAACTGTTTTGGAGGTGAAATCAAGTGCTGTTTTGGACTGTAAACCTAAAAAGGCCCTGAATAACTAAGTCATCACAGGAAGTAGGGATAGGTGAAGCACATGAAAGAATAGCTTGAAAAGAATACATCTGCAATAGATAAAAACTTCTAAAACAAGACCAGCTGTGATTTTCTTTTTACTTAATCTCCTCTAAACTGATGAGTACTCAACACACAATTCTTTGTCCTGTAAGAGAATCTCTCTAACAAAAATCACAATGCTGTGGTTGGGATTCAATTTGTCTTCTCAGGTACAAAATCACATGAATTGAGCACATACTAAAGTTCAAGCCAGCTGGGGCACCACCTACAAAATTTAGTAACTGTTTGTCATGTGAAAACAGAGACACTTCGAAGGAACAATGACTGTAACAAGAAGTATGCACACACCCTAAACCATCAGTCAGCAATAGGTCTACACTATTCACAGATGAAGTTTTATTGTTCTGACTTTAAGGGCAGGAAGAGTAAAGGTGCATGTTTGAAATCTAGCTTTGCATCTGAATCAGAAATATTTTCTGCACTTCACTTTTTACCACCATGATAGAAATTTGCACGGCCAGTGATACGACAGTACTCAATGGCACTGTAATTCTCAAGCAAAGGAACACAAGGATGAAATATCAGATATGTGATTTAAGGTGACATTCTCTCTAATGTGTTCTCACTAAGCACTGATGAGACAGACAGATTGAATGGTGCCAGAATAATGAAAAGCTGTGCAAAATAGTCAGGTTTTCCCAACTCATGTTCTGAATATTTGAACTTTCATGTAATACACATTATGTATATATTTGGTATGCAGGAATAAACATATGATCAGAACTCCTTAAAGGGACGATTGGTCAATTGCCTAAGTAAAAAATTAGAAGCCTGGCTTGAGGCAGCCCCCAAGGCCTTTGTTACTAAACATAGATTAGCATTCTGGTAGCATTTGTCTGATTCAGAGGACAATGACAGCAATTAATTGGATATAAGAGAGAATTGCTATCTGCTCATGAGTAATATAACGATTTTTGGATGGACTATGAAGTAGACAACTTCAAAATTAATCTGTTTGAAACAAAAATTTTGTTTCAACATTAAGGACATGGAAGCTTTCCAGTTTTTAAACTGAATGGCAAATGTTATGCTAAGAGAATATGAGGGCATCTGTTTCAACCCTATAATTCTGTAATACTTTCAACTACATATGAAAGGTCACAGACTAAGTAGCTCAGAAGGCAAAATAATTATGCACATTTTCTTATATACAGGTACATCTTAAAGTCTCCTGTTCATCCAGATACCTTTCAAAACCTCATGTTAGGTTTCCAACAGATACTACCACAAAGAAATCACAGTTTAGAGATTGTTTATAATTTCTCAGGCTCCAAATTGAATAATTCAGTGCATAAGTAAATATGTATTCACATTTAGATGAGACAGACTTGATAATACTGCTTATGCAGTAGATAGTTTTCTTTCTCTTCCTCCTCCCCTCTAAAGTATCTATAGTTAACTAACATATCATTCCTTTGGATTGTCTGACATTATAGATTGGAACCAAATGAAATCAAACAATCAAGAAGAGAGTCCATAAAATGCCAAAACCAAAACACAAAGCAGTAATTCATTTAACTTCATATGATTCATAGCAGTTAAAGATATTTGTCCTTCCTAGAGGACGGTCAAAAATCAATATGAGTCTTAGCAATTTACTTTTTTTTTTCTGCTAAAATTGTATAATATTTTCAATCACAGGGTAGTTGAGGTCCAAAAGGACCTTGGAGGTTGTCTGGTTCAATTTCCCTGTTCACAGCAAGGTCACCTAGAGCAGGTTTCTCCTGGGCCATATCCAGTTGGGATTTGGATAATTCTAATAATGGATAGTCCATAACCTCTCTGTGAAATCTATACCAGTTTTCAATCATTCTCACAGTAAAGAAAGGCTTTTTACATTTAGATGGAATTATTTTATATTTGTGACTCTTGCCCCTCACAGGAGAGTAACTGCCTGTTACTGGATACTACTAAGATGAGTATGGCTTCATCTTTATTTCACCCATCAGATGTTTATACACTTTGATAAACTCTGCCCTGACCCTTTTCTTCTCAGCCTCGACAGTCCCAGTTCTCAGCCTCTCCTTGTCTGACAGATTCTCCATTTCAAGGGAAAGAATGGAACAGGAAGTGCCACCTACTTCCTACAGTGGGCCGGGAAAATAGGAAAAAATAAAGGAAGAAAAAGAGGATGGATTTCAGATTCAAATTAGAACAGACTAAACCAACTAAATGTAAGTGTTTTCCTTAGATGGTCTATATGTTAAAGCTCCCATCATCATTAGTGGAAATGTAGAATTTAATACAATGTCCCAATATTAGTACCTTTCAATTTTCTGCTCTGTTTAGGCCTACCTGTATATAGCCAAGAATGGGATACTCTGTACTACAGTGGTACAGGAGGATACACATAGGCAAGGAATGGCTGGCCTGAAGGAAGGTGAAAGATGGCCATTTTAATATAATTTAGACAGCAAGGGAAACAATTTATTTCTTACTAAGCTAAGTATAAGAAAGTTGTTTCTGTTGATTAGACTGTGTGTCTTCAAACTGGTGTCTTGGCTATTAATAAGTTTATTGCTTTAATGAAAGATTATGTATTTATTATTTTATTATTATTATCATCATAATATTTATATATGTCTTACTATCCCAGTTCAATAGAGCTAAAAGACATCAGCTGACTAAAACTATTGTGGGCAAAATGTTATTAAAATAAAACAAAGCTTGCAGAGAAAATTTAGATGTTCATTCATTGAACATATAATTTTTTCTTTTCTTTTATTTTTTTTTTTTTAATATCCCTTGCAGTACATTCTATGCATTTGTTATCCACGTGTCGATCAAGATAGAAGTGCCTCATTGATAAATTTCCTTTAGGACAAAAGCACGCAATGTATAATGGCATTACAATCCAGAAAAAGGCGATCTGTCTTCTTGGAAATATACAATTTTTTTTAAAGGTTTGCAAAGGTTCAGTACATGTCACATGTTTATCACAATATTTGTTCTTGTACAATGGCAGACAGTGATATGAAACAATGAGTAACTTAACTTTTAGTAAATTCAGCCAAGAGCAATCCTTTTAGTATTTTTTTGTTCCAATAAAAACTAACGAAATTAAGTTCCAAGATAATTTTGGCCATTTTAATTTTCACAGTAGTAATAAAGAACTTGTTTTGAGTCACAAAATTTTTTTGTGTGGTATATTCTACATGTGAGAAAAAATAACCATATTTAGAAAATTTTGGAAAGGTGGTTGCTATTCTTTTTATTGCTAAATTCTCTTGAGAATTTGTCTTACAGTTAGTAGACTCACATAACTTTATTCTTTGTGTTGGCTTAGGATATCATTATAGAAAACTCTTGTTAGTCTAATAAATTAGGACTGCTCATAAATCTTACCTGTTCACACTGTTGAAAACTACAACACAGTAAAATTTACAGGTTTGTAAACAACTACTTAATATCTGTCTGTTACTCAATAGACCTATTTATACTGTTAAAGTGCTTTCTGTCTCTTCATCTACTTCATTAATTGTACAAGGCACAATTTATCTTTTCCTTGGTTTTACTTGTTTGCTTCAGTACTTAAAATACATGTTAAAATTACTGTCTTTTCACAAAATGAGTGCATGATTTGTGAGGTAAAACATTCTTGACAAATTAATGCAGTTTTTTATGGTTGTCTCTGAACATTTTCTGTGTTTATATTTTTAAGTCTTTCACCTAATATAGGCTTGGATTTACAAGACAAGGTAGTTTAAATCAAGATAAAAGAAATAAGCTAATGGACAGTACTGTCATGTTATAAAAAAGGTAACAAAAGATTTTAGAAATAAACTTGACAGAATGCACAGATATTTTGTTCTCAAGTGTGTGTTACACAGATGATTGGAATTTCAGAGGAATGTATTTAAAAACCCAACCAACAAAACTGAAAGTCAGCAACATCCTGTTTACATTTCTATGCTTTTTGTAATTTGTGGGCTCTGAAAATTCCTCTCTTGTTTTCTACTAAGCGTTTCCTCTTCAATCATAATTTTGCACTGAACAAATAAGAATTCTAACAGTCAGTAATAGTCTAACCAGTTCTTGATTATGGAAGTTAGGTTTGCTTCCTGGCTTTCTTTCTAAGGAGTTATTGTGAATTTCATTCTAACATGTAACCCCCAAACAAGATTTAAATTTAATTCTCACCTACCAGTGCAGTCTTTCTGTGTACTTCATCCCATTGAACATACACAAAGAAATATACCAGTATTTGACTAGATATAAAGAGTCCTAGAGTAACAAAATTATTTTCAGATATTTATGTACATACATTGTTATCACTAGCAAATGCTAGACTGAACTTCAGTGAAGCATTCAGTGTTTTCCTTATGTTTTTGAAGGAGCATAAATCATACAGGAAAAGACAATTTTTCTGATTTCTGGTTCAGTGTTTTGGCCATGAGCACATAACTGTGAGGTCCAAATATACAGAGAGCTCGGACTACAGAGTATTTCAGCTACAACTGATTTAGTTTTGCATGAGCTAGTCTCAGGAAAGAAACAGTTTGGGCAGTTTCTTGGGTTATCATAGCCTGACCTACTCTTGCATCTGAATAGACTCTATCTCATATTATTTTCAGAAAACTTAGGTAAATTTGCTCTGTTACTGCATTATCCAGTGCAGACAACCCTGAGGGAAAGTTGGGAGAGCATCAATAGGAATCTAGTCTACAAAGTAAGCCCTAACTTTATGGAAAGTGCTGTATTTTATTCGTTCCTTTCCTTCACAGTAAAGAAAACCACAATGTTTTCCTCAAGTCTTCCCCATGCCATACATTCTTCATAAAGTTCCCTTTCCTCCTGCAGCCTGAACTGCCTGTATCTCTTCTGGAGATATCTCCACAGGGATTTGCTACAGACAGGCACACAGATTTATGGACTAATCACTGGATTTATGGACTATAATCAAAGTCTTATATTCTGAGCATTTTTGGATGCAAGCTACTTGTTCTCACCAATGTACAAACATGACACAATGGATGATAACTACAGCTATATAAATAATCATAATAATAAGCACTGGGAGTGACTATGATGAAGGATGTATAAATTTCGGTTAGACAGAAATTAAATTTTCCGCCTTTAATAGTAGATTTCACAACTTCTCCTCCAGTTCTGTTTTCAAATTGTGAGGTATGTTACCCAAGAGGGTCACAGGAGGATTCAAAGAAGATTATAAAGTGTTTATACTAATTGGGTAGCATTAATTACCCAGCTGTTTCCAGCAATTAAAGGCAGTTAGCTGTTCCCAGGCTAATGGTACACTTGTAGACAATAATTAGAGCAGATTCTTGTAGCACCTAAACAACAGCCTTATATTTTGAGAGGGAAAAGAGCAAGAGGCTTCATGTGACATATTTTGTCTTCAAAAATTGAAGGAATTTGAAGGTAATTTTGTTTACAAAAAATACAGAAAAAGGTGGTCTGCTGAGAAAAGTAATAATAGTGGTGTTACCTTTTCTAAAAATACTTAAGTAGATGTGAAACTCTAGTCTAGCTTTGGCCACACAACTAATTTAAACCTGTTTGTAAAAGCAGTTTCCTTTGTACAAGCATATTCAGGTCACAAGATTCTTCTATTTTTACTTCTATTTTTGGAAAATACTTTAAGTTTAACCTAAAGTCTATTACAACTTCTGTAACATAAAATCTAAACATGAAGTCTCTCCACAAAGCCAAGCTTGTTGTGAAGGTTTATGAAGCGTAATTAAATTAGAGAAACATTTAGATACCATTTAATTTTCTAGTAATTTTGGTAATGTAATCTCTTATGTAATTTAAATGGCATTTACTATTTACATCCATGATGTAAAAATCAGATATTCAATCTCCTATTTCATGTGGGATCTTAAAGTGATATTCGGTTTTAACTATTCATATTTTTTTCTTTCAATGACAATTACTACAACAGTAAATAAATACCCAGTACAGTGGCTTCTGTTGAGATACAGCAGCAAGTTTAAGTGGCGTTTGTGTTATTCTGTTGTCCTGGATCATCATATTCTTGAAACTTGTTAGATATTCAAGCATGTGAAAAATGAAGGGGGCTCTCTAGGGTTCTAGTTCTTAGCGTATGCAGGATCACAGTATTGAATTCAGCATATCACAAGTCTAAATAAATATTTTTTCACTCTTTTTTCACAGCAGTTTTAAAAATGCCTGATACCTGCCAATAACAGGTACGAGCAATTGCACTTCTAGAGGTGATAACACTGTACAGGTTTTACACAATAAGATACCCATATGTAGTGCCTAGGCTCAGTTTCCCCTTCATTTTCTGATGCATCTGCCATGTACAAGTCCTACCTACCTGCCTGGAGGCATTGTCTGTACACCTCCAGTTACTTTGATTGAACTGTTGAATTGAAGATCCATTGAAGCCCAATGAGTGGCCCATTTGCTTTGAGAGCAGGAGTCTCAACTTCTGCTCCATCTCCTCTGTTTCTCTCAGTTTCTGGATTAGTATCTTATCTCCAGCAATATAAAACCAATCATTGTGTAAAAGGTATTGAGTACCACCATTTCTGGCAAAACAAACCAACAAGAAAACAGAATAAAATACAAAAGAACAACAACAAATTCCCTTTTAAAATTAAAGAAATAAACTATAATTTAAACCCAGAAGGGGATTAGGGGCTGTAGTCTCAATTTACAGCATTGATCTCTTCTATGTTTGCTATTATGAAATTCCTAAGCAATTGTAGCTACCATCTTCTACCTAATAACTAAGTGGAGCAACCTTTTTCTCAGCAAGGCTACTATTAAAAAAGTGGTAAAGTGACTTGATGGAAATATCAAACATATCAGAAGACTGCTAAATTCCATACAGATTCAGAAACACTCTGTATCCCGAAGTTAAAGTTTCCATGGAAGTCATTAGATTCCTATCCAGTGTCCTTTTGGGAGGCCTTTTGCAAGTCCTACAAATATTACAATCATATGTCTTTTGGCAGATGTAGGAATAATCCCAAGAAAACCTTCTTGCACATTTACATAGATTCAGCACTTTCTCCCATACCACATACAGCTGCTGCATCCTGTCATGACTAGGTGTGCTGGGAACGCACTGTGTGTTAGAACAAAACCAGACCAGATCAAACCTCCTATATTTATGTTCATGCCTATGCCAATGTTCTGCATGATAGGTACGAAGAGAAATATCACGTCTGGGTGCATAACACAAGGTGGTGAAGCCAAAACTGATGCATCAAATGCTTTGAATCGTAGCCCTCTGTTCTGGCTTTGAATTGGAGCCCTTTCAGCAACATGAAGAGGATGTCTTCATCAGAGCTCTCATTCCTACTTTTTCCAAATAAGAGACACTGCTGTCCTAGTCTCCACTCCAAATTAAGCCAAACATGCCTAGCAGATGATCCTCTCAGTAACTCCACAGTGTGGATTGCCTTACCTAGGCCCAAGGTGTTATTATTTGTTTTAATTTGAAACATAGCAAAGTAGATGGCCTTTAAAACAGATCAATATTCTTTTTTTTTGCATGAAAAGGGAATTTTAGCTCCCCAGAAGAAGAAGACATAAAGAAGGCCCAGATCTCAAATAGACTAGTCTGAAAGGATTGAATAAAGGCTAACAGAGTGTTCGCAGACAGTCTGCAGACAGATTCTGTGAATTCTGCTGAACTACCAAAGCCTTCAGTTTCTGAGACAGGAAATTATATTTTCCCTAAAATTAAAAAGAATAGTTAAATGGCAATTACTGAAAAATAAAACTTAGGTGTAATATTGATTCCAAAAGGATGGCAAAATCTACAGGATCTACAGATTTTACTCAAGACTTTTACTCAAGAGGTGATTTTTCTCTCAAGAGTGATGGAGTCACAAAGTTATTTTGCTCAAAGTGGTTTTGCTCAAGATGGGTGAGGAGTGAACATAGAGAACAAAACATGTACTAATTAGAGCCAAAGAAATAGTTTTTCACATGATTTACGTGGAAATTTTATGAATCAAATTAATAGCAGGTAGGAGACAAATTCTGAAGGAAAATTATTTTTTATTTGAGAATACTGCTTGTGCTTTATTCATTTATTTTTACTGCAGTACTCAGACCTACCCAAAAAAGGACATCCCTAATGTCAGCAAGTCTAATATTGCCTCAGTCCATTTCCAATGTCTTTTAATGCTCAAGCCATATCTGTCAATTTTATTCAATAAAAAGGATTTCAGCGACATGATACTAACTCCACACCTATTCCTCAGGGAGCAAGAGTGTCTGTGGATTTCATAGCATGTTAGCATTAGTCTGTTGGACAGGTTCTCTTCTCTTTCTCTCTTTATAAGCAGCAGCAAGATTTCAGTTTGTCCTGGGGCTACTAAATGAAATGAAAATAAACTTACATCAGATGTTTAAAATCAGGATGTAGAAGTAGTGTTAAGTCAGAAAATATTAATACCAATTTGCCATGTGAAGCATCATTCGGGGAAATAAAAGCAAACAAACATCAAAGTACTGTAGACTCAGATTTTCTATTATACTCTGAACACATTCCATTATGGTGGCTTTAGGTCTTCTAGAGTACCTTGTCTTTGGAAAATAATAATAACAAACCCTCTCACAGACTGTCTGCTAATGCACAAAACTAATCTCTATTCCAGTTTCCCAGCTCTTGCAGCACTCTAGCTTAAGTAAATGGACTAGCATGCTGTGTTTTTGAGCAAAATCTATTACGATCAGATGCTTACCATATGTCAAGCATAAGTACCTCATTACTGATAAGATTAAAAATATATCTTGAGAATGCAAAAATCTGTTTGAACTTTCTGAATATTATGTACAGTCATTAAAGTTTAAAAAACAGGAAAATGGAGCGAGATTTTAGGCCACCTTCTCACCATTACTGAGACCAACCATCAACAGAGGTACTCTTCAGACAATGTTTTTGAGTTATTTTTTTAAAAAGCAATAATTTGTTATATAATTTTGATTTGTTTATTTGTCCAGTTCTGCAAATCCTGGAGGGGGATTTCATGTCAATGCTGTTGTTCTTGGCCATACCTTCTATATCGTGCTAGGCCTATGATCTTTGAGGTTTTACAATCAAAGAGAGCATCCCACAGACTTAAATATAGTCAAGGTCTTCAGATCAACATTACATACTTTATTACGTTATTCATAGTCAAGTTATTCCATTAAATTTTTTTATTAGGACACAGAAGAAAATTTTAAAATAGGTTCTTCAGTGAAAAAATCCCCTAAGAGTGGAATTTTCAAATAATTACATAATTTATGAACACCATTTCTGTTGACAAATAATAGCAAAACTGCATAGGAAGATCCAGCATTATTAAGCTATAACAGCTTCTCCTGTTCATTCGATAAATTGGATGGTTCTGTCCTACTACAATGGAACAGTGTGTGATTAAAACCTGCAACAGAAACTCTCTGGTAGTTTATATCCTTCATACTTTTATATTTCATTTCTGTGCATCGCATTTAGTGCTAATGCAGTGCAAATTCACAGCACGCAAACTGTGCATGTTCCAAACTAGTCTGAGGTAGTGTTTATACTCTGAGTCATATATGTGCATACTGTATGAGGAAATTTACCTCTAACAGTTACAAAACTCAAGACAGCTGCATTTAGTCACTTACTGCCACTGTCTAGGAAACATTTTGGAGAAGGTATATCCTTATAGAAATTAAATCTAATAAAGAGAGCTGTAATCTCACAGACAGTTGATCACTACCTATGACAGCTAAAATTTTGGAATAAGCTAAAGTGAACATGATTAAAAAAGATTTTTTCCCCCTTGTCTTGATGAGTAAAATTATTCTAACATATATATGGGAATCAGAATCTTCTTTTATTTTTCTACTAATCAAGGACAGAATCAAAATATTAATTTGAATGGCTCAATGACCTAAATTAACCAAAAAACTCCCCAATTTGTCCCATGTAAAGTAAAACACACACAATTAGGGTTATGGCTTTTTTTATACTTTAATTTTTCTCATCTCTGAAAATTTCCACTTCATCATAAAGTGGTAATGATAAATAATGGTCCGCTGAAGTGCTAGAAGGTTCTCCTGTTGCAATTATAGAAAAATAAGGAAAATTAAATATTATAATTCATCTGAAAAGTAATATTTGTTATGTAAAAATAACTGCTGGAAATAAAAACTTTAACAATTATTTTACTATTGTAAAACAAACAGAATTTTAAAAATGTTCAGAAAAACACAGCACATTTCTTATATGTGAACATTCTAATTTGATTTTCTTGTACATCTATTTTCAGGGTAGATTGTAATTGCTTATAGCTGCAAGGCTACAAAGACTTTATTGTTATACAATTTGTAACTCTTTTTTCAACTGAGATATAAAACTACTTCAAAGGGGAAAAAATCTGCAAAAGTTACTTTGAAATATTCATGCTACCAGGACTCTCTTTCCGTTGGACAAAAATACAAAAAAAAAAAAATTAAAAAGTTTAAGTGTCTCAGCAGTATCATAGGGTTGCAAAGAATGCTTATTTAACAAGGCACAAGTTTACATGAAGAGGGGAAGGTGAACTATGCTATGTACTAAGATTCCATGTGGGTAAAAAAATCATTTAACTAATCATTACTAATCAAATTGGAGTAGGATAATGAGAAATAAGAACAAATCTTAAAAACACCTTTCCCCCGTCTCTCCCTTCTTCCTGGGCTCAGCCTCACCCCTAATTTCTCTCCTTCTCCCCCTCATGTCACAGGGGAACAGGTAATGGAGATTGAGGTCAGTTTATTCCAGGTTGCCTGTGCCACTCCTTCCTCCCCACACTCCTCCCCTGCTCCAGCATAGCGTCCCACCCATGGGAGAAAATCCTTTATCAACTGCACCAGCATGGGTTCCTTCCACAGGCCTCAGTCCCTCTGGAACACTTTGCTCCATCATGAGTACCCCAGGAGGTCACAAGTCCTGCCAGCAAACCCACTCCAGTGTGAGTTTCCCTCTTCATGGGGCCACAGACTTCCCAGACCTGCTTCAACGTGGACTTCTCATGAAGGCACAGCCTCCCGTGGGCCAACCACTTTGTCCAGCATGGGGTGCTCCAAGGACTGCAGATGGATGCCTCCTCCAGCAGACTTCTCCGTAAGTCCCGTAAGTTAGTGTATTGCACTCCACTAGTTCAGTGCAAAATTAATACACAAGAGCAGAAGAGGAAGTCCTAAAACATGATGAAAAGTTATTTCATAAGCTATTTTACAGGAAAAATTAAGGGTATTTTCTATTCTTTCCTGCTTGGTTTCTTAACAGTAGCTGTAACTTTGAAATTTAGCAGATGTAATGTAATTTTTTTCAATATTTTTTCACCTTGAGTTGCCTTTGTTCATTTTTTCATGATGTTACAAGCATTCATTGTGTCAAACTATCTACAAATGCTTTCATGTTAGTACTTTGTAAGATGATTATAACTTGGAAAAAGAACATCAAGTTTTTGTAAAAACACTGCCCAAAGTAGACTCAGTTTCACTCTTTAAATCTGATAAAAATTATTTGTGTGTTGAAATTGTGTTATGCTGTAAGCTATAGAATTTTTTTACTTCCTTTGGCTGCCACATGATTTATGATCCAGATCTTTCAAGATTATAAAAAGAACTTGTCTCACAAGTGATTTTAGTTTTAACAAAAACTGAATGGGAACAAGGTTTGGGTCAATCCCTGCACAGTCTATCAGAAGAATCTATAAAAACTGACACAGACAGCTCTGTACGTGATGGTCTGCAAGGAAGTTATAACCTTAGTTTAAAGAGTTGACAGAAGATCAGAAAGATTTTCTTCTTTATTTTTTTCCCTTTGAGATAACTCAGTTTTTCTTTTCATACCATATACAGCTACAATTACCTGTTGTCCTGGAATGACTTTATGATGTTGGTATCATAAAGGTGGTCTAAAACGATGTAGAAAATTATCCTTCAAAATGCCAAGTCAAAAGTGAAATACATTTGATGCCAATACTACATTTTATCAACCTTCAAAGCATGAAGTTATGAAACTTTATGTCAAATGAATCCAAAACACTCATTGAAAGTGGAAAACTTGTTTTAGCATGTGAAAAAATATCCATAAATATGAAGAAAATAATTCTATTGCTATTGCATTTAGTAATTTTTTAAGCAAAAATTATATTTTGTTATTTCTAGTTTTGCTTTGATTTGTGGGTTTTTTTCTTTTTTGTTTGTTTGGTTGGTTGGCTTTTATTTACTTCATAACTTTCCACGGAAGGAAGGGAGGAAGGGAAAAAGTCAGTAAGATTAAATATTGAATCATGGAGAATTTATGCTGGAAGGAAGACTTTTTGAGATCTGTGAGCATATGAAAATGCTGCATCTTAAAAAAAGATCTGGTATAAACACAGTTTAAAATTATTGTCCATGTCTGACAGCTAGAAGAATCATATTTCCTATATTTCTCTGGTGTGTTGAGGTCTCTGTTCCCTGGCTTACTCAGCAGTAGGAGTTGGGACTCCTAAGGACTTTGCCCACTTTTGGCTTCAAACTCATAAAACTGAGACACTCTTTTGAGAACTAATACAGAAGAAACCTGGAAATTTCCTCTCAGTACTGTTCAAAAGATGTGAAGCCGATCCATTTGTATTCATATTTCTAAAGGATTTTGGGGTAACTCTACATCCCCTTCCAAATTTGCAATTATCTCAATTATCCATTTAAAAAAAGATATTTTTTCAGTATCATTCTGGACAGATGTAATTGCTTGTATTTTAAAAATATCATCTACAATACACAGCAGAAGGCTTTTTATTTTAAGAACAGTGGCATGACACGACACATGAAAAGAAAAAAAATTGGTCCAACAATTAAACTTTGCCTGTTCAAATGTAATGACATTCTGCAATTTGGCATTATAAAATCTTGAACAATGTGATTTTTAATGGGAGAATGGCATTTCCTGTATCCATGATGATCCTTAGTGCCAATCATCTGCAACCTCAGGATGCCAGCTGTTCCATGACATTTTGGTACAAGTTAGTTCTGATCATATTCAAAAAACCTTTAAAAGTCAAAGGTCTAAAACACTGTCGTAAGAGCAATTAAAAGATCAGAATTACCAAGGATCTTTAAAGTGTCTACTTTAATTGCATTAGACTGAGTGTGCTTAATCTTAAGAAGACTGTGTAATCAGAAAACATTGAAAAAAATCAAATTGTAAAATGGATATTCTGCAAAGAAAGAAAAATACATCCTTGTTATCTAGTTCAGCTCAGCAGCTTTCTTCTCACACAAGTAATTTCAGTAGAAACACCAGTTTTCTTACTAGACCCATCTGTGCTGTTCTAAGTTTGCATAGCACCTTCAGATGGGGTAAGCTGCATTTGGCAGCTTCTTAGGGAGTTCAGAGACATTACACCTACCTGTGGGAGCAATCCTTGGTGAAACTTTAGTTAAACTGAAATGAGTCATGACATCCTGTTTTACTCGAGTAGGACAAGGACTTGCACATGTATAGGACTCTTTTGTTTTATGTAGTTTGCCTCCTGAGTCTAGTGTCCTGACTTTTGGGTTGTGTTTTTTGAGGGGGGCAGGAAAGAATAAGGGAATTATGGCTGCTTTTAACAAAGTTTTTAAGTTTCCAAGTCTTTGCAAGGATATGATTAGGGCTCAGAAGAAAATGCATAAGAAAAAGGAGTCTGACTTTAAATGTGCTCCTGAACTGACTCTAAGGTTCCAGCCTTGCAGTCTTCCGGCTCATCCTGCTGTGTTAATACTGTGCTCTATTCTGCTACTATTACCAAAGCTTACTTTCATGGAGTCAGTATGAGGTTTTTTTTGCACAGTGTGAAAAAAGTATGTGACATTCTCCTTTTACTTTTGCCCTTGTTGAGCTGGGATAAGAGTTAACTTTATTCCCTGAGGCTGGTACAGTTCTCTGTTTCAAATTTAGATTGAGAATAATGTTGATATTTCAGTTGTTGCCAAGCAGCAGTGGTCAAGGACTTGTCAGCTCCACATACTGCTCTGCTAGCAAGGAGGCTTGGGACTACAAGATGGAAAGAGACACAGCCAGGACAACTTACCCCAGCTGACCAAAAGAATATTCCAAACCATTTGACATCATGCTCAGTACATGAACTAGTGGGAGACCTCTCCAGGGGCCACTGTTCAGGAACCATCTAGATATCAGTCAGAAGGTCTTGAGAAATTGCATTGTGCAACACTTGTTTTGTATATTATAATTTAACAATAACTATTATTATTATTTACCCTTTATTTTCCATTCTGCTAAACAGCCCTTATTACCACCAAAAAAATTTCTGTTGTTTTCTGATTCTCTCCCTTGTCCCAGTGTTGGGAGCAGAATGAGCAAATGGCTGTGTGTTATTTAGATATCTCATAAATTACGCCATCCCTTTTTGCCACCCAGTATGGGTGGGGCATGAATCCATGACCCTGAGATTAAACTCTTGTGCTCTACCAAGTGAGCTAGCCCAGCATTTTAAAACACTGTTTCATGAAAATTTGTTCCTTATTAATATGGGTGATTTTTTACTTTAATACAGTTGATGGGACATGTAGCAACAACAGTAATGGTAGAACCAGACAAGTGCAGCGATGAATAAAACAATTCACCACCACACGCTATCGCTCCCTCCCTGAAAGACTGTTACACATGGAGACCGAAGTAATTTACTAAATGAAGTCAACAGAAATTTTAAAGGGATAACCCATAGGCAAAGGGAAAAATCATGGTGATTTATTGGGATACATTGAAAAGTATGGGACCCAGGCATGATGCAAATTCTGTAGGGTAAGGGTTGGATGTAATACACAAGACAAGTGGTGCACAGTGCAGTAGCTTACCTCCTGCCCAGCCAGTTCCCGAACACTACAACTCCAGAGTGCTTTCCCCACTTTCCACATCCTGAGGATGACATAACATGGTATGAAATATGGCTTTGGCCAGTTTGGGTGAGCTGTCCTAGGTGAGAGAGGTAGAAGTCCCAACATATTTACACTAAGACTAATTCCTGATGGTTTTGTGGATTTGTTTTCATAAATACTTATTTAGTTATTTAGTTACCTCCTCTACATTTAAGAGTAGATCTAACTCAGGGCGATGTTTTGCATAACACTTTTGCATAAACATTTGAACTAAAGTCTAAGCCTTTTACTGAGACCTCACTGAGGATTTATCACTTAGGTATCTGTTTCTTAGGAAGTACATATGAGTAAAAAGTACAAAGCTACGATAACAACATATGATACTTAATTTTTACAGTGCAAAGAAAGAGATACTGTAGCTTTGCCTTCAGGAGAAGCAGCACTGTGAAATCTAAAACAATGAGAGCAGTCAGCTAGACTGTAGCTGTTTCTTATTCAAGTCTCTTGCTCTCTTCTTACTCTGCAGTCTCATAAGGTGAGGATTTGTTCAGAATCAGGATGAGTCTTTGAAACAATCTTACGGAAGATAAAGAATTCAGTGTCCTTATCACATCCTTCTAGAACTTGAGGAAGGTGTTTAAAGCCTAACAAATGGTCAGGGAGAGGTTTTGGTCAATATAAAAATAAGCTGTACTGAGTAATTTCTATGCTTCCAAATCATTCAAGTAAATGTCTGAAAGATAACATGATTTTTTTTTTGTTTGTTTTTTCTTTGCTTGTTTTTGTGGAGAGGGTTTTATTTTCAATGTCAACATATCTTGCTCTTTTGTTTCTGCCTCATCCTTGCTGACACACCACAGCTTCACATAGCTTTTCAGGGTATCACTGGTCTTAATTTGTACAAGGGCTGATGTTTGCGTGTCTTTCTAAAAAGTCATAATATATGTGAAGCTACATGAGATAAGTGCACTCCAGAAGAAAATGCATCAAAGAGAGCCATACACACAGAAAAATACAGAATATCCCATTCTTCCTTGCTGCCTGAGTGATAAGATATGGCAGACAACAGAATAAGGTTGTGTCAACTGATAGTCAGATATTGTGGAGAGATATCAGTCCCATAATCTGAAATGAAGCTATCTTCATCCTTTACCAATTAACATTCAAATGTCAGAACAGAGGCAAACATACAAAGTGTTTCACCATATGGCAGCAAATTTTCTAGTATACTTGTAAATTATTTTTGAAAGCCTTCATCTGCTTCTCTTGAACTCTACTGTTGTACATTTGGATTTTCATTTTACAGTTTTTGTTTTCTTTTCCCTTTTTTTTTGTTTTTGCTTTCTTGTTTGTTTTGTTTTGTCTTGTTTTAAATTTGTTTGTTTATTTGTTTGTTTGATGGGAGGGTTGTTTCGGCTTTTTTGGGTTGCTTTTTCCCTCTAGTATGTTTTGTATTCCTTCTACATCTTTTGGAGTAGTCTATCTTGTTAAATAATAAGTGGGGTTGGACAATGCAGACTTAATCTCCCATGTTGCTTAAGTGGTTCTATTTTAAATATGTCTTAAAATCCTTGAGAAAAATCTGGTATAAAGTACACTAGCCCTAAGCACTGTACATGAGAACCAGTTGATAGCACTTGATCTCAAACAAGACATGACTGCATGGCCATCTTATTTAGAAATAAAAACATAGTGGTTTAGACCACATACACTGAGCTGAATTCTGTGGTTTCTGGAAATCTTAATTTAAAATCCTTCTTAAGACAATTATTTCTCCTCATTAAACTTTATATCACTTGAATATTTTGCATCACTGCCATCAGGGTCCTGTCTTTCTCATTATGTAAATCAAGTATATCAGCCTTTCATCTTCTGTTTCTAACTTTACTTTTCTAGCTTCCTATCAGGTTTTTTAATCATCATTTTCCCCGTGCCTATCTTCTTATTGACAATCTCTCCTACACTATTATGTATTCTTTCCTCACAAACTATTTTCCTTATTTTTAGACTTGCTCCTCCATATTGTCAATATGGAATAAAAAGTCTTGGTCACTTCACTGATTAAACAGGAAACAGCAATCTGTCCTTGCACCGCAGTTCCAGTGGTACATTAAAACCCAGTGATGAATAATGTCTTTTCTGGCCTATCTCCAATTCAGAAAGGTTATTGGGTATGAACAGAAGCAGCTGAATAGAGAGAAGATGGCAGAGACAGGTCTAAATGAAACGTTTAATAAACTGGCAGTAATATTGTCCCTGACAGTCTTAGACAAGAGAATAAAGCTTTAAGTTTGAATGCCAACCAGAGTTAATGTAATTAATGCTCTAGCCACTGACACTTGTAAGAGTTCATTATGTGGCAAAAGGAGAATTTACTTATTTATAAGGATTACAAGATTGGAAAATGTCCTTCCCGAGTGCTTAGAATTTAACCCTGACTTGTTTAAAGGCCTTACATGTATTTGAAGTTAGAAACATAACTGTTGTAATTTCCTGACTCAAGTTCACAATGAAATAGAAGCATTTAGCAAAATAAATTTTACTGACTCGGTGCAGTTTAATGTTGACACCAATTAAACTAATTCTCGAGGATTTTTGGAAGGAGGGTATGTAGAACTAATTATTTAAAGAAACTGAAACAAACCCAAAAGCCTCACAAGGAGATAAGTGTATGCATATATATGGCTTTGTGTTTGTGCAAAAGACCCCCATATACTCATATGTATATAACATAAAATATAAGCAAGTAAATAAGATGAAGGTATAACAGAATTCTTTGTCTTAATGCAGACATTCAGAATTTTATTGCCTTTATTTGCCATAGGTTTAATGCCAATAGCCATGCCTTCTCGCATTTCATTATTTAGATTTAAATAGATTTCTTGTGCCACCAGAGCAAGAACAAACACATAAATCGTTTTGAAAGTAGGGTTTTTCCTGGTGGCAATATTTTGCTGAGAACTTCAACATAACATCTGAGAAGAAAGTTCAATTTTTTCTGTATACTTATTTACTGACCTCTAAATTGGCAGTAAATTCACCCCATTCCCTGTCTGTATAGGATAGCACACCAAACAAAACCCCAAGATTTTTAAAACATGTAATGTGGAAGAAATTTGAACTATAAAGAACTATTTGAACTATAAATGCCACTTTTATGTAACATTTAGGGGTTTTTTAGTGTCCATGGACAATGCAGAGGAAAATGAATATACTTTTTTTAAGCCTTCAGTTAGAGCAACTATATAGAATTGTCATGATCACTGAATACAAAGGACAGAAATTGCAATGTGCTGTATTAGGCCATGTAAAACTTATTTTAACAGCCATGAATGTGAATTGGTTGCTCTTGGGCTATTCTGGAGAGTGCAGAGACTCTTGAATACTGGACTTTTCTCTGGTGGAAGAAGATTCCTAAGAACTTCTGAGTAAATGAACATAGATTGTACATGACATACTTCCTTAATTTCCTCTTCTCCTCCACCATCACAGATGTTCTCTACTGGATAAGCAATCTGTGTTGATAAGATACACATCAGAAGACCTGCTCATGCACATTTAAACTTGCTGTGTGCACATGGATGAGTGTTCAGGTAGATCCACGAGCTCTAAATCAACCCCACCAAATTACATCTGTGTGGTATACTCCTTTAATTATTTCTTTTTTTTTTTTGATTAGGCAGCTGTTCAATATTCCATCTAAGGAACATTGACCTCAACATAATATGTATCCTAATACAGTTTCATTCCCTGAACAGCTTGTCGGATTATTTTGCCACTAAATTAAATTCTGCAGTTCACCACAAGCAAAGGACAACAAATGGAATTTAAATTTGCAGCACAACTGTTTTAAATCTATAGTTCCAAATACTTGAAATTGGCAGCAAGTTGTTGTCTTTAAGAATAGGGATCAATTCAGAAACTATAAGAACAAGACAAATTATAACAGAGGATTTCTCTTCCAAATTTTCAGGATGGGAGGTACTCCAGCTAATTTAAATGCTGAATTTCTGTTTGTGTACTTATTTTTGTGAAGGAAAAAAGCTATAACAAGAAAGTGAATACTATTAGCTGTACTCTCGATGAAAGAGGAACAAAAAGATAAATCACTCTCTGTATGCCTACTTTTAGGTCTTAGCTCAAGTTTGACCCTGTTTTGAGCAGCTCCAACCAGCCTTCTCCAAACAATACTCAAGCAAGGTCCTAGGATTATTCCATTTTCAGGATGTCATGGCATAAAATCAACATATGAGTAAATTGCTCTAAAATTCTAAATTGTTTCAGATGTCCAAGCTGAAAAAAAACCAAAAAAACAAAACATCCAACCACCACAAAAGTCAAACTGGCAAAAGAACACCTGACCAAAGCGGATGTCAAAATGACACAGTAATGATAATGACAACTTCCTCCAGGGGAAAATTTGCAATAATAGTTTGTTTGTCTTGTTTTATTGGAAAGTAATTAATAGTTCTGGTTTACTTATTACTGTAATAAGTAATTCTTGTTCAGTGTGTGAGGGACCGCAGATATCTTTCAAGGGCAACACCTGACTTAGACTGAGAGCATTTCCCTGTCTTTATTGGCTATATAAAAAACATGCAGTGATCTTAAATATCAGATTATTACTGAACCATCAATTTTTTAACTTCTTTTGCTTACTGATAAAAAGCGCTCAGAAAACTGTGTTCTAGAAATGAAATTACAACAAGTTTTTGGTATTCTGTCTCTTTTCTCTTGAGAACTTTTCATAGAATTTCCCACATTCCTCCCTAGGCTCACTACCTCTCTTTATTTTAATATATTTTATGGTATACTTCTGATATGTGAAGATATGTGATATCTTAATTTTGCAGATTTTTCCAGCATAGTGACAAGCAAAGTCAGCAGAGCCTTGATCAGCCACTGGGACTATGGTTAATGCATTGCTCCCCTCTGTTCAGGGCTGTTTATACCAGTGGATGAGGACAGCCAAGTTAAGCATAATGTCTGCCTTCACTGTAGTCCCATCAGCACACAGGGCATGCTCTTTAGATTCATTGCCACTTCTCCAAGTCCTTACCAGAGTCTGGCTATTCCTATGACATCAGCAAATATCTGTTATGTGTTCATCAGAAAAATGAAAATACTCAGGCATGAGACAAAATAATGTTATGGTCTAATATAACCACTTTACAGCTTAGATTTCAGGCTGTGTGATTTATTAGTTTCTTTATGTTTTCTACAAGACTTTAGATCTCTATTTCTTTGGAAACACGTGCCATATCTAATTTATTAATTTATTTTATGTTTCTAGATGTGTATATATACACATTTATCTTTTAATGGAGAAGTTTGGGACATCAAATTGGGGCTTCTGGACATATTTCTATTCTATGGAAACTGATTAGCATGCAGTAGAAGAAGGAAGGGAGAAAATACGCTAGTGCTCCTTGAATACAGATGATGATCTTGTGTTGTAATTGAAAGCTAAATGATTACACAGTAGATAAAAAAATTTAAAAAAGAAAAAAAAAGCCCTAAAATTAAAAGTTGGAAGCTTTGGGGCACAAATCCCCTTTCCAGGCTGCTAAAAGATAAATTGCTGATCTGAACTCATGCCTAGCTTGCAATTCAGGATGCTTACACCTTACACACTACTGTAAGACAGCACTTGAAATAAGGTGACTGTGTAAGACATGGATCCAGAGTGGGAGGCAAATGTGGCTAATGTGCAAGAGTTCCCCAAACACAATGCAATGTTAAGTACAACTCAAAGATGATAGTCATATTAGTCAGATATTCTTGGCCATTGGACAGAAAAATAAAACAAGTTCCAAAACAACTTGTGCTTTTAAAGCAGCTTCAAGCAAGGAAGTTTACACAAGTTTAGGCAGACAGTGCAATGTTCACAATTTTGCTCAAGAATTCTGCATTTTTTGATCCGTTCTTGCAGTAATTTCTGTGACAGCAAAACAGAGGTTGTTGCTGCTATTTAAGTCAACTGAATAGTATCATTTTTGTCTATGGATTGGGTGTAGATAGCAGGGTCTCCATATCCCATCTCCAATGGATTTTGCACTAACTTAGGAAGTCTGAACAAAACAGAGTTTACTCTTATTTTGCAGGACAGTGCTGAAGGTTTCTCTCTCTAAACAGACATAGAGAGTTACACGCACACATCTAAATGCTGCTCATAATGCTCAAAATGGGAGCACAGCTGCACAGGGAAAGACCTCTCATTTCCATCCAACGAGAATTTTAAATTGGACAAGCACATGTGTGTCTTCTGTCCTTGTAGATCACGTAAAATATGGGTTAGGACTGTTTTTTCCTGACTTTAGTATGAAAGCAAATGAGAAATTAATGTAATCTTGCAATTCTGATATAACTGCTTCTCAGAAACTGGCTGTAATCCTTGAACATTTTTGTAACAGTATTTCTCATTGGTGCATCTGAATGCTTTTGACATCATGACCAGTTTGCTCTGAAAGGAAAAAAATGTATAATTTAGTGACATATGGTTGATAACTGCACAAGCAACACAGCAGAAAACATCCAGGCTAAACTTACATGCAATCTAAAAAAATTATTTTCTAAAAGCTATACACCATCAAGATGTTGAAACTAGTAGGTAGGAAAAATGTATTAAATTCTACCTGAATAGGACCTACAGTAATTATGGTATGGGGAAGTATCCCTCAATAGCCTCTACAATTGCTCTGTAGTGAGCAGAGTCTAATAATTTTGTTCGAAAAGTTCAGTTCACAGTGCAAGTCATCACCACCTAAATCAGATTGCTACATTTGTTCAAACTCAGTGACTTCAGCAAAGCCTTTGACACTGTCTCCCATATCAAATTCCTGGAACAGCTGGCAGCCCTCAGCTTGGACAGGCGCACTTTTCCCTGGGTGAAGAACTAGCTGGATGGCTGGGCCCACCCAGTGGTGGTGAATGGTGCCACATCCAGTTGGAGACCAGCACAGGTGGTGTCACTCTCTACAACTACCTGAAAGTAGTGCCATGGTCTGGTTGTTATGGTGATGTTTGGTCATAGGTTGGACTCAATGATTTCAAAGATCTTTTCCAACCTAATTAGTTCTGTGATTCTCTAACTATCTAACCTTATCTGGCATGGTTGGTTTGGGCAGCCAGTTCCAATTCAGACATATAAAAAGAAGTTAAATTACTCCCACATTCACTGAATAGTTTTGTGAGTATTTAGCATCAAAATCAGAATCTTCTCAATTAACTAAAAGAAATGTCATATTTGGATGATAATCAGTATTCTGTCTGCAGTTATTTGATATCTGACAGTGAATACTTTCAGTTATAAAGTGAAAGTTATGAAAAATGGATATACTGAAAAGAAGCAACTAACCTAAGTTAAAAACTGTCACATAAGTTAGTCCTGTTGCAACAGGTTGAAATCAGCCTTACAAACATTTTCTTCTAACAAGAACTACTTTGGACAGTTGAGTGCCCCTTCCATTTTAAGACTTTTGGCAATTTTATATGGTTGTTTAAACTATCTTTCATTAAATAGATATATGTGCTATCGGACAAGATTGCTTTAATTCATAATAACAACTATAGCTCCTGAAGTCACAAACATGCATTTCTTTTTTATTTATTGTACTATTTGTCTTTGTGTTCCTATTTGTTGGCAGAACTCCTCGGGTCCTGCAGCAAAGACAGACTCATTTCATCAGAGACAGTGCATGGTGATGGATGTGGTGAAACTGACTCTTCATTGCATTTTAACCACATTTTAAAGTCTGCCTGATGCATTTCACACAGTCAGGGAAATCAAGATGATAATAGCAAATATGGGGTTGACATAATTTGTCATTGTAAGATTGAGCTCAATACACTTTCAAGTAACATCCTAATTTTTTTTACCTCCAGCACTTGCAGTAGAGTGTTTTTCTCGATAAAGTCATTCCACACCAAAGTCCCTAATACAATGATTTAAGAAGCTCTAAACCCAGCATAGACAAGGATTTGCCTAACAAGAAAAAGTGCATTTTGTCCTGTTTTCTTTGACTCCTGGCCATGCCTGGGATGACAAGATATGTCAGCCAAGATAATCACCAAATAAAAATAAGTAACACTCTTCCTCTCTCTCAGTGACAGCTGTCAAGAGACTCTCCAAGAACCAGAAAACCACTGAAATGAAAAGAAAATGTGTTCAAGGTCTGTTTAAAAGATCCTATATTTCAAATTACTCTCTGCATTTTAATTACAAGGCAGCAAAAAGACCTGCCATTTTTATCAGAAATACATTTTAAAAAATCAATAGTGAAAATCAAAACCACAACATAAATAAAACAAAATAAAATAAATAAAGCTAAACAAAAATAAGAAAAATCTGTAGCTACTGTGCCCACAGAAATGAGTTGGTTCTCTCAGAATCATGCTACCTGTCTATTCAATTTGTAATTCTGGCATGAAATTCACCTGCCATCATCTGCCAGGTCTCCAGTAAGTCTGTAGACAAGAGGCAGTAAACCATTCTGCAACCAAAGAAATCAGACAAAAAGATGTAAGCTGCATTTAACTCAAAACAATATTCTTGTTAATAATTTTTTTGCAGTGCTATTGCAGTACAATACAAGATTATTTGAAAACTTGATTTTCTATCTGTCTCCATGAAAAGTGTAAACATTTTATTTAGTTGTGTTACACTAAACATTTTATTTAGTGTATGTTAAGTATGCTTCATACTATTAAGTATGAAAAGTGAGTTGCTGGAAAGCAGGAAGGATTGATGTTTATAAACTTACAGGCCTTGCCTAAAAAGATAAAATTACTGTAGAATATTGATTCTTCATTAGGTACATACACAGCTTAAAGTAATTTCCAGATGAAATAGGCAAGGAGAAAAAGCAATAAAGCTAACAAAAGAGGAGCAGTTGGTTCAATTCATCCACTGCAAAGAATACAAATACAAAGGTCCTAGCCTTCAAGACCAGCCCAGTTTTCTAGCATCGTTAATGGTGTTATCATTTTCTAAAAGCCTTAGCTATTAAATGCAAAAAATTTTTCAAAGCTAGGTTTTATACACATCGTGAAAATATTTGACAAAATTAAAGTAATAAAGAGAGCACATGTGAAAGATAAAAAGAGTGTTTCACCACAAACACATATGCTAGCGACAATTATTGTCAAAGCTGATCTTTGGAGCAAACTTAAGCTATATGGAGTCTTTAGAGCACATCTTCTGGGCTTTGCTAACTGAAGGTTTAGGTATTTTGGTATATTTTTGAAATTTATTTAACCAACATTTTCTTTAATAATTAATCGCTTATATGTTTACAGACAGCAACATAAAATTTACAATTGCCAACACCAAATTTAGCATGCTATTCACCTCATCAGAGTATATTCTACAGGCCTTTATAATGTTATATCACATTCTTTTAATGCCATATAGACACAAATTAGTTAAATTTGCAAATAATTAAGTGGCGAATTACAACTAATTCATAATAACAGTCTGTCCCAAGTGAATTCTTTACTTGTCAGTATAGTCAGGTCTAGGCACAATGCAATTATGTAAATACAAGATTTCTGTTCTTCAGTTCCAGAAGCGTGAGAGTTTCCTGTTAGACCTGTTTTATCTGCCTACGAAGATGTCTAGAATGAGAAGACTTAGAGAGCTCTAGGTGCAAATATTTCAGGAACTGAATAATATTTTAGGTGTATACTTCAAAACAAACTAAATAATGGTGTTGATGGTCTGGACTGCATTTACTTCAATAACTAGATGTTCATCAACTATATAGGGAGCTTACACACCTACTAATCTAGTAATAACTAAATGTAATTCTTTTACTCTCAGACTTATTCGTCCCTTAGATTTATACATCCCCAACTCTCTGTTTCTTTCACATTTTATATATTCATTTCCTAGGAATCATTATCTTCTCCCTCCAGGGTAAAAAAGGATGTAATTTGCCAATCAGATGTAGACACCTACATGGCAGATATCTTTACTTGAGTTAATCACCACAGACTCCCTTTGTAATCCCTGAGAAAAGCTGTTGTAAGATTTAGTTAATCTCATCCTCATATAGACACCTCAAGATAATTCAGTTACTTCTGTATAGGTGTTTAATGGCATTAAGTGTTCTTTATTGTATTCCACCTGAGCTTTAGCTGCCAATTAAGTAAGATATTTGTCTTGGTTTCTTCACCTGCAAACCCTGTGTGGATGTCAGAAGTCTCCTAGGGGATCTCAAATGGTAGCTGACATCAATTCTGAAATAGCAGAATTAACTTGCTAAAAGAAGTCATGTTTGACACAGAATTGTCTGCCGCTTTCCATGGACTGGGATGGGCACACAGGATGATTTTCAGCTTGTCAGTGTCTACCATGTAGGCATTTGATTTGGACATTTAAATTTAAAGTTCATAATATTTTTTTCAATTTCTGGTGATCTCTATAGCCAAAAACCTTTCCTCGTGTCAAGAAATAGATTATCCAATCTCAAAGTGAGACTGACAGGACTTTTATTTTGAGCTCTTTAACCTACTGAGCAAGTTATGCCTGCTCTACCTTTAGTATTACCTATGGGATTTCCACCTTTTTAGACTGCTATCACAGTGGGTGTGGCTGCATCAGAAGTAGATGTGCCATTTGATGTGAACATGTTGCTCCTAGGACAAAACTGTTCATCACGCTCAGTTTAGATTTTTAGTACTCACTGTCCATATAAATCCTGCATCCTGAGGGTTACAGGTAGCTTTACATTCACAGATGTTAACAAAAATTTAAAGGAAGAATATAAATAGAGTGTCTCAAATGGAGTTCTTATTTATCAAGGTTCCTAAAAGACAGAATTTCAAGGAAAGGAAGGATCTTTCTACTTTGTTTTGTTATTGAAATTCTACTATGAGTATTTCTACTTTCACAGTGATCTTTTGCTTAACTTTACAGCCCAAAGTTTATCTGTTGACTTTATGATACCAGCACAGACATTAAGCATTATGCATCCTGTTAAAAGCAGTTGAACATATCTAAGAAGCTGGGAGAAAGATCTTATAAGTAAAAATTATCACAGGTGATAGGGCTTTCTCTCATGATTGTTATTCTGAATGTGAATGTTCTTTTGCTATGAGAACGACTCTTTAGTAAAAAAAAGCTACTTCAAATGCAAGCATGAATTGGAGTTATGTCAAACTGAAGAGACTGGAAATGAAATAAGTTAGTTTGCACTCTATCTGCCTTACTAAAAGTTAAATTACACTGAAATAATTAGAGCTTCATGAGGTGGTGTAGCTTTACCATTCAGTTGGTTTCTCATAGTGATTAACAGGAGGATTTACCAGAGCCAGAGAAAACTAAGATTATGATAACTGTTAGCAGCAGTAAGAGATATGAATAGTAGCAATGATATAATAAAGATGTCTACTGGAAATTTTCATCAGCATATAAATAGTTGAATTCAGAGACTACTGTTGAAGCGTGGAAGTAGGAATTTTGTCATTGTCTAGGTATGTATGTGAAAATATATATTTATACATATATATAATGCCATTCAAAATTATGTAAACATCTTTAAATTCACATTGTAAATAATTTTTCTAATTTATTATTTTCCGTTTTAAAACATCCTCTTTTACAAAATATGAAATCAGTATTATGAATGTAGATAATGCAGCCTAAAATTCTAACCTAAGCTTCCAGCTGACAGGCTTCAGTATGTGTGTTGAGAACCAAAATTGGCCCTCATTATGTCCAGTGCTTCCTGAGAATTGTTTAGAATTGCAGAATTTAATAATACCTTTAGGACAGTAACTTAATTCTTTCAGTTGAAACCACAGGAGAATGAAATATTACATACTTTGCTTTGTGTAAAAAGAACAAACCAGAAACAAATCATAAAACTTACAGTAATTTCTTCTTGTAAGGTTTTTTGCTGTTCATCTTCTCTACTTCCATTCAGAACTGTTTTTGTCCTTTTTATTTATACTGTATTAATAAAACACAATAAGCAGTTGTCACCTTTTCCTTTCTTTTTCTGACATGTGCTTTTGTTAAAGAGACTCAGAATAAGATGCAAGCATTTCAAGGGAACTGAAAACAACATAGTTCACAATATCTTCCTTTGTAATGTTGAAATTGCCCTTTTTGATAAGAAGGTAGAGAAGTAGCTTTAGCATTTCTCATCTGCAGCATTCATAAGCAATCCCATCTGACGTATGAAGGTATTGGTAGAATCTTCAATACCAAATTTTCATTCTCATTCAAGATAAATACTATGTTATTTATGAGGAACTGAACTGATTTACTTGGGTTTTTCTCTGGCTTCAGCTCTGAAGGCAGAAAAGTGGTGGAACCAGGCCCAGAATAAATTATGATATCATTCCTATTTCCACAAAAAATTAACTTTCAGAGAACATTGATATAAGTTTTATATATATATATATATATATATGCCAAAAATATATCCTCTAATCCTCACAGATTCAGTAATACAAATAAACTTGTAGTGGATCTTCAAAGAGTGACGCATGAGAGTTGAGACCTGCATTAAATGCAGAGAGTAACATGCAGCCTACGCCTACTGCAGGTTCTTTTGAGTAGTTCAAATATATGCAAACTTTGTCAGACAATTTGGGAATTTGTCAAGTATATTCACATTTTGAATTACCTGAAAGAATCATAGAATTCTTCAGGTTGGAAAAGACCTTTAAGATCATTGAATCCAACTACTAACCTAACACTACCATGTTCACAAGGGCCACCTTTACCCATTTTTCTAATACTTCCAGGGATGGTGATTCAACCACTTCCCTAGGTAGCCCATTCCAAAAGACAACCCTTACAGAGAAGAAATTATTCCTATCATCCCATCTAAACTTCCCCTGGAACAATTTGAGGCCATTGCCTCTTGCCTTGTCACTTGTTACTCGGGAGAAGGGACCAATCTCCACCCAGCTACAAGTTCATTTCAGGTAGTGATAGAGAGGAATAAAACCCCCTTGGGCCTTCTTTTCTCCAGCCTAAATAATCCCCGCTCTATCAAACATGTATTAGTTGTACTTTAGACCCTTCACCAGCTCCCTTGCCCTTCTCTGGATACACTCCAGCACCTCAGTGCCTTTTCTTTCCTGCGGTGAGGGGCCCAAAACAGAGCACAGCACCTGAGGAGTAGCCTCACCAGCGCCAAATACAGGGGGAACAATCATTTCTCTGGTCCTGCTGGCCACGCTGTTGCTGATAGAGACCATTGGCCTTCTTGGGCACCTGGGCACACTGCTGGCTCATATTCAGTAGGCTGAATACCCAGGTCCTTTTCTGCTGGCGCCTGGCACTGTTGAACCTCTCATAATTGGCCTTGGCTTATCGATCCATCCTGTCCATGTCCCCCTGCAGAACTGTCCTACCCTCCAGCAGACCAGTTCTTCAGCCCAAATCAACATCATCTGCAAATTATCAATTGTCATGCAGTTTAAGACATTTTTTCACAGGTAACATTAACTGAAAAAACAAACAACCAAAAAAACAATCAACCCCCCCAAAACCCAAACATGAAAAACAACTCCATCCAAACCAGCAGATATCATAAGCAGTAATATCTACCATTCTCCAGAGACCAAAAGCCTTACTTCTTCCACACACCAGTAACAATTAATTAGATTTCTTTTCATAATAGTTTTGTCTTTTAAAGAAATACTACCACAGCTAATGGTCCTAAGACTTGCTGATAACATATTTTTCAAAAAAAAAGTAATTTTTTTTTCTGAAAGTTCAAACCTAGACTGTTAATCAGCAATTATTCCTTTTTTTAGTCTTCATTTTTTGGAAGACAAACAGTAGAAATGTTTGTAGTGACTCTGTAGAAGTCCAGAGTCTTTTTAACCTAACTTGCATAATTTAACAACCTGGAATTTCCATTTGAGGGAAAGACATTGCAGATTTCAGATACAAACACATTTTTAAGCAAATCTGAAAAGGGTTTTGAAAAGCCCTTTCACTCAAAGTTTAGAAAAAAAATGAAATATTAACATATATAGAGGGTAAGTACATCACTGAGAATCTAAATGTTATTATAAGCACACTAATGGTGTGTTCAACTATATGATATTTTTCCTATTTATTGGGAAGTTATTGGCAGCTATATAGGGTGACTTCCAGTAATGCAAAACCGTGTATGCTGCTGTACTATCTTTCCAATTCACATTTTTTGCTCTACAGTTATATACACGAGGCCTTGTATTATGCTATGCGCAATCCAACCCTCATCTTTCTTTATGATTATTTTTCTGGCCTCAGGAGAAAGCCTGAGTTAACAAAAAATGTAAATTTTTGGCTTCTCATTACAACATAATTGTAATAAGGGTGACTATTGAATAATGAATTCCAGTTAGGCTGAAATTTTAAGTCCTTCTCTTCCAGTGACGACTTTCAAATATAATGAAACAATAATGCATAAAATCCAGGGTCCTCCTTGTTCATTTTGTTAAGTGTTTTTTTATGTATTTTTCCCAGTGTCATGAGTCATAAATACTGAGACACTTCTAGAAGGAGTAAGATCATTCCAGAACACAAATAAGATAAATTATATGGATCTTGCAATTACTTCCTTTCCTTCTCTCCCTAAGATAGGAGCGGCCAGAAAGGCAACATTGTTAGAAGGGGAAGATTACTGATCAGAGGAAAATGTCTTCTGAAATACTGAGGGAGAAATTGCCTGTCAGCCTGGGAACTGTGAGCATGGGAACTGGAGCTGAGAACCAAAAGCATGTTAAAAAAAAAAAAATCAAAAGGCAACATCTTTGAAGTACTTCTAGGCGCCTAGAAACTGACGCAATATAATTGTGAAAGCAAGGAGCTGTAATGACAGGAAATAGTTTTAAGGTAATTTTAAAAACCTGATTTGTAATAAAGGGTAAAACATCCAGAGAAAGCAATGGTCACTACCTACTGTTGGCTGTTCTAGCTCCAAGAACAAGAAAACAATTTAAAAACTCTGTGACATGGATCATCTTTAAAGTGAAACTGACATCTGTTACTTTGCTGGGCTCCCTCTAGGCCAACTCCTGGGATCAGTTTCATTTGTTCACCTGTTTTAGAGTGGCTGTGTCTCTCTTAAAGGATAAAGCCCTTCATGTTTTTATGTATTACAGTATAAGAAAAGGTATGTAATGCAAACTTGTAAGCTGGATGTCATCACACCCTCTGAGACAATAATTTCTTTTAGAGAAGCAGTTTTCCTTGTTGGCTCCTTAACATCCTGCTTGTTATGACTGAAGAAGTATAAAGGTGGAAATCCCATAAAGGTGGAAAATAATTTTCCCACTACTCCTTTCAAATCATTATGCACAGAATCAGAACAGTATCTGTTTTTATGGTAACTCCAGAGGCCAAGACTAAAGAGCACAGGAAACATTTTTGCTGCTGGATTCTTTGATGTGAGCTTTTAATGATATTCTGTACCTAATATTCTCTGCACATGCTTTATGTTATATTTAGTAGAGATATACATATTGAATTAAGAAATTAAATTCTGTGCTAGAATGGAAGGCTGTATTTAACTATAGTTTATTTTTATTTACACTTTTGCATTAGTGCCCTCAAGATAAGAACAGGTATAAAAGACTAAAAAGATTAATTTAAAAGCCAAGTACACAATTGCCATCCTGATAAAGGGTGAACATTTCTGTCATTAGGCATATTAGCATTCCTCACCAGCCTTTGAAAGATGCTGGATCACTGTTTTCTTAGAAATTCACATGACTCATCTCTGTGTCTACATGTACCTGTATATACAGAAACAAAGTGTAAGCTCACAAATGTAAGTTTACAATGTAATTTTAAGCTCACAAATGTAATTTTACCTCTATGAAAAGAAAGATTGATCAACAACATATCTGCAAAGAAATATCAAGATTTATTCTCTGAACTCTTTTTCATCTCTTTTGTGAAGCCTGAGACTATATAGAAAATCTATATCACCTTCTTTTGATTTATTTTGTCTAAGAGAAGCCTTCGGTGTAACTAATTGATGTTTATTTTGATCAATTCTATAACAACTTTAAAGCTGAATTTTGGAAAGAAAAAAAAAGAAAAATATTTTTTTTTTCTGATTAAAATCAAGAATTACAGCCCTTGAAAATAATTGGAGATGCGACTTTTCTTAGCAAAGTAGCAGTTCAGCAACACAAGTACCACTACCAGAACTAAGATTGTAGCATGGGCTTCTAGTACTCAGGCCATCCTTAACTCACAGAAAAAAGAACAGGACAAACTTATACTTGGAAATTCATTGTCCTGTATTTTTCTGGTGCTTTTCCTTTTTTAAAATGTAATTTTGCAAACTGCTTCTCTAATACCTAAAGATTGTTTTTGCTCCTGATTTGGTTTTTTTTTGTCCTTTTCTGACGCTAAGATGACCTTTTGTTAATCATAAACTTCTTGATTTCCTGTCACACTATCTCTGGAGTTCTTAAATAGAAACAAGAGTTCTATTTTCTGTGTAGCTGCTGAGAAAATAGTGTCAAGACAACTGTGGTTTTGGGAAGATTTCTGAAGTGTTTCTGAATCCTAAAAGTAATGGGATTGTGAAATGCCATTACCCTGGAAGGTGTCAGACATAAGCTCTGCACTAAATCTGACTCAATAATAGGTTTTGAGCTTCGTGGGAATCTTTCTAAAATCTGGGTTAATTCCAAAAAAAGGCTGAAATTAAATAGCAAGCAAACAAAGAAACATAGCATTTCTCATGGACTAAGCTGGAACTGTCCCATGAAACCGGCATTCCCAGGCCAGCATTCAGCAGATCAAAGGTAAATAGTACAGTGTTGTACAGTCCAGCTGGAAAAGAACTATAGAGCATCCACTTCATAGCATGATCAAACTTACCTAGCTCATGGCTGTCAAGTGTATTTTCAGGCTGCCCTCAAAAGCTTTCAGTCTTGGAGACTCATAATATTCTTTGGGCAGCCTGTTCCAACTTTTCTAAAGTCCAATTAAAATTGTCATTGTGGCACTTAAGCCTCCTATTCCTCCTGGACATGAAGGCTGACTGCATCTCTGTGGGGAGAAGAAAAACAGAGACATTACTATTTTGACTCTATTTATTGTTTTCTATAATTTTGTTACAACCCCAATTACCACCACTAATATAGAGGTTGAAATGCAATGTCTATATAGGGTTATAGGGGTTGCTTTTGGGTTTTTTGTTTGTTTTGCTGGGTTTTGGCTAGTATGGTTTTGTCTGTCCTTCCTTCCTTCCTTCCTTCCTTCCTTCCTTCCTTCCTTCCTTCCTTCCTTCCTTCCTTCCTTCATCACATTTCAAGTAGTGTCTAGTAGATCTTAAAATGAAACATCTTGCTGAACTTTTATGGGAAATGGTTATCAATTAAACTATTTTAATAGGCTTATAGCCTTTTCTTTTTTTTTCTCCCAAGCCACATAAAATAACAAAATATAATTCTTTAAAACTGGTGACCATAAGATGCATATTTTACTGCTAAAATTATTTGATAGCACAATGCTTATCAAGCAATGTGAAGTCATTATAAGATATTTAATCTTGCTGAAAGCCGAAAAGAGCCTCATATATGTAAGTAAAGCCAAGATTTCAATTGTGGTATAAATGAAATAATGAATCTAATCTTCATTGGTCTGGTACCAGAAAAAGGAATGCAGACAAAATCACTGTGCACACACTTTTCAGATTCAGCCCCTATTCCAAGCATTATGGCCACCCTCCCAGGGCACCTCTAGGCCCTGAGGTTGGTGTTTCCATTCTGCTCTCTATGGGTCTGTTGCAGGTGAGGAGGTTGACCATGACTTTTGGATTCTGGAGTTTTTTACAGGAAGGACTATGATGTCCATGTTGATGGGCCTCCCTACCTCTGTCTAAGCGACCAGCTGGGGTAATGTTGATGTATTTCCTAACACTTTAACAGCCTTTTTCTTTCTGCAGCTCCATGTTGCATCCAAATTCACTATGTACCCACATGCTCTAGATATGGGGTTTTTTCCTTATTGACCCTAAAATCAATATTGTCCAGCTTCATGCCAGAATTTCTTTCACTGATCATGAGTGAATTGTTCATTGTTGCATTGTCTCTAGTGCCCTGTCTGTTCCCTATCTCTTAGTACCCCTATGCCTGAACTGCTCTGCACCATGTCCTGTGTACTGACTTCTCCAGGTCACTGCTGTCCTACCACATATGTATTTCTCCATTTTACGGCATTGTATTAGAGCTGTGTACTTTTTTCAGAATAAATACTTACTGCAACTCTGGCTTTGCTGCTCTAAAAGTAGAGCAAATCATCTGTACTCACCTGGTCAAATGAGGAAACTTCTGTCACTACTAAACCAAGCAAAACAAATTTGCAGGCAGGTCAACAAAAGTTCAGACAGAGCAGGCCTGATAAGCCCCAGCCCTGAGGCCTTGCAGACATCCAGCATTAGCAATGGCAATCTGTATTGCAGTGCTACATCACTGAAAACTGTTCAGCTCACACGCTCCTTTTCTCTTAACTAGAAAGTCATGAATCAGATGTGTTGTGGAGAAATTTAAGGCAGTTTGAAGAGAAAATTAAGGTAATTTGAGGTAGCCATGAGGACAGAACCCCAACAGTAAAATGCATTAGATTTTATTTTGGATATGTGGAAAAAATTCTTTATGAAAACAGTTATCAAGAATCGGAATAGGCTGTCCAGGGAACTGGTTAAGTCATCTTCCCTGTTGTTCTATAAAAAACCTGTAACTATAGCACTAAGTGGTAGACTTAGCAGTGTCAGGGTAACAACTGGACACAATGGTCTTTTCCAGCCCAAATAGTTTTATAATTCTATTATTTAAATATTTTTAAGATGGAATATAAGTATAGTGGGTAAATTATGATTTCTATTCCATGATCTCTATATTACAGCAAATCCACATTCTACATGGAATACAAGCTCATGCAAAACACTGTGGTCCAGCTGTGTCAGTCAAGCACTCCAAATCTGAGGAAAAAGCACATTCATTCCAACATGTCAACAGATCTGATTTGGCTGGTAGCCTGGCCATCACTCACAGCAGCTCAACCTCAGAATCAGCCTTCTTCAAGATTTTGGTAGTCTGTACATTTATTCCCACCAAAGAGCTGTTGTTTTTCTAGGTTTTTTTTCCTTTCCAACTCAGATGATAGCCATATGTTGACAGCAGGCTTACTGATCGCACCACTCCAGAAAACCAAACTAGCTGGTTTTGACTGCTTTACAATTACAGTTTTGTCTGCCTCCCCAAACATGTTATAAGAATGTAAATAAATTAAGAATTAATTTGTATTTTTAAATTAATTTCTTATTTCCCGTACACAGATATATACCAAGGTTTTTTGTGATTTTGTCCATAATAATTATTTGTTTTTCCAGTGGACAATTTTGACCTGGACAGCTTTAGTTCATATCTCACTTACTGAAGCAGTGCCTTTCACCCCAGAAAAACATTCTTTGCTAATCATTTCAGTGCAGCCAAAGCACATGAATATATATGTATGGCTTTTATACAGTTTTCCACAAATTACTTAGAGCAATTTAGTAGATTCAGAGTAACTATCAGTCATTTGCTTTATATTGGAAAAACCAGTACTTCCTCAGAAAATGATGTTTTATCCTTTCTGCTCAATGAAAACATTTTTCCTTGTTTAAGTAAATTAAAACAAAAAGGTTTCAGCTGCATAAATTTTGCTCTCAACCCCAGCATCTCTAGAATTTTCTTAGTCATCCTTTTCTAAATATTAGCATTGCAAGCTATAATTTGCAACCTATAAATCCCTTATTTATCTTATCATATCTGTTTTTCAAATGAGAAGAATGATTTTAAAGCAACCAATGTACCAACCCCTACAGGCTAAGTTCTACTAAATTCTAACATCTCTGTTTTAATTATTAGGCGTTTTCTTAGCTTGACCCTCTTCAGGATTTGGAAATGTGTTGGCTGTTTATGCAACTATTCAAAGGTGTATGATATTTCTGCAGTTCATTTATATATTCTAAGTCAGGAAGCATTTCTCTTTTATAGATGGAAAAACTAACACTGTTGTTACAGAATCAAAACTACTGTGAACAGAGAAAAGAACTTGTTTCCTAAGTCTTACAACAATTAAAAATAAAGGAAAACTTTAATTTCTTTAAAAATACATGTCGAGGATAATTGCCAAGTTAAAGGGTGTTGGTGGGGTAGAGGAGATGGTTTTATCACTAAATTATTGACCAAAAATGCTGAAGAAACACATTTTTCACACATATTTGTCAATGGGGAAAAAAAGCAAAAGATTCCTGAATCTGGAATACTCTATAAAAGAGAATAGTATTGTAGAAAAAAGCCAGTCCATCTGCCAATATTGAAAACTTACACAAAAGGGAGGTATGAATTAAAAGAGAATTCAAAAAAGATAATCTCTGTGGATGGGTTCAGAAAGTGTTTTGAGAGTTGTTTCATCAACAAAATGCAGAGGAAATCATAATTGACAGGCATTGTACCTTCTTCCCTCCAGGTCTGGCAGCAGACCAAGGTATGTAATAGTGAGGTTCTGTTATGATTGCCAAATGCAGGTCAATAGAAAGAGTGGAACTGAGTATAAGACATTTTCAAGGTCATACAAAACAATATGTAGAAAATTTTCTGTCTTGGTTTTCTGAATGGGCAAGGCACCAAATGTAATAAAAGCAGGCTTCAAAGAGGCAGACTGATGAACACCATGAGTTTTACTTGGGGATCTTTTTCATACTCTGTGACACAGTCTGGCATGCTAGGCAGGAAAATGGAGAAACTGCTTGAAATGTCTGATTCTGGTTGTTAAAAATTAAAGTACAGCGAAAAAAAAAGCAGAGAAAATCATCCAGAAGTGAGACAGGTATGGACTGAGATTTAGAAGGAGGTAGAGGTGAAGCAACTAAAACCTCCACTTGTGTCTGCTGTACATCTGTAAGACCGAATGGTTTTCATAAACAGACTCCTTCCCTTTCTCCCAGTTTTCTTCATGCAGTAAGTTAGAAATATTTCCTCATGTTTTATGTTTTTCTTTAAGTTCAAAAAGACATACAATTTTAATTTTAAAAGCACACATAATTAAACTCATCATTTTATCATCTACATAAGGTGTCCAGTGGACTTTTTAAGAAGTAAAAAGGAACACTAGAAGAAAGTATAATTCCTCTGTTTAGAAAAAAATTTAAAAAAACCCAATCAGATAGAAAACATGGCATTTTATTAGGCATCAGATTGCTTTCCCCACTATATATATAATAGCAACCTTACTTGTAAATGTTGCAGAAAAAGCCATTGTAGTGCAGTGTAATACAAAACCAAAAATCCAGATCAAGAATAGTGTATAATCTACATTTATAACTTCTGTAGAGTTCTCTGAAATAAAGAAAAGGGAAAAATAAAAAGAAATGTTTCTTCATTTGGATAGATTAACTAAAGGAATGGGTTATAGTATGGCAAAGCTGAGAATAGCTGACGTTTATTCGCTAAAAATATGTGCAAAATAAAGACTTAATCAAGAATCAAGACTCAGCAATATCAAAAAAGAAGGACACATGCAACAGATCTAGTTAAGCAGCAAGAGCTTTGAATCATATCATCTCTATCTCAAGCAAATATTTTAATTTTGCACAAAGGGAGTAGGCAGAAAAGAGACCAAACCAGTGCATTTTTGAACAGAATTTCTTTAGTGAATGCAGGTGCTCTTCAAGTTTTCTTTTGGATCAGATCCCACAGACAAGTTTGGTAGTGATATGCCAAGAAACAGTGCATGATACAGTCACAGTCGTGTTAGTATTTTAACAAGCAACAATTAGGACTGCCGTGGGCTTTATTTACTGTAAATATTTACTGTATTTATTTACTGTAAATATTTAAGCTGCTGGATAATTTATGAACTATCATTATTAGGAAAATAATTTTAGATAACAATACTCAACTTTACAAATATGTGCTTATGCTGTACTCTCTGAGCTCATAAATCAAACCCCATATTACAGCCTCTATAAATATACTCTGTTGGGCATGATGATAAAACTTGACACTTACAATAAATGCCTTGACAAGTTTCTAAGTGAGGTAGAGCCACAGACCTTCCTAGAGCTCCTGGTTCAGCCCAGACTGATTTTTTTAAACATATATGAAGACATATGTTATGAAATGACTAATCTAATATCCTTATTTTTTACCATATCTGCTTTAATATTGAAACATCTGGGTTTACTGGTTTTCTTGCCTTCCTGGAAATATGAAAATAGAAAACTGCATGTGGAATCTTAAACTCCTTATGGCAAAACAGAGATATCAAATATATTCATTAATGCTCATCTGTTGGTGCACATATAATTGATGCTGATTTTATTTATTTGAAAAGATTAGGAGTAAAACAGAAAAAAAATCTGATATGATAAATGAGAATTGAGGAAGATTAATTAGAAAAAAGGAAAAATGTAAGGACATAAGGGAAGTACGTGCCTAGAATAAACATGAGCTAAAAAGAGAAGGAAAAGCATCCAAACAAAAGAAATAAAGGAACAAAACATGTATGAATTTTGTCCACCTAGCTGGCATGGAACTTTGTATTATTTTCTTCACAACAATCTTTTGATCAACAGTTCATTCTTCATTTACTGTGGTTTCCAATTACAATAATGGATAACATGCGTAAAGTGGAGTGTCAGCAACTTACTTATCAGAGAAAAAGAACTTCAAATGTCTGATTCAATATCACATGAAAGAAAAAAAATACAAATATATCCAAAAAAATAGTTTATATGAATGTAGGAGAAGTTTCTGTAACAATACAGAATATCTGGCTTGCACTGAAGAGTTTGCAGGTTTCATCCCAGATGTCAATAAAAAAGGCACAAAAGTATACTAAATTTATTTTAATAATAAGATTAAAAGAGAAAAGGAAATATGGATAATGAGTAACCCTTACCTTCCTTCAGTTTCTGGGAAGCTCACTTTCATGCCGCTTTCAAGAGATGCTGGACAAAGCACACTATGCAGAATTGTCATCCGTGGAGTGGTTCAGACTCCTTTTCAAACCATGGTGACTCTTTATTTAGTGCAACAAAATAAAACCCGACTTCTTGTCTTGCCACACAGGAGTGTTGTCTCTATCTGAGCACCAGAGGCATGGCTTACCTCAAGAGAGTGTGGAGTCAGCAATGATGACACCCTGCTGTGAGTATTATTATGAAACAAGGGTCAGCATAATACACCTAACTAGAATTTCAATAATTTTAGGTGGATAATTGCTTCCCTGATGAAGAGATGTCAAACATGTTGTATTGCTTGCAATTATATACATACACATGTACATGTACAAATGCAACTTCCAGTCTGCCTAGCTGGAGAAAACTTTTAGCTCACAGATATTCCCATGATACACTGAAAATTGTCAGAATTCAATTTTCAGACAGATGCTTGAGACAGACTATTTTTGTAATCACTTTACCTGTGTGGTTTTGTACAGATTTGCAACTTTGCTCTCAATGAAACTGACAACTCTCCTTTTTATTTTTTCCTTTTATTTTCTTTTTTTTCAACCCTTTGCAGGAAAATGCTTCTTCTGTGCTTCAGGAATCTCAGTTAAACCTTAAAATTGCTATATAGATTTATAGTAGTAATCATACTTTTGAAGCACTGAGGCAGTTGCATGCCCTAGAAGACAATCACAGTGTGTAATTATTTTCATGATATATCAAACATTTGCTTTAATATAGCAACATTTTTTGCTCATAGTTCACTGAGTGAAGCTTCTATAGAGTATCATTGCATGATAGATGGAAAATACCGTTTCCAGACTGATCGTATTCATACACAGTTTGTATCAATTTACTCATGTGCCAGGATTGCTCTTAGTTTGGATAGCTATCTTCCATCATTTGTAGATGTATAGATTGCAGTTATATCTTATAAAGAGTCAAAGATCTATTAGCCTCTCATGTCATTTTTATAGCAATCCTTGTGTCCATTTGTTCTAGTATAAGCTCATATATCTTAGAGTGAACTACCAGAAACATCTGCTGTATTTTAGACAGTCATGTGAGTGACTTTTACAATACCATTCTAGCTATGATTTTTTCTACATTACCTATAGTTGTTGATTTTCTTAATAAGTAACTTTAGTTTTGCTCTGGGGATAATAATTCTAATTCTCATTTTGCTATAGGACAAGTGGCAGTTTTAAGCTTCTCTATTCCAGTCAATAGAACAGTGCTTGTACAAGAGAAGACTTGGCACCAATGACTTCAACATATTCCTGTCTGTGTTAGTTTAATATTTAACTTCCAGGAAGAGAAAGACCAGAAAGTCCAGGAGAAATTAGAACCCCAGATGAATAAAATAACAAAGAACTGGTGAAGAATTGCCAAATTTGCTCATTTTGCAAGGAAAAAAAGATCAACTTGTGCTTCAAGTGATGAAGACATCAAACAGATAAAGTAAGAAACATTTTTTTCTTGCCATAGGCTTCCTTGAAACTTGTCTAATCTCATAAAATACATGTGGGGGGACCTTAAAGAAAATTCTTCTGTCATTTTAAAAAGGAAGATGGAGAGGGAAGAGGATTTCCTTGTCACTTGCAGCTTTATGTCCAATACAGAGTGGAGGCAATGACAAAGAGGATTACATACCATCAACTCCATTAATAAACTCAAAAATGCTGTTAAGACCATGATCCCACAATATTTATGCCATATGTGTCCATGACATGATTATTCAACTGAACCAGTTAACTTGAATCTGCAGGTCTAGAAATGGGCTTCTGTTAAGATACCAAGGCAAAACCTGCAAATCTACTCATGCTGGCTGTATGGTTATACCAGATTTATCCTGTCTCTAGAGGATAAATTATGCATTATTCTTTGGAAAATGCCATCTGGCAAAAAGTTCAGCTGTTAAAAGAGCCCATTTTGAGCAGTCATGGATTTTTAATTTTATTCTTTTGTTATATGAGACAAACATTTTTTCATGTGGCTGTGTTTTATTTTCATGTGGAAGCAGGATTCCCAAGGTTGTAGCTGCTCCTTCACTAAAACATGGACTAAAACATCTGTTGTTATTGACAGCTGTGGAGGGCTTTGATGTGTTCCATGCATAATATTCCCATGAAAGCAAAGGTGCAGTTTCCATCTCTCTCACCTAGCAACAAACTGTACCATTGTGTAGGACTTCTGTTTCTCTGAAATTTGTGTTAGTGGGAGGATAGCAAAGGTAGCGGCTTTTGCCCACACCTGCCAATCTGCCAGGTGCTTTTCCTATTTCACCATTTTTATAAAAATCACTTTTTTCCTGCCTCTTATGAACCTATGAAGCAAACAGTCCCTGAGGGAAAAATGTCCTCTTAACCCAGGTGCCTTAAAGTTGTAATGCCATGGGGCAACAACATGAAATGCATATAACTGTAAGAAATTTTGTGTGTGTGAGAAGGTATTACTTTGCTTCTCACACACACAAAGGTTTTTCTTGCTTCTGTATCATGATTTAACACATTTTCCAAGTCCATTGTCTTGTGTGTCTGTGAGATTGATGTGGTTTCTAGGAGGTGTCTTGTCCCTTTGTCTCAGGTCATGTATCCCTCTATGGCTGCACTTAGCAGAAATTTGCTCAAGTCGAGACACATTCTCATCGTAAAAATAATGTCCTACAACCCATATTTTTTTCTAACACCCTGGGCTTCCCTGTTCTATTGGGACTAGCAGTTTGCTGCTATTTTATGGCAATTACTGAAATGTTAACATAAATAAGAAAATATGAAGCAAGCATAAAGTCAACAGAAGTTTAGCAACAAGGGCTCCAGGCTTATAATAATTGACAAAGGTATTTACCAGAGATTAAAAAGACAATAACAAAAAATCCAGTCTTAATGCATGCAGAACAACTAAAAACTTTTACAGCAGTATATGTATAAGCCTCAGTTGATTTTAGTGATGTGTAGGAGGAACAGAAAGCATCCTTGACTGTCTGTCAACATTTAATAAATAACTTTTTAATATTACATTATTATATCACATAGATTAATATTATTTACATTATATGATATAATTATACTCGAATTAAAATAAAATAATGTTACAATTACATATAGTGAAAAATATAATATTATAACATGATATACAGCATAATCAGTATGTAAATAAAGCATTTTAAAACAAGTATTTCCATATTAAATTCCTAATGTTTTTTCTAAAGTATTATCCTTCATAATATATAGTATGAATACATTCTTTATAATTAGTTCATAAAGGATATAAATATACTGGCTTATACTATATTTTGTTACATAGCATATTATTTATTTATCATTTGAGATTTAATAATTTAATGTTTTAGTTCTTAAAAGAATGTGTGTTATTACTTTATTTATTGCAATACTCTTTGTATTTATAGATATCAGACACACAGTACATAATACTTTTTCATCTATCTGAAATAAACCCGTGCTTTAGATTTCTCTTTTGAGATGAACTTCCAGAACTGTAGTGGTCTTCAGAAAGTATTTAAAAAAATAAGAAAAAGAAATCACAATGCTTCAAGCCTAACCGGTAAAAAATAGTGAACATTTTTGTGCAATAAAATGATTTTGTGATAGGACATCAGACAGATAAAACACAATATAGATTTATTTATTTTGAAACAGTTTCTTGTGAATAAACTTTAAAGCAGATAAATATTACTGTTGTAAAGTGAACAATTCTGCCTATTTCTCTTTTTTTAATCTGGAGAATATGAACTCCAGTCAATCACTGAGAGTCACTTTCAAAGGCTTCCAAGAATTTCAGCCATGTTGAATGGCTCCTAAACGACTAGGAAAAATATGTTCTATATTTTATTTACAGGTATGGCTGAAGTTAAAGGATAAACAGAAAATGTTTGGGTGGCTTCATTTAAAGATGTGTTAAGAGGATGTTTCACA
>NW_005054327.1:26478-55298 GCF_000277835.1 Geospiza fortis | reverse complement strand
CTACTCTATGGATTTGTAAGAATGTGGCCATCCTCAGCCTAAATGGGAGAGAAGAACAGCTGTGAGCACACCTAATGTTCCAGATCTCCTGCCTCAACACTGCATTCATGGTACTGATGCACTACAACCCTAACTGTTAAATTCACAGCTAACTAGCCTCCTTGTGTTTATGAGAATAAAGCAGAAGTTTCAAATATTATACTGTAACAGTCAAACTTGAGTGATAACACATGTAAGTCATTCCCCTGGAAGCACTTATTTGATATTCCTCCT
This sequence comes from Geospiza fortis, assembly GCF_000277835.1. Taxonomy (NCBI): domain Eukaryota; kingdom Metazoa; phylum Chordata; class Aves; order Passeriformes; family Thraupidae; genus Geospiza; species Geospiza fortis. The sequence goes on along the minus strand of NW_005054327.1, from coordinate 55,025 downwards.
TTACCTATATGTGACAAGTTTCTCTGTCACTTCTAATCCATCTTATGCATGTGATTAATAACAAAAAACACTGATAGAGTTATCTTTTCTTTTAAAATTCTGTTTATTTTGGCATAGAGACGTCAGAGAATAATATCTACAGTCCTTTAGAAGTGTTGGTTGTATATATTACTACATAAGCTAAAAAATTGCTTAAGATGGATTTAAAATATTTTACAAAAAAACAGATGTATCCCCATTTGAATTCTATACTGGTTTCTCTGACAACCGTACAATGAAATAATAGTAGTGATAAGTGTCTTCACATTTGCCAAACCTGTTTTTGAAATTGTAGTAACCAATATGCTGCTTGCTGCTCCTCAAATTTTATTTAATTTTCATTTGATTACATTTGAGAGAATTAGAACTTTTCACTAAGTGGTTGTATGCATTAAACTTTTAAGTATTTTTTTGGTTGTTATCTTTGTGATGCCTGCCAAAAACTATGGAAAATAATTGTAATGAGTGATGTCCTACATAAACTTGTGTTCTAATGGCTCTCATTTAGGAAAAAACAAACAAACAAACAAAAAAAACCACTACCAACAAACATTTAAGATTCCAGTGAAGACTCTATTTTCCACTTGGTTTCCCAACAATTTTTTTTATAGACCTCGCTTGGATGGTGTTTAAGTGAACAGCACATTTTTACTAATCTAAATTGAAAACAATAACTGTATGAAATGAAATTGGACTACATGTTGCATTGTTAGCATAGATCACTACATGAATGCAAGTGAAATGCTGTGTATGGGATTGAAAGCAAATATAAATTAAAAAAATTAATACAAGTACAGAAATAAGTTGCTACTTATTAATGAAATATGCATAAAAGAGCTTTCAGCTTCACTATCCACAGAATAACTTATGCAAAAGTCACATCATTAGGGACAAAATCTGTCTTTGACTGTAAAATGTTTCATTCCATATTGGTGAGAGTCCTGCATCACATATTAGTGTGATGAAGGACTTAAGAAGAAAATAACTCCAAACTAGTACTTCATTTTTCAATTTAATTCTTACCACTTCTGCAATAGTTGCAAATTTTTTGTTTCTGAACCTACAAACAGTTTCTGTGTAATTAATAGTGCTTTCAAGTACTCAAACTCTAAAGCATATATGGTAATTTAATACAACTTGATATTAAGAATAATTGTTAATTATTAATTACTTTTAATTACTAAATTTAATTAGAATGGTAAACTGATAAAACATATAAGGAGAAGGCTGAGGTACTCAAGGACTTTTTCATCTCAATCCACTGGTTATCTCTGTCCTCATAGCTCTCAAGTGGATGGACTGCAAGGCAGGGAGTGGGGGAGCAAAGTCTGTCCCAGTGTAACAGAAGATCAGGTTTGAGACCACCTGAGGAACCTGAACTTACACAAGCCCGTGGAACCTGGTGAGATGCATCAGGAATTGGGTGATCTAGTTGATCTAGTTGCCAAGTCACTCTCCATGATATTTCAAAAGTCATGGCAGTGATATGCCGCTACACTCTTTATTTCACATAATTTTCTATATTTTTTGTTCTGCTACCTTAACTAATTGTGCTTTTATTTGGAAAATTTATGACAACAACACACACTCAGATTTTAAAAAACCAGATTACAGCATATAACACCTGATAATCACAAACAGCTGACATTTATTAAGGTAATTTGATTATCTAGCAGAAAATACAAAGTTCTATTTATGGGAACAAAGTGTACACTAGAATAAATCTCATTTTACTATTACTTAAAACAATAAGTAGTTAAATAGTGTATTATTTGATAATTGCAAATATCTCTCTTTTGCAAAGGTATAATTTACAGCTGGTATATTTCTTTTACGGTTTTAAAGTTCCACCAACAATTTTATTTTTCATTGACTGCCAAAGCAAATTACATATGACAATGAAAGGTAGTATGCAGGATGGTGCTGTAATTTTAAATCTATTATAGCCAAGGTTCTGTCAGTGCTTATATCAGAGACCTATCTTTAATTACTTAAACTGGTTAATTGTAGGCTTATAGGATTAACTAGCTATACAAATAAAAATATATAACTATTCCAATTTTGAAATTTTTTGCAGTACTGTAAACTCTACCCAACTCCAACTGAAGAAAAACCCAACATACAAAACAAAACAAATCTACAAACAAACAACCAAACCAAAATAGAAATGCAATGTTTAAATCTATGTCTATACCATTAAGAATTTGTTTTCATTGTTATTACATATGCATAGCTTAAGGAAACAATGCAATATGCATTTGGGACTGGAGAAGAGCATGGGAGCATAACTAAGGAAATGTTTTATACAATGGAAGAGACTGAAAATACATGCAATGTTTCCTTATCTGGCAGAAGCAGACTGAAGTTGCTGTTGAAATTTATTCAATCTGTCAGGGAACATGTGGTGTGTGGGTATAAAAGTACTCTAAAAATTATCTTCATTTTGTCAGTTCTTTGGATTTAAGTTATTGCAAAATGAATGGCACTTTTACACACTGCAATACCCTTCAAATAAGGATTTTGTTTGCTTATTTTCTGTAAAAGTCTAATTTAATTCCCACACAATTCAGTAAGTAATTACCTCTATATGGAATACATGTCCTTTCAGCACATTTTCTTTTTAAATCTGATTAAATAATACATAAGCAGTTTATCACTAATTATTTTTCCACCATCAGTGTTACATTCCTCTGTAGCAGAACACAATAGGTGTTACTCTGTGGAGGAAGAAGAAAGTCTGAGTAGAAGATTGTTCCATATTTCAGGAGTGCACTGAAACAGAATATCACTCTTTTGGGCCTGGTGGTTCTCTTGTATCCCCATGACCAAAAAAGTAAAGTATTCTTTGCCTAATTGCAGTTATGGTGTCAACCCGACATAGACTCTGTCTTGACTCTGTCTTGGTAGCAACCTCATTGCCCTTATACCATGACAGTAATATTGCACTGGCAATGCAAGATTTCCTTTACTGAAGCTCTTTAGCTGATCTCTTTTTCCTGTGCCAGTTACAACTCGAAAGGCTGTGAAATTAAGAATATAGAATTACTCATAAATGGGATCTGTAATTGGCCCTATTTTGTGCAAGTATATTCAGTATATTTTGTGCTGCTATTTATGTATAAAAGTGAGCCTGAAATGGGGCATGTGATCTTCAGCATAAAAAGGAATAGTTTGTTGCTGGTTTTTTTTCCCGAGAAATTAAAGCTCTTTTAAAAAATAAGGCCAGAAAAATCAGTATGAAAGGTGTATCCGCTTGTGCTGGGTTTGACCTTGGCTGGCTGCCAAGACCTCTATCTTGCCACTCTCTCACTCCCCCTCCTCAACAGGATAGGAAGAGAAAATTAGGTGAAAAAGTTCTGAGTTGAGACAAAGACAAGAAGATCACTCATCAGCTACATTCATATTAAAAATAAAAAGGCTACACTTCAGTTAAATTAATTTAATTTTTTGTCCATTAAATACAGAGTAAGATGATGAGAAACAACAAGAGCTAAAACAAATAACAACATCCCCCCACCCCTCTGTTCTTCCCATGGTCAAAATCAGTCACGATTTCTCTGCCTCCTCTTCCTGAGCAGCACACAGAGGTGAGGAGTGGGGGCTGTGCTCAGCCAGTTGTCTCAGATGTTCTTTCCCCCTCATGCTCTTCTCCAGCTCCAGCACGGAGTGCCACCTGTGAAGACAGTTCTCCATACTTCACCAGTGAGGGTCCTTCCCATGGGCAGCAGCTCTTCACAAACTGACCCAGCATGGGCCCTTTCCATGGGGTAGGGATTTAGGAGCAGACTGCTGCAGTCTGGGCTCCCCACAGGTTCACAGGACCTGATGGAAAACTGGTTCTCTGCAAGACACCACTCCAGTCTGCTCCAGCATGGCATCTCCATGTCTTGCAGCTTCCTTAAGGGCATCTGCAGCTACTGAGGCATGGGATATTTCCCAGGCTGCAGTCTGTGTATGGACTATTAACCACAACAAAAATTTCGCTATCCTAAATACTTGAATATAAAGGGATTGTCCGCACTCCTCCAATATTCCCATGATATTAGAATGTATTAAACAATGTGAAAATGAGTAACATCTGAGGTTCTTTTATTTCAACCTGTAGTGCAAAGTTTGTTGAATAAGCATAAGAAAATAATTTCTTGTGAAGTTTACTTAAATAGTATAGTTTACCAGTGGGAATATCTAAGTGCATTTATTGCTTACATTTCTAATTAGTTCATCAAATACTCAAATGTTTTTTTGAATCTGTAAGAAGATATGTTTAATCATTCTTGACTACATTATACACTCCCAGACATCAGCTGTCTGTTGAAATGAATGCACAGAATACATCAATAGAGACAATGAAAAGGTTCCCTGGAACATCTGGCAGCTAGCTCCATGCACAACAAAGCCTAAGAAATGTGATATACCATATGTGAAGCAAAGATTTGAAGAGATAAGAATGACTTGGTATAAACATGCCTTTAAAAGTAAAAAGCACATGACCAGAAGACATGAAGGAAATCAGTGAAGCAAGGAGGTTGTAATATCCAAGTCCTTGTATCTACAACATTGTGTACTAGTGAAACATCTTTAATACAATCAAGGGAAAATTCCCAAAAGAAGTAGTTTGCATATTTATATTGTCATGCATTGATAATACATATCAAAGCTCTTTATAAGTGAAGTTTTTTTCTTTTTCTTCACATGAAGGAAAGCTTTATCCACAGTTTGCTTCACATTGAAACATAGTGAAATTTTTCCCTTGTATTTGTAGACCTCTGAGCATTCAAAAGTAGTTAATTTCTTTCAATTTTATTTTTGTTCTCGGTTTTCTAAATTTCCTTTCTCTTGTTCTATTGGGTTCCCCCTCATTCACCCTAATTTCCTATCCCTATTCTTTTTAACTCCACAACAGTGTCTAATAGAAATAAATTACTGGAAACACTATGCAAAGCTCGATTTTATTTGAAATGCCTCCATCAGTTAAACACTGTTGTAGCTCAAAACACGATGTTTTAACCTGATGAGCTTTTCAGTCTCTAGCTCAGTGTGGGACTTCCCCTAAGTTTGCAAAATGCTAATTCATGTCAGCACCTCAAAATCTTGCCCTTTTAAATTGACATTGACAAAACTGTAAAAACTAAAATTTTTTTCCAGAGTTTGTTTCTTAGATTTTCCTCTGACTTACAAATTGCCCAAATCTGAAACAGCTCATCTTGGCTGTCAGAGTGAAGCAGAATTAACATGTAATGGAGAAGGAAATAGAGGTCTCATGAATAAAATATACAAAGCTTACATAAAATGATGACACTGAAGCATCTACACAGTAATTCAATATTGTTTTGGATTGCCCTAATTTTTCTATAATATACCATCATTTTTTTCCATAAGAGAACACCTAAAAGTACATTTTCAAAGAAGATTGAAAGTTTCTTATCTAATACGAACAGAATTAGTAACTGAAATCAGAAAACAAGTATTGTGTTTGTATTTCAGAGAGGAGTCTGGTAATCATTTCAATCTCAGTAGTAATAATTTTATTAATACATAACAAAGTGTAGCTGACAGGAAATGTAAGACTCATTAAAGAAAACAAAATCAAAAAACTCCACAACCATTCATACATTCATTCATTTTCAAAGTTCTTATTATACATTAAAAAAAAATGTAAAATTCATACCTTTATTTAGACTATATAAGTCCTTATATTGTTAATTATTGTGCACATGAAACTAAGTGAAATAAAGAGCTATTTTCCAAGATATCAGGAATAAGAGATACAGACTTTTCTCTCTTTTTTGCAGGATAAGAAACTCCTCTTTCTGGATCTCTGAAACTGTATAGTCTTTAATTCTAATAAACTGAAGGGGAAAGAAAAGAACATTACTTGTAAATTAACAAAAATTTCTTGTCAGGTGAAGGACATTTACTGTATTATCTTTTTCTTCCTAAGAAATGAGAAACAGTTCCAGCAGTAAGAATATTTCTTCTTGGACCGCCTCCAAAATGAAGAAATCAGAAACTTTGTGAAGGAACTCTTGGCTGGGTGATTACACTGAGACTTCGAGTATCAGTTCACTGAAAATACTGTATCTCAGATCACCTTCTTATCATCCTGTGTGAGATCATGGTTTTGCTGACTCAAATAGCTCATGAGATTTTCTGGACATCTGTCTTTGCTAGTGAATGGTGTTACTTCTCATTCTTAAATCACAATTTTCTGTGCTGACAGTTTGGTACAGACTGAGTAGCTATTTCAAGAACCAGTCCCTAATCCGAGACAATCCTGGGGCTTTGCACAGGATAACAAAACTATTCTTTCAACACTGAAAGTTTACAAGGAAAAAAGGGCTTTGCACAGGATAACAAAACTATTTTATGCAATTCTTTCAACACTGAAAGTTAACAAGGAAAAATCTGCTACCTGCTTGTAATCTGACATGTAATTAGGAACTTTGTAAAATGAAAAAAGAAATGGAAATGAAACATCCCACCTGCCATGTCATGCTAATCTTTAAGCAAGGTTTCAGGAGACTGCAGCTCCTTACAATACTGATAAAATTAAAATATCTTACTTATGCTATTTCCCAAGCCATAATTAGGGTTTTTATTTTTTTAATTTCTGAAGGGAAACAGAGGTCTGCCTATTTACAAGCAGCTGTCTAGTGTAGCACTAATATGTCATAAGAAGATAAATTGAAATTATCATATTTATAAGTCTACATTTCAAGCTTCATTGTTACTGTCACTGACTTATCTGAATCTGTTTATTAAAAGGACTAGAATGAAATATGTAGAGATTTTGTAGAAAAACAGCATTTTCTAGTAAATATTTCTTTTGGCATATGCATCTGGCTATATATATCTATTATTGATTTATGTAAAGTTGTTAATTATTAAAATGCCTATGAAGATGTGAGCAGTAAAATAAATGTAAAAATTGAAAAAATTGAGAGTCATTTTTCTATTACTTTAGTCTCTACTTGAAGCTACTTTATATTCTCTTATTACGGACCATTCAACAGGGCATCCTGTCTTTTTGCTGAAAGTATTAATTTCTTTATTGTGATCATAAATTAAATGTATCAAATGAGATGCATTCTTATTTACTCATCCAGATTTACCTTATAGAAAACAATTGCTGTACGTTCAGATGTCCTTCTCTGCTTATGCTAATAAACTGAAGAAAAGGAATAACAGAGGAATTAACTGAAACGGAATGAAAGAATCCCTCCTTGGAGTTTTGTTTGTTTGTTTGTTTTGCTGGCTTCAATATCGGAGAATGTCAAATACAGTTCAATGCACAAGTTGCTGTATAAGTTAGTTAAAGAGAAGTAGTGCAAATACTTTTTACCAGTGCTGTAATTAATAATTGCATTGCTAAATTTCACGAAGTGTTGCAAACAGTAAAATAAAACAGAGTTGGTTCTGCCCTGGAATACTGGAACATATTCCCTACTTGATTTCCTTTACCAGTATTTCTCTTCAGTTCATAAATTAAACTCTACTGAATTCAGTTAAATCTTATTAATTTGTTATTTACTGGTTCACTGCTTTTAATTCAAAACTTGTGTTTTACTATCTGAGCACCAACCTCACCGTAGAAAATCAGTTAAGAAACATTCTGTTACAGCTGCTCTTGAGGTCTTAAATAATAACTGGGAAACAATTCTGAAGAGATAATCAAAATGACATATTGCTCAAATCATGCCAACATTATAAACATCTATTTAGCATATCAGCCCTGTTTCTAAGCTTCAAAAGAATTTTTTCTTCTTTCAAGGACACCTCAATGACTTTTTCATAACAGAACAATAAAAACTAATACTCACAAAAAGTAAGAAACTACAAAATACCTCTCTATGCCTGCAGAGAGCACAAACAATATAAGGATGAAATTTTTTAAGCATCATTTCCCCTTAACATAGTTGTGCCTGTTACTTGGCAAAAAATAGTGTTGATCTTTTAGACTTTTCAGTTTTTTCATGTGACAATGGAATGATGGTGAAAGAATGGCAAGTCATAGTGTAGTGCTAGTTCAAAGTCTAAGAGGAAGCAGAGTTCAATTTCAGTCTTGCCGGGTTGTACAGGTTAACATTTTAAACAGTATTTCAGAGAGTTTTTAAAATGTTACCAACTCCTCCGGTAAAATGGCTCCTTAGACTTACCAAGAAACTTAACTGGTCTGTGGTTACTTGAGGTACTTTTGGTTTTCCCTAGCTGATTATAGGTGCTGTTTTCAGTTATTTAATTTACAAATTATTTTTGAAATTTCTTCTGATTTATTTGAATTTATATATAACTTAGAGAAATATATTTTTAAGTAGAAGTTAATTCTGTTATTTTAATTCTTATAATGGTTATAGCTCTTTTTAAGTATCAGAAACTTGCTGATACTTAAAGTGCATGGTATATTTTTAATGGTATGCACATACCTTACAAAGTTGAAATACAAAAAACTCAAGTTTTTTTCAAACATCATGTCAAATTACAGGTCAAATTGTTCATTTCATTCTGTGTTCACACTGACAAAGAGTACAGTATCTCATTTCAATAAGACGTCTTCAATTTTCCTTATGAAACCACTGCAGTGCTACATACTGGATCTGATTCTCTACAGTTTCTTCTTATTTTAAATTACATTATTGAGGAGTAATGGATACTTCCTTTCTTTTGAGTCTCACAATGGTAAGCTTGATAGCACTCCACTGAGCACACCATTACATTAAATGCAATGTCTCTTGCCAAAGTAAAGACAACATCCTTTTAGAGTCTGGGTCTAACCTTTGTGCTCAGCTAGGGTCATCCTGCACAGGATTGTGTCCAGACATTTCTTGAATATCTCCAGTGAGGGAAGCTCCCCAACTCTCTGGGCAATCTGTTCCAGTGTGTGGTCACCCACAAAGTAAAGAAATTCTTCCTCAGTTCTTTATTGCTGCAAAATTGGCCAGCCATGCTATGAAACCAGCAGCAAGTAGCAATCAGGTAGATTTTTTCAGAATGTGATAGCTTGAAAGATGAAGGAAACTCAACTTTTGCAACACTGAGCAAGAGATACTCTCCAGAACAGTAAGAACAAGAAAGACTAGCCTCAAACCCTGCGCATGTCTCTAACAGAAAAGTCAAGAGAGCGACGTGGAAACTCAGCTAAGTTACAAACACAAGCATAGTCTTGCCATAATTCAGCCAGACTTTGTCAAGATGTTCCCATTTGTGATTTTGGACAAGGACATTGCCAGTTTTTATATATGTGCATGTGTGCATAAATATATATATATATATATATATGCAGCTTAAGAGCTTAAGACAAGCAACTACTAACTACTGGAGAAGGTTCTGTAGAGGATTATAAAGATTATTAGGGGATGGAAAGATCTCTTGTGGTGTAAGTCTGAGGAAGTTGGGCTTTTTCAGCCTGATAAAGAGACAGTTAAGAGAGGATCTTATCAATGTCTACAAATATTTTGAGGGTGCGTGTCAAGAGGACCAGGACAGGTTCTTTTCAGTGGCAAGACAAAGGGCAATGGGTACAAACTGAAACAGAGGAAGTTCCCTGTGATTAAGAGGAAAAAAAAAATGTACTGTGAGGGTGACAGAGCTGCTGGAACAGGCTGCCCAGAGAGGTTGTGTAGTCTTCTCTCTGGAAATATTCAAAACCCTCCTAGATGCAATCCTGCACAACTTGCTCTAAGTGAGTATGCTTTAGCAGGGGGGTTGGCCTAGATGAGTTCAGGAGGTCCCTTCTAGTCCTCAGCATTCTGTGACTAAAACAGAGTGAAAGTTCTGGGAAAAAGAGCTGTTAGAGCGTCTGTGAGGTTGGGAGGAGAACTTTTGTGAGATTTCCTGGATCAGAGAGGAACTGGAGAAATTGTAAACTAAAATCTTGGAACAAAAGTGACACAAAACCCCAGGAGAAAAAGATGTGGAACTGAGAAAGGAAGGAAGATTTATTTATAATCAACAGATTAATTAGATTCCCAAGCATAAAATGTTTCTTTTAGTCTTCTGTACTGTGAATACTGAAAGTTGTAAAGGACAGCCAGAACCTTTTGCAGGCAAAGAAGTTTGTCTTAAGTGATTTAATTTCCAGTCAAAGTTGGTTGCAAAGTTTTTAAAAATGAAACTTCACAAACACCCCAGAAGTTCTTAAATTATACCTTAAACAAACAAGGCTTTACATAAGGTTTCATACTGGCCAATAATTTTATTTTCCTAACTCTAATATTAGACTTATTATCCATGATATAATATTTATTTTACTTCTGAGGAGGCATCATGTTTTGAGAAATAATTTGGTTTGGTGAAAAATTTCTGAATTTAGTTTGGTGCTATATAGTGGAAAGGATAATATTAACTCCTACAGAAAGAGGAACTGTCACATTCACATTAAATAATGATTCTTCTTGAAGAGGACAATACTATACCTGATCTAGTGAAAAGTATCCCTGTCCATGACAGGGGGGTTGGAACTGTGTAATCTTTAAAGTCTTTCCCAACTCAAATAATTCTAAGATTCTATGGTTCTATAATGTTGTTACATTAAGAAATGAACAAAACTAACAAGACTAGATAACAATTTTCTGCAGTGCATCAATTCATAATTGCCCCTCTCAGACTCTTAACAATAAGAATTCACGGTAGATGTCCTTATTTCTTTACATCTCTTAAAAAAAATCAATACAGTCTAATATTATTTTGGACAGTTCAAGATCTGTTTTATCTGAAGAGGAAACAGAAGTTCATTGAAAGAGTACGGCTTGCAACAAAAAAGTTCAGGATTGCATATACTTCATTTGTCCTTCTTAGCAACTCCTCTTCTCTTTGGCCGCAAGACCCCGCTGTATCATGCTACACTTTCCTTTAGAAGTTCTCAGGATGGCTCACATCCATTTCTATTTCATATAAAGCATATTTTGTGGGGTTTGTAGTCATCTGTAGTCATCTTTGTCTTCATTGCAGACGTTTCCAGTATAGATGGTATAGCACGCATTTGTTTTTGCATTGTTTGTTACATGTGCAACAACTGTCACTTTTTTGTGTTTTTTAAATAAGTTTGTGAGGCAGAAGTGAAAACAACCTGCTTATCCTGCCTTTGAGTTGTGACTAAGAAAGGCAAAATAAAAGGTTGTTCTTTTTTTCTGGAGTGACTAAGGAAACTGTTGCTAGCATATCCTGGAGTGCTAAGTGGGGTAGGTACACAACAAGGCATAAAAAATAGGGAGCCTGCAATGTAGATAAAGACAGGGAGAAAGGGTCCTTTGTAATGAAAAATTTGGAACAAATCTTGAACAAGCATAGAAAGTTTCCAAAAGGACACCATACTGTGTTACAATCAAGAAATTGATAATGGGTGAACCTCTACTTGTGCAACAAAACGTTTGCTTTAAAATTTCTCTGATTCAACTGATTTGTTTCCTTATTTCAGAAAAATCGTATTTCATTTTGTGTTCTGATAGAAAAGTGGAAAGACATCTGCAGTTTTAATCAATATTGTTTCAATAATTTTTCACTAACCTTGTTCTAGTCCTATACAACCACCATGTTCCATCAGGAAGAAGAGATTAAAGAAAGGGATCATGCTAAATAGGAGACTTGCTTTTCATTTGGCCACATCTCTGGGTAGACCACCATTTGGCCCATTCAAGGTTCTTTGCTCAGTGTCTACCTGTTGTTCCTAATTTTTACATTTTTCTCCTGCTAATACCTTCCCCCTCACCCCTTTTTCCAAGTGTTGACTCCCATAACCATTTGCGTTCTCTCCAGGTTACTGTCGAGATGGTTTAGACTAATTTATAAGGGGAAAACCTACAGGAAAAGGAGCCAGAAGAAAACAGGCCAACTCACCCATTTCCTGCTCTACAGGGAAGAACTGCTGGCCTCAGCAGTAGCAAATACAGACATTCATTCTCTTAAAGCCATTCCTGAGCCCTTGCCCACCAAAGGAAAAAGCAGCAACCACCACAGCAGGGACTGACACCTTCATGACTCCACAACTGAGCATCACAGCCGTGCCTACACCATGGGATGGTTCTGAGCACTCTTTCTGAAAGTTTTACAGAACAGAGAGTGGAATGGGCAGCACTTCTTATATCAGCCATAACATCAGCTGCAGATGTGCCCTATTGTTGTCTTATACATTACTACAATACATTACAACACAGTTCTATTTTGTGCCCTATTGTTGTCTTATACATTACAACACTGTTCCATTCCATAGCTTCAGAGTTACTACCAAAGCATCTACAGCTAATTTAGCGGTCTGATCCAATGAAGGATATATTGCTGCAAATTGCTACAGAGACCTGAGCAGCTCCTCTGAGCACTCTTCCCATCCTCTTCTGAGATTCTCTATCCTCTTCTGAGATTCTCCACCCTCTCCTGGGGTTCTCTATCCTCTTCTGGGGTTCTCAATCTTCTCTTGGGACTCTCCATCTCCTCCAGAGGGACTCCACTCTCCATCCCATCCAGGGGCTTTCCATCTTCTCCTGGGGTTCTCCATCTTCACCTGGGGGACTCTCCTGGTCCTCGCAGCAGCCATCTAACTCTTCCTATTACTACTCCACTCTTTTATGCCACTTGTTCTTATTAGTTACAGGTGCGGGCTGTTCCTAGGGATCAGCTGCAACTCGTTGTACCCCCCCTACACCCTATAAATAAACCTAAGGACAAAAAGTAAGGGTGAATACTTCCTATTTATTTTCCAGTGTTTTACCATTGTGAGACTCAAGAAAACTGGAAAAGGAACAAGTTGGGATTCAGTCTGACACTCTCTAGGTAGCTGGTGTGGCATGCATTGCTATTTCTAAATATATTTCATTGAGGTTTTTTTTTTTTTTATAAATAAGTTTTTCATTAAAACAGAACTTGGTTGTTAATTTTCTGCTTATTTTCTGTTCTTATGAGGCAGCATGTTTTAACAATAAAGCCTAAATGGCTTTTGGAAATCTTGATTCTCTTTTTACTAGTAAGCATCTTGTAACATTAAGGTCACTTTACTCTGTTATCTTTTTTATTAAATAGGATGGCATCTGATTATTTTCTCACAAATGATAGTAAAATATTGAATAGAGACCTGACTTCAAGATGGAATTTTTATTTTTAAAAGTGTTCTTAGTTTAAAACACTGAAGCAATATTGTTAGCCTTTTACTACTGTATTTGACTGTTAAAAAATTTGAAACATGGAAATGATTATGCAGTAATTCAAGACATCTAGTAGAAGGATAAACAGTTTAGATTTAGCTAAATTAAAGGCATTCTTGTTGTTAGTATGACTTACTATCCCATCATTATAAACTAAGTCCAGATGATTCTTATCTCTTTTCTACCACAAACTTTTTTTTATCTCTAAGAATACATAGCACAAAATTGTCTGGGAATGTTTGAATTATCATAAATATAAAGCTATTTTTATAGAAGGTATATTTTAGTCTGAATGTATTTTTGGACAGAAGACAAGAATCTTTACATGAACGGAGTATTTTTTTTTAGAGATAATGTTGATATTTTCCTCCTCTACTTTGAATAACAAACATTAGCCAAGACAATTTTACACACTGTTCAATAAGATGAAGAGAAAGCTACAGATTATATTTCCATAGGAGATAAAATTCCAGATTTGAATCAATATTAATACAAACCTCAGATTTTCACATTATGGACTACAGAGTAGCTGTTATAAAACCTTGGACTTCAGTTTGTAAACACTTAAGCAATGCATAATTTAATGCATTTGGACCAAAACACAATGAAGTTACAAAGTAAGAACCACATTGTGAGGCTCACTGAAGTGAATGGAAAGCAAGGCCAAATTTCAGTTGGCCTTGGATCAGGCCATGCATGAAAATATGAATGAAATGATTATGTAGTTTTGTATATATATTTGAATTTGGGATTTCTGTAGGCCTTCTATGTGTAGTTCACAGAAGTTTTTTGTGTGGTTGTTTTATCTTCAGTCTCATAAAATTTCATGAAAGCTTTTCACAGATCATTTAAGTATTTCCTTTAGTATATAAGATTAAAAAGACTTAAAAATCACAAAGAAAAATGGAATAATTTCCCATTGACAGGAGGGATTTTTCATGTTTTTAATTATATTTAACATGCTATTTCCTGGTATAGCATTGTTTGTTTCTGTCAAATTACAGCATGGATCACCAGTGTGTTTGTTTGTTGGGATTTTTGCCAACCCATAGAACGGGAAATTACCTGAAATCAAAACCTGAATTTAAATCTGCAGTTCTCTCATAGATTCTTAGTGACGCCACCCCTACGCGATAACATCCACTACACACCTGATAGACTGTCCTGTACAATCACAATTGACTGTAGTAAACCCACTGATAAAGAGCAGAGATCAAACTAGAAGAAAGAGAGTCCTGAAGGTCTTGCATCTTAAAGATTAAGGCTGGCTCAGGGGTAATGAAACAGAGCTCAAGATTACATTTCTCTGTCTGACTGAAAGCATAAAGACAATCTTTTACCAGCCTGTTTTCCACGCACTGTGAGGAATTTGGGGAAAGAGCCAAGAGGATGTAGGTGACACGATGCTAAGTTTTGTGATGACGAACCTTTAGGAATCTGGGTTCCAGACCCCTGGGCCATGCACCTGCTCTTCTTGCACATGTAGATCTCAAACAAATCGTATGCACAGTGTGAGAAGTTACTCAGTGTTAATTACACGGAAAGTTTGAGGAGAAAAATGAAAGAAAAGCATATTCCGCACCTATAGCATCTACTAAGGAACACAACTTGTGCATTTTACACCTGTCCTGAAGATGTACACCTGTCATTCTCTATGTCCTTTCTGTCACAAAGAAAGACAAAAATGTATTTCCATCTGTGTTATTCTGCATCCTTATTAAACAGTAATTAGGAGATAAATCATGTGCCTAAATTAATTTTCCTCTCAGCACATACACCTGCCCAGAATAAAATAAAAATTAAACACCTATAGGCAGTCATAGCAGTTTCTGTTTTTATTTTGCAGCTGTGTATTTCTCCTTTATTTGCTTGTCCACTGAAAATGTTAGGCTTGATTAGATCAACAACTGATAGTCTGATTCTATAGGAAATTTTTTTTTGCATTTTTTTAGGAACTGTAGTTTGCATTCACTCAATAAAATTTCTATGAATTAGCATTAAATATGTGTTGACTAAAGCATACAAATAATTCTTAGAAAGGCAAATAAAACCTGTTAAATTCTGTCCTTTCCTTCCTAAGTAAGAAATTTGAATTTTATGAATTAACAGATTTAATATCTATTTGTGTAGCTCTGTAGCTGAGCAAATATGATACTGCCACTGCTACTATAAAGGAGAAGGCTTTGTCCAAAATCTCCAAGGCTTCAGAACAGAGGTTTTCTCATTTTGCAGAACTCCTGTATCTACACCTGTCTTGACTTCTCTGGAGTTTTATTTATCTGACTTAGATGCAACAGCAGCACTTCTCAAATATCCAGGTGATTATTACTTAATTTGTTTTGTATTTAGCTTACTTCTGTATGACATTATGACATTGCACCTATTCTTCAATAATTTTGATAGATGTCTGTAACTAGTAAATGCCAAACCCAAATTCTACCCCACAGGTAGAATAAACTGTAAGTCTAGAAAAAAATCTCAGTATAGAGAACTGACAGCATTATAAGAAAGGTCTTGAAAGTGTGTAGATGTAGATGTGATGACGACAGATGCTACATGTCTGTGAGCAACTCACCAATGATCAATTATTAGTCATTAAAGGGATAAAGTATGGGTAAAAGGCAAACTGTTTCTAGGATTTATAAATATGAATGTTATATGGAAATGAAGACTAGTAAAAAAAAAAGAAAAAAGCTAAAAAAAGTTCAGAAAATAGATAAAATTAGACCTTAGAATAAGGAGGAATGAACTTAAACTTATTGTTTCCCCTGTGGTAGAGCTGGGGTGCTGACGACCCTTTCAAACTCATACTCCACACTTCCTCAGTGAATATCGATTTGACCGTAAGACCCAAAAGGTCAAAAAACCATGAGCTTACATTGAAGAAAACGTGAGGATGTTAGGAGAGATTATGTGTGTATGAGCCTGCATATGACTTTGTAACAACTTAAAACTTACTTATAAGCAAAGTTTTTTTCTAGATAATTTAGACTCTAAGGGTTAGTACTATTAGAACTGGACTAATACATGTTCAGTTAGGCAAATGTAACTTGTTGCATAAATTGATCTAACATGCAGTTCACTTCAAAATCAATTTGGCAAATCAAAAAGTTAAAGCAGAAGAAATGAAAACAGAGGCAACCTCACGCCTAGTTGAAATAATTGAAGTAATTACAGTGTTTTTAGTGACTGGATCTGGGAACGGAAGGATTTTCCCACTCTATCCAAAATCATTTCATCTAATAAAACAGAAGAGTTAACTCTATCAGTCTAGATAAGCTTCTCTCCTTAACCATATATTTGAGAAGAAATAACCTATCAAAGAGACTTTGTAAGAAGATTGAATCTGGCTAAGTATGATTTTACATTTACCTGCTATGCTGTCTTCTGCCATTTGTATCCAGTTACTAAATACTGAATTCATCAGCTATATGAGAAATCTATGCTGTGCTTCAATTTTTCGTCTTGGATCTGACTCCAGTTCTGTCTGCCTAATGTAAAAGCACAGTTCCATTTGTGAAAAACAGATGTGAAAGTAATTTTAGAGTGACAGTAAAACGAGGGGAATTAATGAGTATATCATTATAGGGAACATATGTGAAACAGTCACAAAGCCATTTGACATTTGTAATTTTGTGACTTGAACCAAACTAATTCTTCAAGAAGTTTCTACAATAATTTTTTTTGTGTAGTACTTTTTGTGGTGGTTTTTTGGTTGTTTTGTTTTATTCTTTTTTTATCATTATATTAAAAATTTGGACTTTCTTGGTAGAAGATCTACAGTCATTTGTAAGGCTGATATTTAATTATGATCATTCAAGGGACATTTGACAGTGCTGATAGTAGAACAGTTGCACACAGAATATTTCATTGAGGATTATTGGTGAAGCATGGAACTGACTCTGATCTTTCTTACCAAATATAAGGTTATTCTGAGAGTTTAGAAAAGCAGAACTCATTATAGTAATTTGATAAAATAAATAACAAAAAAATACAATTGTATCAATCTTTCACCTTGACCAAAGCTCAATTTTTTACTGTTAAAGGATTTACTTCATTTGTTTCTTCCTTTATTGACCTTTTTCCGATTATCTAAATTTTTAGCTTAGAAAGAAAATTGAATAAGAAACTATAGAAATGAGCAAGAATAAAGTTTTCCAGGTGCTGGAATAGGGTTTTATTTTCTCCTATGCAAATGAATGTGTTCTGGATGAATGCTCCTCTGTAAACCAGTAGAACCAATTCATGAAAAGCAGCTGAAATGTGATGAAACTTGTGATAAGGCCAGAAGTAGAAGAGAATTTAGGATGGAAAGACAGAGGGTGTATAGCCAAAGTTCCCCAGTAATTCTTAGTCTAAGTCCTCCTGAAGCCTTTTAAGTCTGCTTATCTCAGTAAAACATTCCAATTTTAAATTAACAACAAAATTAACCTAGCAGATGCCATTTGACATGTTTTTTACACCTAGGAATTTCTCTGAGAGCAAACATTGGAATAATGAAGAAAATATGATGACTGCATTATGTTCTACCAGCAATGGTGAGGAAAGGAATGTTTCCAGTCCTATATAAATGACCCAAACTTTGCACTGGATTTCCAGAGAGAAAATAGTTGTCCTAATGATACCCTTGTGACTAAGACCCTATGACTTGTGAAAAGAGGTTCATAACTGAAGTAATGCTGTTAGCACTAGTACAATAATAACACCTTTTGAACATTAGATCTCTATTTTCTGTGAAAAGGTACAGAGAAGGAAATAAACCCAAATAATTACTTATGTCAGAAGAAATATATTTTCTAAAAAAAAAAATATGCTCTCCTGAAAGATTACAGTTAAACTTGATTATCACAAGCATGAGTCTGTCATTGCTATGACAAGAAATAGCAAGTTTATAATCCTAATCTGTTATTGGAATTTTTTTTCTTTACTCAGAATGCTGAAGTATAAAATTATCTTATTCATAACTCTGAGATGCAAGAATTAAAGTGACTGCAGTACAAGTATTTTGGAAGACAGGAAATAATGTGTTATGTTTCCACATAGATTTAAATAGCTTCATGTAAGGAGCAGCAAAATAAGGGAAGAAAGGGGAATGGAATATAGAAAATTCTGAGCTGGTTTGGTTTCTGCCTTTATATAAATTTCTCCTTCAAGTTCTTTAATCATATCACCTTTAAAAAAATTTTTGACTTAGAGATAGAAAAATTGGTGCTTTTTATTTTTCCCAATAACTGTCAAGTATTAATATAAAAATTTTCCACCAAGCATTGGAGGAAAAACTTCATGTTTTTAAGGATGTTTCAGAAGGATAGAAACTTGCGACTGCTAATATAATTTGTCAGTGTGCCTGGATATTTTTTTCAATGGAAGTGTAAAGGAAGTTTCATGATCACCTTTTGAAAAATATTTCCACAGAAAGGAAAAGGTCGAAGGCAGGCATCATGAAGACTACATAAGGGAACAGATAGAATGCCCTGGCTGTTTTATTTACATTATGTGTCTGCAGAATCCTTATAAAGACAAGCTATACTACTCATCCAGAGTGAGATTTTGAATGAATCTCCCAATTATCCCTGTTAGTTTTTTTCAGTTTGCATCATGAAATGGCACCCAAATGCTCAAACAGAATTCCTTTTAGATGATTTAGATGAAGCTGAAAAATGTGATTCGTGACTATACCAAAACGTAATTCATGAAACAAGAGATGAAATAGTCTGAAGGAAAAAAGAAATCAGTGAAATATGTCTAGTGTGGACATCAGTGCCTCAGCACCAGCTATTCCATTCTACAGATTCATTGCTACTGGCCCTCACTGTATGCTAGTGTAGACATCACCTTGTCACAGGAGAAGTCAGGGAATATCAGCTCAGAATGAAGTCTCAGAGTGTTTTTATAGGACATGTAGGTAGATGCACTCTCAATGCTACTTAGCTCTAGGAAATGTTGCTTTTCTTTCCTCAATTTTAAATCAAAACAAACTATTCACATTTTGAGTTTCTTCCATTTTCGTTCTCTTTCCTGCCAGATAATTTCCCATCTTGTTCCTAATGCATGACTATATTACTCTTGCTTGCTTTTCTAATGCAAGTAAACACCACAGCATAAGAAATAAAAGTCAGCATTTCAGTCCAAAACCTGCTTTAGAGGCCTGAAATAACAAAGCAAGGTCTCAAAAGGTGATATAATTTGGAGCTACCTTCCATAATTAAGGCTTCTGGGAGGTATTCACAAGGCAGTCAGCTAAAGTTCCCTTTACAGTGTATAGACTGTGTTACATTGTACCAATTTTTGCTATTTATTGATGTCACAAATTTACCCAAATCAAACAAATTATTTTTTTCTCAGATCTTTAGAGGGAGAGCTACAGTGTGAACCAGAGTATATTAAAATATATATATTTGAGATATATTTGAATTCCACTTAATGTCTCTTTTTTACTTCTCACCTTGATGTACCACAATTTTCCTACATCTATTTTATTTATCTAATTTGAATATAGACTTAGTGTGAGGTAAGACAAAAATGTTCACAAAATTTTTTTCCCCCACTGTGTTGATGCCAAACAGCTGTGATTCAGTGTTGGTTGGTTTGCATCAAGACAGACCCTTAAAGCTCATTCTTTGTTCTGAAGAAAACCCATCATGGGGGGGAAAAATGGAGCATAATAAATGAAAAGCCTTTAGTTTGCAAAATTTAAAATGTTCTGTTTCCCAGAAGTTCATGGGAGGTGTAAATGCATGATTCACTGAAGATCAAAGAGACCAGTCATGTACCATTCTGGATGTTCAGAGCAAAAAAATATTTGTACTAAGATTATAAACTATGGCCTAAAGCACCAAAAAGTTAGGGAGTGTTTCATTTTCTCATAAAGCAATGGTTTCTTCAGAGAATGAGCTAATTTAATACAGTTTTTATGAAGTTTTGCAAAGTTTATTATGGAATTTCATTGCTGTGAAAAACATGCATTTCTCTCTAAGAAATATAGGTCAAATTTGAGATATTAACTGCCACTCAAATAATGAGAAAAAAAGGCAATAATCAAAAGATCAAGAGTGAAAAAGAAAAATGGAATGAAGAGCTCTCAAAATTTACCTTTTTTGCATTCATTGTGAATTTCTGGTTACTAAACCTTATATAAATTTACTACAAAATCACTTACATTTGCTGTAAGTGTGTTACTAAAAGTTTCTGATGTACATCCTCTTCACATAATTTCACCATTTTGATAAAGTGGCAATAGAAGAAGGTGTGTATTTTACAGAGGAAGAGTTCTAAATGCATCAGTACAGATTTGATATAACTCACTGTTTTGTTTGACTAGGTTTCAGCAAATGGCTTTATACATATGCAGAGATACATGCTCCAAGTATATTTCTTTTTTTTAATCTGACAGCTGAGCCCAATGGAAGATGTTCCCTGACCTGGACAGACTTTGGTCAGTCTCTCACTGGCAGTCACTCAGAATGTAGACATGCTTTATTTTTCCTTGTGCAACAGTCCTTTCAGGAAACTCAAAAAGGGAAAAAAGCAAACAGCATTCCTTCATTGAAGAAAGCAAGCTGGAAAGAAGCTACAATTATGTATGTGCATATGGTAGTTTATTTCATTTTTTTATCTGCCAGTTATTAAATGTTTCATTTAGTGTATAATTTTTTCCTTATCTATTAATATTAATATCCTGTTTATTATCTTGACAACAAAAGAAAACAAAGCAAAATGAAACAGAACTTCCAATCCCTAAAAATATGGCTAGGGAGAAAAAGTATTTATTTTCCAAGAGTATTTATATCTTTAAATATGTAATTTAATTCACATTGATACTGCTGTCCTTGTGCTGTGAAAAGTGTAAAAGGGGTACTGTATTGAAAAAAAAAATATATCTACCTTCATGATAAAGTGGGATTACCAAGCTAAAAATGTATTTGAAAAAAAGGGTACATCAATAATTTGACAAGTGCTCCCCCACTGCAAAATACATCTTAAAACCATGCTCTCCCCTTTTCAGATTCTTCCTGGCACATGTTAAATCACTTGCTGTGTGGCTGTTTTGGATGAAATGTCTTTGTTGCCAGGAATGAGTTGAAAGAAGTGGTTTTTCTCGCAAGTATTTGAACAAATAAGGATAAGAAGCTTGAGTTTTGCCAAACAGAGACTTCAAAGTTTGGCCTACAGATGGTTATGCATGCGTGCAATACTTGCACTTCATATGTTGCAACTTCATTTCCCTTCCTCCTCCATCTTTTCAAGTGTTTTTTGAAATGCCTGCAACAAAAGAAGTGTGGTGTACGGGTGGGAGACATTTGAAAGACAGTCCTTTTAAATAAGCTTTGAATGTCAAAGGAGATGTGCTTATGGTGTGACAGATGACAGTGCTTGTTCATGGAAGATTTAATTTTAAGGAATGGAGCTGGCCTGAAAACTTGAGACAGGACATTTTTGGCATAGATTTTCTTCTAGCACCAGGATTAACTGATTCAAGACTTCTGTGGTTATAATAGCTTGTCTTTTCATGAATGTTATAATAAGAATTCAAATAAATTAGAATTAATTTTGAAATGCACAAAACATTTTGAGAGGGTTTAAGAGAGGTCTTATGGCCATAGTTTTTGTAAGCAATAGGAAAATGAATAGCTTCATTTAAAAAACATGAGCCACAATAAGGAAAAATATATTTTTTAATATTCATGGCATATGGTTGTATATCATAGCTTCATTTAATAGAACGGTTTGGGTTGGAAGGGACTTTAAAGACCAAAAATTATATGCAAGATGTCAATATAATAAGAACAATATTCATATCCACAGGTATCTATTCATATATATGGACCTTGAAAATTTTCTGAAATACATAGATGAGGTATAAAATTTTAGCAGCATTAGATAAGGCAGTGCATTATCTTAAATTAAGCTTCTGCAGTGGATGTGGCTAGATTTTTAGGACAGATATTGTGAGTCCTATGATTTAAATTGCAATTATATCTACAGAAAAATTTCCATCAGAAAATCTAACACAAAAATTCTTTCCATTTTATTCTAGAGGATAAGATAATCAAATATAAGTGACATTCTGTTTCTGAAGTTATTTCTACATTGAATATTAAAATAATTTGCTTTTGTTTGATTTTTCCCCCTTGGAGCATTCGGAATGTCTATATGTTCACATGGATCATAACAGACTGTCATTTCTCTTAAGCCTGAGAATAAATTCTTGCAAATATTACATATGGGAATATACAAACAACCATTAAAGAAAAAGTGGAAAAATTTGAATCTATTTATACTGAGAAACACTGCTTTTAGGGAAAAAAAAAAAAACAACCCACGTGCCTGAAGTCCTGCCAGTATCATTTTGAAGGATGGAAATAAACACGTCTGTTCTATTTCAAGGCACATTGCACAGATTTAGGAAAGCAATACTTTTAGAAAATAGAATGAAACTTAATTTCCTCTTCAGTATCCCACCCTCTCTTATTTCAGAATTCTTGGTCAAATTTTTTGCTCCAAACTTTACAATCCAATCTTAATTTAAGTACGTTTTTATAGCATAAGCTATGCTGTTCTTCAGCTTTGAAAGGCTGACTTTCCTGTATTTCACTTGCCTTAATTATGCACAGTAGAGTTTAATGAAATTAAAAATTTAAAATTCAATTTTAACTTTGAATGTTCTCGGTTCACTTTTTTTTTATTCTAGTGAAAAATAAAATATTTATAATTCTTTCACTCTGTCATGCCTTTTTCTCTTACGTAATGATACTTTATACATTTTTTGCATAATTTTCAGGCTTCATAAATGTTTTTTCTCATTAAGTCAAAGAAGCCACATTGATTTATGTATCATGCCTTCCTAAGTAGATGGATTTTATGAAATTATTGTTAATACCATCAATAGATATAGCAGTAAAGAACAGCTACGTTTTTTTTAAATTTCCAAATGAATTTGTACATTCTTTTCACTTCTTATCAACCACAATAGGAACAGCTGTTAGCAAAATGATGTATCTGCTATGTGTTCATGAGTTAAAGGAGAAGAGGCAATCAGTTGATGCCATGTTGGTTTAGAGTATATTTTAACTTTATGTTAAAGTGAGAAAAGTAAGTATTTTCTCTCATTTCCAAAGGAAAAAAAAAATACTTATTTCATAACTCAGTATAGAAGACTGTGCTTTTGTTAATATTGGAAAAGCAGCATATGGCCAAAATGAATTAGACAACTTATTAGTAAGCCATGTATTTTGAAATATGCCTTATTCCATGGTTTTGGTGAAATATTATGACAAATCAGTATGATTAGTCTGATAAATTTCAAATTGAGTTATTCAGATTATGCTGATTATTAGGTATTGCTATTTTCTGGGAAAGGGACATTCTTCTACTGGAATCCAGCCTGTATGTGTTCCATGTGAGCATAGGCTGCATATGGATGAGAGCAAGAAGGAAACCTGGCTGCCAAAACATAGACTATATTATTAAGAGATTATTATTTACATATTCCAATTATGGAATGAACACAAATAGGGAAGATAATGCAATAAGACAATGTTTTATTCTGCTAGAATGACATTTCATTGGAAGCAATGTCAGTGAGTGATTTTTTATTGTGTGCATTTTTTGCATGGATCATCTGTTCCTTGGTTTCCATGACATTTTCTCGATTTCAGTGACTTCACCCTGGATAGCCTTGATAGGCTTGATAGATGGATACCTTGATAGTCTGCTCAGGGTTTCTCTGATGTTGCTTGGCTGCATGCAAGTAATCCTTCTGGTGCACCTCGTGCAATCCTCCTGTCTCATACACAGAACAGATCAGAGAGGCAGATTTAGCAACAATTGGGCAATATATGTGTTAAGTAGTGCCAGACCAGAAGAAGAATTTGGAGAATATTCGGGTGTCTGACAAGTGATATTTAGTGGGAACTAAGGGTTACTGGACAGAAATGATCATATAATAGGCTTTTGTAATTAGAATGGTGTGCTGGATGTATGAAACTATCTAATATGTTTGCTCTTCAGTGAGAACACATAATATCTACTGCTTCTGTGCCAGTGCTCAACATGGATTCTCCCATTCTGCTAAAATAAAATTTCTGATTAAATCCAAATGTAGATGAGATATTTCATTTCCATGTACTTATTAAATTATAAAGTAGAGAAAATGTGGCAGAAGTTAAAAGTAAAAGTATAAAATTAAGTGCTAGAAAGCAGTAGAAAGTAACAGATACGGAAATAGAAAGCATTGAGAGGACTTCAGATGGAAAAAGAGAAAAAAGAAAATTGTTTTTATTTGAAGTCTAATGACATGAGTGAAAGGAACCTTACAAAGATGAGAAGTATGGTGGAGGAAGATGCCATGCAATTCACTGAACAGGTATCCCACAGAATTGTCTGCTTCGGAGGTCTGCCCAGAAAGAGCAATCAGTGCAATGGTAATCTGCAACAAAAAACAGGGTGACATACACCAGGAGGCCTTGCAAACAAAGGGAAACAGCTTATCATCTGTATTACAGAATGAAGTGGAAAGAATTTGGGAACGAAACAGGATTTGTTATCTGGCAACCTAAGTAGATTATGGGAATATAGAAGAGTCACTATAAGACACTGCAAGCAATTTGGGAGGTTGTGCAAGACATTTTATTGGCTATTTAATGGAGGAGTCAAAGACAGAGAAATACACAGACCAAGGAGGTTTGAGTTAGAGAAAATACAGGGACATAGAGAGAAAAAAGGCATAAAAAGTGTTGGTCAGTTACAAACAGGTTGCTAATCTATACTCATGGTCATTTTTTGCACCTGATCACTGCAGTCTCTCCTATTTTCTCATTAAAATCCATCCCTAACTCTTTCTCAGGGCAAATAAATCTATTGCATATGCATAAGTTTGTATGGGGATTTGACTACCAGTGAGTGGAGCATGGGTTATATATACTTTCCACTAATGAACTCCCATCCTGATCAGAGAGGGGAACAGGAAAAGACAACAGGTGTTGCCTATGTCCTTGTGAGTGCTGAGTGTCTGTGCTGAGGTGTGTGTCTGCCTGTGAATATATGTGTACATGTAGCATGATATTATATATGTAAAGATCATTTTTTTCATTACACAATACACCAGGAAATATAGACATTTCACCTATTTCCTTGAAACATAATAAAGCAACCTTTCACACCTACTGAACTTCCCAGCACAAGTGTCAGCAGGAGGGAGAATGGACGTGCTATTTATTTAAAGGGTATTAGATATGTTTAGACTAGTCAGTAGGAATAGAGAATTATAGAACTAATCACTATAAAATAATCCAAGTAACAATGCAGCGACAAATGCTGGCATTAGCAGTGAGAATAAGCTATAAGTTGCTGAGTGTGTGGAAACAAATTTATATACACATTATAAGCAATGATCTCGATATTGAACAAGACTGCTTGTAAAGTTAGCTGGAATATTGTTTTTCTGAGAAAAAAAGGTATATAATTAGAAAAACAAGGATGTATAGGACCTAAAATATGGTGTGTTTTGTGTTATGTGCTCCATGCAATCTATCAACACTATTTTTCTTGTGAACCAACAAAAAAGTTAAAAGCAAACCAAAACCAATTAAAAAAAAAATCAGGCCAACACTCTGCTTCCTACTGAGTCCATATAAAAACTCTCAATGAAACAAAATTATGTAAACCCTGTTTTGGTTTTGCATAATCAATGAGAACATCTTTACATATACTCTATAAATGTTTTGTCCTATACTGCTATGAAACTATGTTGCTTTTGAGCATAGAACTGGAAACTCCTAATTGTGGACAACAAATATTTTTGCTAGGGAAGCTCTTGCATCTTCTTACTCTGCATTCTCATTAGGATTGCTTACCTAATCAAGTGAAGAAAGTCCTCCTCAACCTCAGGAGGCCTGCTATTAACTTATGCTTTCAATTTGCTTGCTTTACTGAATTTGTATCATCCTTAATGAGGGCTCTGGCACACATTATCCAGCCCTGGTGCACAATTTCCCTTCTTGAATATCGTGTTACACAGCAAATAGATGCCACATTTTGATTAGCTAAAATGAAGGGTGATAAAAGAGTATCTTATTGCACTGTTTCAGTCTATTTTCCCCTGCGTGAGTATTAATGAAGCATGTGCATGCTGTCTCTGAGATTCAAGCTCTAGGGAGCAGCATTTTACTCTAGGAATAGGTTTGTGTTTTTAGTTACCAGAGTAATCTAGGACAGAATTTGGAGAGACTCTATCTATCTAGTCCTCTAGAACTTTTTTTTCTATAATTCACTTAGCTCTGAGCAAGGTTTTTGAGAAGGGAAAGACTTCCCTTACAGCAGGTCATAGTAGACAGTGAGTTGTTTTCTGAACAAAATTGACGCCTAGAAATAGTTAGCTTCACTAAATTGATGAGTTTTTATGCATTATGCTGGAATTTAGAATCAACTCTGTCTACACAATCAGAAATACCAAAATTTTCAGATTAAGTCATGAACAACTCTATTCCAAATTACCTGACAAAGGAAAATAGACAAGACTCATATGAGAACATGAGACTGGATCATGCAATCCTTCTTACTCCCATAATATTGTTGAACTTCAAAGAGTTTATTGACCTTAGATTATCTTGACAACTCCACACAGATTTTTACTGCTTCAATTGTTAATATAACAAATTTTCCTAGAACTATTTTGAGGAAAGGTAAAAAGAAAGACTAAATCATAGTTAAAAATGACACTGAGGCTGAGAGACAAGAGTCTTTGTTGGTTGAATATTTCAGGTGGCACAATGTCACTATCCATTAGTTTCATGATAATGTGACCTACATGATCTGAACCATACTATACCTTCATTTTATTTATTTACTTCTGAAAATGAAAATATTAAACTAAAAATAGGTGCTGGAAAAATCTTAGAAGCATTAATATCTGATTTTTTTTGAGCCACTTATTTCTTTTCATTAAATCTTCATGTGTGAGTGGAAAGTCATATTTTTTTCAAAGTGCAACTAATTGTGACTGAGCTTTAGAATTTTTGGTAATCATCTAAACCAGGAAAGTGTAAGAGAAAAAAATCAGTTTTAAAGATTCATGTAATAACTTGACTTCAATTGCCTTTTAAGTGCCTTGAGATTTAAAATCCTTAAAATATCATGTTTCTTTCTTATGATAATTCTAGATCAGTAAGCTTAATTTACAAGCTCCAGAAAGAGACAGCTCTCTATGGGATTGTTCTTTCTAAACCTTAATTATTTAAATTGACCAATAGTACGTAGTTTTTCAAAAGCTGCTTACAACTTGCTGGAACATTCTTTCTGTGGTTTTCTGTAGTTCGCCAGACTAGAGACTGTAAAACTCAAATGGGAAGTATATAATGATATTTTTCATGCTAATATTCATATCTGTCTGTCAGTATGGCATTTTGCCTGTTCAGAAGACACAAGACCACTATTTACAGGACATTAGCTCTATCCAGATAGGACAGACTGAAATACACTTCAACAATCAGCTTCTCTGCCAAGAGATCCTCCTGTTTGCATCCCTTGCCAATCTGGAGATACATGCTTCATGAGATGGGCAAATATCTGTAGATATTCTTCAGCCTACATTTTCAGCCTGTTTTTCTACCCTATCTCACTATTTCTTCTCTCTTTTTTTTTTAATCTGATTTAGTGTTTTGATTTTTTTCATGCAAAGGGTGTATGGCTTCCTAACTGACACAAATATGATATACTTGAGCAGTCCCTTAGTGATTTATTCTGTAAATAAATAAATTTAATAATTTAAATTAATTTATCTCACAATCAGTTATTTTAATGCTCCTTTCAATCCCTCTCTTATCCATTGGTGCCCATCTTTGGAAATTCTCAAAGTACTAAAATCTTTTCAAATTAATCTTTATGTTAGTTTATTTTTCTTGGAATATATTAGCAAGTGTTTTGATTAGATCATCAAAACTTTAAATTTTCTGTTAATGCAAGCCATGCATGTCTATGAAAACTACAACAAAAACAGCTTAAAGGAAAAAAAAAAGTGTTTCATGCTTTGGTGTCTCTTGGAAGCTATATAAATCACAACAGGAATTTTTGTACAAAAAACCTGCTATACTAGGTCAGAAGAAAAGACAGAATTACTTGGCAGCTGGACTTCCCATCGGGCCATTATAGAAATGTACAATAAAATATTGTCAAAATCCAGAATTTAAAAGTGTTGTTCTGTTTCTCTGAGCCAAGCAGTCTGAAATGAACTATCAGTCACTGCAATGTAAGCGTTCTATCAAACACAGAGGAGTAAATAGATACATCATCTGAGTATCTGGTGAGCATTAGAGGCAATGGACCATAGGATGAGGTTGCCACTTACTGGAAAAACTGCCAGCTGCCTGTGCGCACAGGTGT
>NW_005054327.1:0-26468 GCF_000277835.1 Geospiza fortis | reverse complement strand
TTCAGAGATCCAAAGATCTCTTGCCAGTTTTGTGCGTATCAACAATGTAAAGTTAAATATCATGTCACACACCTTGAGTGACATTTTAAACAAAAAGTAGAAGGAAAAGTTTGTAAAACACAAACACATACTTCTAAGAAGTCTAAGAAGAGAACATAATAGCTCATACAACTGCTTAGTCCTACCTTCCCTGCAGTAAACTTCTGTATTCAGCACTGAGTCTCCAATCCATGTGAAAATATAAACTATTTTTTTTAATGTCTAGATTTTCTATCAGTGCAAAATATCTATTTGGACATCGTAAAGTAAAATATAATGATTTAATGGGAAAGTAATCCCTATTGGAGGTTTGGGACCTGCTACATCTTAGTTCTACATGTACCTATTACAATATCTCCTTTAAATATATGTGTCTTGATCCAATTCTGTCATCAGTCCAAAAGTCACTCAGCTTTGAAGCGAAAGAACAGAACATTCGTTTGCACCAGATTTCATCAGGAATTCATTATTTTAGCACATGTGCATAGAGTAAACAAATGGTTTTACAAGCCAAAAGAGGAAGATGAAAAAAATCCATAGCCATCAGGAAATTGGTTTTATATTAAAAGGCAAGACCTATTTAAAGCTAATGCATAATTAATACCAACAATTTGTTACTCATTTGGAAGCTATAATATGACCTAAATTATAAGCACAACTTAATTGCTTTTAAATTCCCTGTCTCTGAGGACTACAAAGATTAGGTGAATATGCTTTTCAGATGAAGCTATAAGGTGCTGATTTTGTAAAGTAGCAAATTTATGTTCCTTAGGAAAAAAATCTCTTCTCAGAAGAAACACTGTTTGTATTTGCTAAGACTTTTAATAAAGCTAATAAAAGGATGGGGAAAAAAATTCTGTACATGAAAAAAATGCTGTTCTATTTTTATCTCACATCAACTGAATAGATTGTATGTAATTCTCATTTTTCCTGGAATTTAAGTAGCACCAAGAGTGTTAAGATTATGTTTGTCATATTTTGATTTCCATATTTGAATTCTTGTGTTTCTTCTCTGTTTTTCATTTGAAGCAAAACTATATTTATTGCATCACTCTAGGCGCAAATATGATTTTTTTATTATTTAAAAATATATATATTTTCCTACTCATCCTGGCTGCTAAAGTTAGATTTTTATCATACTTTGATTATTCTTACTGATGGTCTTTGCTAATTTCCTTGCAAAATTGTACCATGATTCATGGTAAAATCTTCTGTAGTTATTTAGAATCATTTTTGCTGTGGTGGTTCATGAACAAGCAGATATTTCAGAAGTTTCTAGCATTGTTAGAAAGAAAGAAAGCAAACCCAAGTTTTTCCAGACCAAAAGTTAAAAAAAAAAAAAAAAAGAGGAAAAATAAATTAGCAGAAAGAAAACACATGAAATAAGCCTCATAGTGTTCTTGTGATTTTCTTCTGATGGTAATTAAAACAAGGGTGCAACATGGTTTGTGCTAAGAAGAATGTGCCAGAGCTGCCAATTTTATTGTCCCAGTAGGAAATGTGCCTTCTAGGCAAACATTAAAGAGTCAAGTGGGCTAGTATTTTTCTGAGAGCAGGGATGGTCTGGCTGTGTGCTGTGGTTTCAAATCACAGATGGTCTGCAGATTTCTGTCTGAATGTAACTGCCAGCAAAGTTTTAATTCCATTTCCTAAAGTTAAAAATAGCTTTGATTAAGAAAATTTAAATAAACCTTTTATGAATAGATATTTTAAAAGAATTAATAAAATCCATGTGTTTTATTTATATTTATTATATATTTATAATGGTGGTATGTATGCGGATGCATCAAAGCTTGAATTGCAGCTCGGGTACTAGTGAACAAAGAAGAATATTGAGAGGTTTTTTCCCCTTCTTTACTAGATTAGTTTTCTTGTTATTAAATCGAGCATTTAGGTAATTTCAATATTAAGTCTTGAGCAGTTGCCCAGATATGCGGCCAATAGCACTGTTTCAATGAGAAAACTTCTAGTTAGAAAATTGAAACTGGAGAGTTAGCTACCCCTAAACTAAAATGAAATTCCAGCTCAAATCTTATCTCTTATCTATTTCATGTTGTTGTACCATCAGTGAAAATCTGTAACCAAAGGAAGTGATGTTATCCAAATTAGCATATCAGCACTTGACTCTCAGAATCTGTTCCTTGCCTGAGGAGTCAGCAGTTTGGAAAAGACTCTTAGTTATTATACAACACAGTTAATATTTCCTTGGGTAAAATGCAGTTCCAGATGGTCAATTTCTAAACTTAGATATGCAAATATAGCTGACTAAATATGGGGGTTGCAGGTGTGTATATACACATACATATACACATATATATACATACATATATATAAACATTCCTCTGGATATTTGAAACTCTTCAGCTGTAATTTACAAAGCCATCTAATAATGTTTAGAAAGCCTTGGTGATAACTGTGATGTCAGCAGATACTCATGACAACTGAGGCTGTTTGAAATGACATTAAAACAATACATACATAGCAGCTGGACTGAGACCCTGCTCAGTATATCAGCAGACTACAGAGAGTGTATTCAGATTAATCAGTTGGCTACGTATTGCTGTCATTCTAGAATACCCTAGGGTATTCGTCCTGGTATCCAGCTGCCACCCCAAAAAGCCCATGGCTCTACCCTATTATAACTGCAAGGCCAAAGTGCTATGTCAGATACATCTGAACATTTGATTTTTATATCTTATGACATCTTTACAAAATTAGAGCAGTCCACAGATGTCTGATTTGAGGTAAGTTAAAGAACACTGACTTCATGACTAAGGTTAAAAGTTGGTGCTGTGAGGTATCATACTGGGGTAATCCTGAGGGTCTTCAATGGTTCCTCTGAGGCTCTGGTAATCTTACATGTTATATGTTATAGTGAAAAAAACATGTCCCATGTGTCTTGGATAACCTACAGCTGTCCACCGCATCATCTTTCACTGAGTACCTAATTCTGGATGGTTGAATCCCACATTAGGTATGAATTGACTGTAATGGGAGCTTTGTCCAGCAGGAGCTTAGATATTTATTTAAAATAGGAAGATATCTATTTAAAATAAGGAGCTTCAATTTAAAATAAGCTTTAAAATAAGCTTCAATTTGTTATATACAAATTGCTATAAAACAATTTGAGGTGCCCTACAGTATTCAGGACACCTGACTAAAGATGGTCGATAATGCACAGGATCTGAAGGACTTGTGTTCTTTGGAAGAAGCACACAGAGACAAGGTAGGATAGGACCATAAGATGATTCAAGGCACATGAGAAGTTCTTTATCCCAGGCTGCTGTTCAAAGCAGACACAGCTCTGACTGGAATATTCAAGACTTTGTCCAGATAGGTCTTGAAAATCTCTGAGTATGAAGCCTGCACAGTTTCTGTGGTCATCCTCATCCCCTGTGTGGTTGACCTCATGGTGTAATCAGTTTTCCTGCTATCCAGTTTGGACCTCTCTAGTTTCTATTATCATCTCTCTTGCTCTCCTATCACACACCTCAAAAGACATTGTGTAAGTATTGGGGGCTGTTGATAGGTCCCCTGTAGGCTTCTTTTCTCCAGGTTAAACAAACCCAGCTCTCTCAGTATTCTTTTGTATGAAGCATGATCCAGTCCCTTAGCTCACAGGCCTTTGTTTGGATGTCGCGTAGATTTCTGTCAATATCTCGACCAAACCTTTAGGCAGCCCTCCAGGTGTAGCCTCATGGTGGTTGGGGATGGGGGGAACCATCACTTCCCTCATCCTGTTGTGAAGAGTTTTCATAATCCAGCTGGGATTCTGCTGACCTTTGTGACAAGGATAAATTGCTGATTCATGTCCAACTCATTGCCTATCAGCATGCCCAGGTATTTCTCCACAAAGGTGCAACTGGTTCCCAGTACAAAACCATATGAAAACAAAAAATCTAAACAAACTCATCACATATTTTATTTTAAAAGTGTTTCTTACAGAAAGCTGTTCATAGCATTGAATAACAATAAATATTGCATTTGTGAATAAATAAGTTGATAATGAAGGAAAAGTTTAAAATATGCTTGGGATAGCTGGACTCTAGCTGGTCATTATAAAGGGAAACAGCCTCTTTCATTGATCTCAGAAATATTGTAGAAATTCACTGGTGACATAAAATGTCTACTGTCTTCCTCATAAAAGAAACAAATAAAAATTCCACTGTAATCATAGCAGTGACATTGTAGAGATGGGATGGCTACTGTAATAAAAATTATCTGTTCTTTTTGTGATCCAATGTTTCTTGAATAGTGTTTCTGTCAAGTAATGAAATCTAGATTTCAAGATTCAAAGTAATTTTGTTGAACTTGGTATTTTACAGCATGGAAAAGGTACAAATAAATTTGTCTCAAAGCTCTGAGTAAGTCAGGGTTCTGTCAAAGTTACTTTTACAAGATGACCGATGCTCAGCTGCACAAGATAGAAAAAAAGACAGTCTAAAATAAATCTAGAAAAGAACAACTGTTAGTTAATCTAAGACTAGTTTATATAGTTGAACAGAGTGTTCACAGAATTTAGATTTCATCACCATATGAAAATTTGTGGATAAAATCACCATAGAGAATAATTGTTTGATAACCATTATTAACAATGAAAGCTTTTTTTTTTTTTCAATTAAGAGAAGAGACATTGTATATGGCCATAAGAGCCATTTGGATGGAAATGTACTCTAGTTAATTTGCTACTCTGGATTATGGAATCAAATTGTTAAAAATCAAAATTGAAAATGAAACAGAGATAAAATCCCCCCTGCACCAAATAAAATATGGAATGTTTATGACATTTTCTTATGTGGATGCTTATCTTCTGTTTAGTGTAGAAGAAGAATAATGTCATTTTGTTTAGAAATACTGAAATGATGGTCATATTGTGAAATAAAATTAAATATTGAAATTAATAGCCTGTACTTTATGATAAAAAAGTTGAAAAAATTAGCACCCTAAGGGCTTGTTGTATTGGGGGAGGGGAGTGGAATTTTTTAATATTTAATACTATAGGTGCCTTTAAATTAAAACAGAGGTCAGAATGTATAGTTACAGCTAATTATATGTCTTGGTGATTAACCAGGAGATAGGAACAAAATCCATGCTTGTTGCTGAGATAGACTGTGCTTGTTTTAAGAACAGCAAATAAGTGAAAGATAAAATGTATGTACAGATATTAGCTAGAAAGAAATACTGAACTTGTAGTTCTTATGGCTATCTTTGAAAGTCACCAGCTTGAAATAATGGGAAATGACTAAATAGTCCTAGGGTTCAGTGTTTTTTGGGCCCTCAAGTTTAACCTAGGCTTACATTGGGTTTTCTTTTCCAAACATTAATTGAGGAAGTACAAACTTTAATCAAGAAGGGTGATGACAGTTTAAAAATATTCTTATCTTTTGGCACTTTAGCAGAATGGATAAGTCTTTATTAACTGAGTCTATATTTTATGAATATGAATATATATTCCTTCCTATGTTTACACAGCTTCCTGTCATCTTGTATAATTTGTTATTAAAACCTAATATTACTAATTTTGAACTATGACATATGAAAAATCTCTACATTCTATGAAAATCTTGTTTTTCTAATTTTAATCCACATTCACCTTTCTCTGGAAGTATTCCAGCCCATTAACCCTTTCTTTGTTTACTTCAGAATTTTTCGTGCTTTCACAAATAGACAAACATTATCTGTTTGGATCATTAAAAACATGTACTAGAACAAATGCAAATAGTCAATAGTCTTCTTAAAAATATCAAAGCTTTTAATTTTATCTGAAATGCCTGAGGGAATAAAAAAAAAGTCAATACGTTGCTATTTTTGTAACAATTAAGATCTGTAGACAAACTGATGCTGTAGGTATAAATACCACATTTCAGAGTGTGAGCTGTTTTTTGTTCAGTATGCTTAGACTCAAGGATATAAATTATTTTCAAACATCAATTAAAAAAAAAGATAATTAGAATAAAAAATCCATGCTAGAGAATATAAATAAATTTGTTAAGGTGCCACTTTAACTGGCATTCAATTGTTTCATTGCACATGCAGTTTCAAAAATGGTGTGGGTTAAAGAATTCAACAGTTAACATCATGACAGCCTTTGCATCATTTAATGTTTTAATTCTTCTTTCCTTTATCTTCTGAAAGCAAACAGCTATTAAACAATAAGCAATTTTATTCGCCAGATGCTCTTTTTTTAAACAATTGGCTTAGGTTTCTACAGTAGACTGCTCTTTTCATTTGAAGGAAAATTACAAAGAAAGGTGTCACAAAAGAGTAAAGAAGTGAATGTCACAAGGAATATTATTCAGATAGTTCTGATAAAAAAAAATTATTCAATGTGACAATATTATTATCCAACTTAGAAATCATCAAGGTAAATGGATACTGACACCTGGATTTCATGGCTGCAAATTACAAAGTTTTAGTGTCTTTTTTCAGCTTTCTAACAAGTTCAAAATGTTCAATATATAGAGTTTTGTACCTAGAATGCAAAAATACCTCCCTTTTATCTTAAGGTGAATATAGAGTTGATGATTCATGGCTGCCAGAAGTTGGTGCAAGTGTTAAGTATAGTGGTTTTTGTTTTTTGGTAGTTTTTTTTGGCTTGGTCTCTTTCCTTTTAATCTCTGTGCTATCTGCTACCAAAGTTGGTGTGGAATTGTACATCTGGAAACTGAGATTCTACCAAATTTTGTTCTAAAACATTTACAGAAAACTATTTGAAATTGGAGGTTACAAGTAGGTTCAGCCTGTGATTTTTGAGCCATTTTGTTCTCTGGTGCTCCACGTATGGTAGATTTTTATATAGTGAAGAAAGAGAATATCAAAGACTTTTTTTATCTTTCAAAAAAGGCACAAAACCAATAGTGTATCAATACTGAAATTGTTTAAATTTAGAAAAAAGTTTTGGTGCTTATGTTGAATATGAACCAACAGATTTTATCTACTCACTTCTTCGGGATTTAGCACTTAGAATTCTCCATTTGCTTTAGAAAATCTTTTATTTTAACTTCTCTAAATGAAAACACAGAATTATTTAAAAGCTAAATAAAACATGCTCTTTTGATGTATGTTTTCCTTTATTATCATTTGTAGACAAAGCAATAAATGTCTTTCAGGTGCTTAACCTGGTGGATTTCTGGAGGCTAAGAATGCAAAATATAGATTACTACTCTCTAGATACACCACTTCACATATTTTATTATGATGGTAGAACTTTTTTACCATAAAAATCATAATATTCCCTCTGTTGGTGATATCTGGGATTACAGAATGCAACAGAAAAAAGCTCTACAAGGAGGGAAGCTCTACAAAGGCTGCTGTCTCCAGTTTTTCAGCTCAGACTGAAGAAACACCTTGTGATACTTACAATCTCTGTGGAGGGTCTGGATGAGGCTGAATACAGCCTGAAATGTTGACACTCAACAATTTTAAGCTCCTAAATAGTTACCCCCTTATTGACTTATTATTGGACTTTTATTATTTGACTTATTATTTGGAGCTTTTTTATAATGACTAACTTCTGAATAATCTCTTGTCTGCAGGTCCAGGGTCTGTTCATTATGAACTCCAGACATCTAAAAGTCTCTTTATTATCTTAAATAGATGGACAAGGAGAAAAGAAATCGCAAAGATAACAAAAAATAGGAACAAGTACTCAACATTGGTTGATTGCTCCTTTTCAGGAAGTATTTTTCCCCCAGATAATTCTTTTATGTCCTTTCTATTGTCTTCCATTCTAGCATATCTCTTCCTGGTCTCCTGCTATGTACAATAATGGTAATT
The DNA here is from genome assembly GCF_000277835.1 of Geospiza fortis. Taxonomy (NCBI): domain Eukaryota; kingdom Metazoa; phylum Chordata; class Aves; order Passeriformes; family Thraupidae; genus Geospiza; species Geospiza fortis. The sequence goes on along the minus strand of NW_005054327.1, from coordinate 18,653 downwards.
CAACAGAGCATGCTGCTGCAGAAATTCAATTCCACTTCAATACCACTTCAGACAATTTACAGTACTTTGTGTCATTGGACAATATTTTTTTACTTCCAGTGAAATTAATTTCTGATATTCCACATTTATTCATTTTGCACACCTACACTTATAACACTGTGAAAAATGTTTATAAATCCTGTCTGCTATGTTACTGATACTTCTTCTGTCCCTTTGTAGTAATAACTTTTCCCTTTTATGTGTTATGTACGTGTTGTGCTGTTATGCAAGGATTTACTAATTGATAATGGGAAAGGGTTTTAAATAACAGTAATCCTTATGTTCATCCATAAACAAGGTTTTTGTTTCTTCTCTCTAATTTTCATAAAGTGAACAACTTCTCTTGTGCACTGTCACAAAGAGCAGATTCACCCTCTGGACACGCCAGTGTCTCTCCACATCTGTAAGAGGCACTTGACAGAATATAACCTTATTCAGATGTCTTAGTTAAATGCCTCAAGTTCAGTGGCACGAATGTGGACATAAATAAGTAAATTGAAATCAATTTTCCCCTGTGGGAACAAACACTTTATGGGAAAGAAAAATTAAAAGCAAGTTAACATTATGTTCAAAATATAGTTTATGGACAAGAGGAAGCAAAATACATATAAAAATAAAACCAAAATGTTGATGCTTCTCTAATGGAATCTGAAAAGTCTAGTTCGAAAATCATCATTAGTCTAGATGCAATTATTAAAGACAAAAAAATATTTGCATTAAAAAAAATAATAATTCTCATAAGAGAATTCAAAATGCAAGAGTCAGGTTTTATGAATTCCTCCCTTTTTTATCATCCCTTGTTGTACTGATAAAGGTCCTTCATCAGATACCTTTAAAGGAAGCACTCAGCTTTTGTATACACTTACAGGTATAACTCTGTCAGCCTCTGGTATCTTCTGCTGGGATGAATGTGCTATTTAGAGCTTTTCCTTTCCCCTTCAGTATCCAGTTGTGGCACTTTGTATGTGTTAATAAGCTTCTGTAGCATTAATATTTTCTGGAAAAATCCCTTTGCCCAGTATTTTTTCTCATGGGAAGCTGAGAAGCCTCAGAGAAAAAGGAAAATAATAATTATCTGATTTGCTTCTCCTGTTTTGCTCCTTTGAAATGTGTTTGTAGATTGTTTACCAACAGGTGGCTGTTTCAATGGGTTTCTGTAAATTGTTTTGATTCAATGACCAATCAGTGCCAAGCTCTGTCGGGACTCTGGAAGGATTCACGAGTTTTCATTATTATCTTTTTAGCCTTCTGTAAATATCCTTTCTGTATTATTTAGTATAGTTTAGTATAGTATTCTTTAATATATTATAGTATAATAAAACAATAAATTAGCCTTCTGAGAACATGGAGTCAGATTCATCATTCCTTCCATTCCTTCCCTCGTCTGGGCACCCCACAAATACAATAATCTTCTACACTTTTCTCTTTCCTCACAGGTATGCAGTGTCATGTTACATCCCAGTGTACTATATATGGTGACCTTTATATACGTGTTAGATACTAGTTTTTTTGTTCCTGTTCATTACTCCAAAACCCAGTTTTGTCTATCTCCAAATCTGCATTTCTGTAACTGACAGTGAGTTGTTTATAGGTGTGGCATCTCCAGTGCCAAGCCTGTGCCTCATCTCTTATCATGACCCCATACCTGAGCTCCTCTGCCGCATGCCCTGTGTCTTCACTTCTCAGAGTCTTTGCTACTGTACAAGATGCGAATTTCTCTGTACTACATCACTGTGTTGGAGCTGCAAACACCTCATTCTATGTGTTTTTTGTTTTTTTTTAATTGCTACTCTGTATAAAACCGTTGTAACACAGAGCTAGAGGTAAGGGAAATTCAAACAGAGCAGGCCTGGCAAGTGAAGTACCAAACTTATGGCCCATTATTGGCAATGGCAATACTGTAAAACTGGATTATGCAATTACATTATGACCAAACATACAAAAGGAAATAAGATCCAAAACAACAAGGCAGTAGGAGCTGAAGGTTTTTTTACACTGGAAAAACTTCTAGTACATTAATTTTATCCAGAAGAATAACAAGGCTCAAACGGGCACATGGGATTTCAACACACTGCCTGACAAGAGCTACATTCCATAAATTAACATGGGAAGCAATCAGTAGGATGAGCAGGGAGCTGTCTATATCTGCGTGAGAAAGAAAGTGGAATTCATGTGGACTTATGTAACAATTTCAGTGACATTAGGAGGTTCAAATTAAATGCAAAAGAAATTATAGATAATGTTATATATAATTTTAATGGTTTTTTATATAATAATCCAAATGTAAAGAATATGTGATTGATATGAGTAAATATATGAAACATATATGTACTGTTACAAACAGACAATTATTTTACATCATTTAAGGTTTATGTTTCATATATTTACTGATATCAATCACATTCTTTCTATTTGGATTATTATTTTAAGAAGCCCATACTCTGTATGGGAGATTTGAGATTTTTTTTTTTAATTTTTGAACAAGGGATGTTGGAGACATGATTTTCATTTGCATATTTAGAAAATGCTGAAAAAGTTACAGATTATGCAATAATTTCTCTGTTCATAAAACACACATACTTCAAAGTTTGTTTGATCCACAAACCATACAAGCAGCTAAACTTCAAAAAATACTAAGCATAGACCCCAGAATGCAAAAGGCCTTGTCTGTTTCCCATATTTGGTGGAAGGGTATGTCGCTGTGTATTTTTTTTAAACTCTCACCAAATGGCCTTAATTTATCTTCAGGGGAGGTATAGGGAACATCATGTTCCTGGCTGGATTAATGACTGAATATGGCAACAGGCCAGGACATCACATGAATATTAAATAAATTATAGTACCATGCACTGCAGTATGCGTGTGCTCTGTCACATAGCATAAAAGTGGCCATGAAGTGTGCAACTCTCTGTGCTTTACACGATCTTCATTTATGTGGACACACTTTTTTTGATATCACTTCTAACTCCAGTTGGGCTCAGATTCTTGTCCTGCAATGCATTCAGTAGAAATACTGTACTACTTACTGCTAGGTTTATTTTTTCTCTTGGCAAAATTATCAAGATTAGTGCTGTTTCCTTTTCTTTGGCTGGGTATTTATAAGTTTTGAAAAAGAATGAAGGAGTCATTTGACTTCACTCAGTAGACACGAATGCAATGGTTAAAACAGACCTCAGTGCATCTCACAGTTAATAAAAGTATTTCTCATTTTAAAATATACTTTACAAGAGTAGATTTTCCTTTGGCCTTTTTCCAGGTGTGTGGCTTGCAGATAACAGAAGAAATATTTAAGTGTGCTGGGGGAGTTAATTGCAGTTGGGAATGGTTTTGAACCAGATTCAAAATGTTTAATATTTAACATGAATGGCTGACTGATGTTTTAAACAGGTGATTGTGTTCTTTGCATTTCAGTTAAAGACATGTGTTCCTATATTAATACAAAAACTTCAAATATCCAGAGCCTTTTGCATATAAAGGCAGGCTCCACCACATGTAAATGAGATTTTTTGTGTTTTAATTATTTTTATTACTTGGCACAAATTTTAAGCAGGCATATTTCATTAATAATTGGATGAAGTTATGGTCCCATTCAAATATAGTGTACTTTGTTTCCAGCAGGATTAACACTTCTGTGAAATACAAGGTAGGTATCCATGGCTATACATGGACATGTGTTATAGATAAATAGGCAATGCTCACTTTGTAGTGAAGGGTTCTGTTTCTGAGAAGGAAAATTGTAAGCTCAATCACTGCTCTTCTATGAATGTAATCGTTCTGCAAATGTCTGATAAGAGATTTTTGAGATGTGGTGTACAGAGCATGTGAGGGTGGTCCTTGGAGAACTGATTAAATCCATCACATTAATGGTATTACTTCCACCTGCAAATCCTGCAGGTCATTATAAAATAATAACATTATAATTTAAAAAGAAAATATTTTCTTTTGTTTTTTTCAAGACATTCCTTACCCACTCATTGGTGGAAGCCTTCTAGTTAAAATATAGAAAAACAAAATGTGGTCTTTTAGGAGAAATGAAAACTTGTTGTTTAACATAGACATCTTTGGTGCAGTGAAGACTGTCTTATCTGTGTAAAGATCACACCTACTGGAGGAGAGAAAAACCAAAATAAAAAGGCATTGCTGCTATGTGTTAATTTAATGCACATCACAAACATTCTCTGTTATTTCCCAGATACACTGCTAGATAGAATTGTGTTAATTTTAAAGACAATGGAAGGATAAATAGAAAAGAAGCTGAACAAAGATGGAAAGATCATCAAGGGCACAAGAGCAAAGTAATTATTTCTAGTTACAGTACTTGACAAGCTGTAGACTGAAGACAGGTTTTGCCCTGTTTATTCACCAAGAGTAAATCTGTAGCTTAGTTGGTATTTATATCATGTACTACAGCTCACATTTGAGCTCTCTGAACTGCAAAAAGAATTGCAAACAACGGAGGCAGAACAGTTCTGGTGCTCTTAGAAAAATCATTTGGCTGCCTACCTTTTATTTATAACTCTGGCCATAAAATGTCCCTGATGGAATTGAGTTAAAATGAAAAGTAAAATTAAAAAAAAAAAAAAGGTGTGTTGTTGTTCTTCTTATATTTAAAATAACAAAAGAAGTTAAAAGAAAACAAGAGTAGGTGTATTCCCTGTCTTATTCTTTTTGTTAATTCTAAAAATGAAAAATATAAAAGTATTTTAATTAAGAAAATGGAAAACAATAGAAGTATAAATGAAAGAATGAAAGCCACATTTTTTTTCCTTTCTACCTGAAAATCTGATTTTATTTCCTTTTACCTGTGATGCAAGTAAACAAGAAAATATTTAAGGACATAAATAAATCCAGTAATGCCATCAACGTGGTTCATATTTGTGATCAGAGCACATTTCTTCGTTTTCTTTATTTAACATGGTACACCACTGATATAGCACTGTTAGAGCCAGAAGCACAATTACATCAGCATCTTAGGAAAAGCAGCAATATTTCTTTGACTCGTTTACCATTTAGGAATATATTCTGCATGCCATGCATGGTAAATTTTCAGATACACTTCCCAGTCAATAACCACGTCGCATCTCCTTTGTTTTCAAAATTATTCTGAGCAGGTACTGAAAGGAGGAAAGGAGTGTGTTGCAACATGCTAAGGTGAAAAAAGATGATTGTTTGTTTTTTGTGTTTGTTTTTTTGGTGGTGTTTTTGTTTTTTGGGGGATTTTTGTGTTTTGTTTGGGTTTTTGGTTTTCTTTTGTTTTTTTTTGCACACGAGACTAGAACTGTTACTTACTATCACCAGGGTGGTTTCTTCTGTGGGAAGTTGCATGTAGCATATGGACTTCAAAATGCATTAGGCTGGAATTCTGAAATCTGGAGATACAGACATAACATCTCATGTTACTAACACAACCAATAAAATAATCTTCCCCTGACTATTTGAGACTGCTGGATTCAAACATCTGCAAGTCACAGCTGAGTATGAAGCATCTTTAGTAAAGAGAAAACAAATTGTTTGTTTCACCTTTGATTTTTATTAAAAATTAGTGAGATAAAAAATTAGAAGTTAAAATATTTTTTTCTGTGACATTTATAAATCACAAATCTAATTTGATCCCAGTACTAGCTACTTCTTTTTTTACCATAAATGTTGTTTTCATTTATTATAGAGGGTTTTGTGTGTTGGGTTTTTCTTTTTTTTTTTAGTATTATCAGCTCCTTAAATTCAGCATCATATTCAGAGAGACTACAACTGAAATTGAAAGGATGAACCCTTCAAATAGTAATTTAAATCGTTTGTAATATTATTCAGTATCTTGTCGAAGTTAAAAAAAAATGATTCACAATAAATGGTCAGCATCACTCCTTCATTCTAGTGATATGTATGTCAATTATTTTGCATCATGTAGTCCTCAGATTAGTTGAAATTAAGGAATAATTGTTTTTTTGCCACAACTAAAATAAATGGCATTCCAGTGGTTAACATCTTTATTCAATTACTGAAATCTTTGAGTTATTGGTAATAATGTATGTGGCACCCTTCAACATAATCTTGTTATAATGCAGAGAGAATCAGGTCTATGTCACAGACATTTCTTTTATTAAAAATCCTCTCTTAGGATTTCCCTGCTGAAGCTGAGAAGTTCAGCAACCAGACATAAACAATAGGTTATCTGCTTCTGTGGAATGCAACAGGTCAGTTCTGGATTGGCCCAGATTGAGTGTTTGGAAATAATGGCCAATCCAGACCTGAGCTCTCTCGGACACAGTCCGAGAGAGCAAGGTTTGTTATTCATTCTTTTACTTTCGATTCTTAGGTAGTTAGAAGCTTCTGGAAACTCTCCCTTTCTTTTTCTTTTAGTATAGTTATAATATAATATATATATATATATCATAACATAATAAATCAAGCCTTCTGATCATGGAGCCCATCTCGTCTCTTCCTTCACCCCGAAAACCTTGTGTCCAACCGACGACAGGTCTATGAAACTAAATCGCTGCACTTCAATGTTTGTTGATCAGATACTCACTTCTCTAAAGTAATATTTGAAAAATTAGTCCTATTGACAAGCCCTATGTCTATTACAATCACTAGACTCATGTTGCATTCAGGGGCTTGAAGTTTTAGCTGAAAGAAATTACTTCTTTTGAATTAGATCAGGTTCCATCACTGTCAACACACAATACCAGCAGGCTGTAGGAATGGTGGGTTTTTCTGCAGCTACAAAGTACACTGACCTTGTTCCTCAGCATGGAACTCTAGTTAATGCTATTAAACTTAAGATTTATAAAAAATGATTTAATTTTTTATAAGGAAAAAAAGAAGTCATAGTGATTGGAAGAATGAGTTTGGTGGAATGATTTCTTTGCAGCAAGTCACTGCCTTTACACTGTAAGTGTAAAGATAGCAGAGAATCTAGTTCAAATTCAGATATGGATGATTAATAATAAGCACTAATTGAAGTAAATTGAAGCATTAGCTCATATAGGTGTATGCATAAATTCTAAGTATCTGTCTAAGTACGGGAAGCTTTAATTTTAGAAAATAACTTTAAAGTCGTAAGAGTAGCCACTTCAAAATATAGTTTGAGCTCATTAAATATTTTATATGCACTTTTAGTGATAGTGGTAGTAGTAGTAGTAGTAGTAGTAGAGTAGTAGTAGTGATAGTGTTGCATTGAGAGCAGCCTCAAGTTACAGCTACATAAAGAAAAAAAAGTGGAAATTAGTTGCCTAAGTATAGTCGACTGGTTCTGTTTGATCTCGTCATATGCCATAAAAGATATGTACATGTGCTCCACAGACATGAGAGAAGCCTGCATGACACCCATGTCATTGTGGAGCGTGACAGAAGGCTTGGAAGGAATTCAGGAGCACTTCATATGTCCCTGGATACATATTTGACAAAGTCAAACACTGGCTGGCTGCAGGTCACCAGAAACTGGTCTGAAGTAGTGTGGATCTGCAACACACACTGCTGTGACTTAGCTAATGTTTTTGATTTGAAGCAACAAAGAAGTTTTTGAGTATAATTCAGTGGTAGAAGACCTACATGGCTTCTGAATGGGTCATGGACACTTCTACATGGACACTGAATAGGTAGTGATTTGTATATATAGATAAAAGTAGATGTGCAGTTCTCGGTGTCTGAGGTCTTGCAGTTTTTTTATCCCACTACATGTTCTATGGTTTGAGCTAGTTGTGACAATAAAATCAGTGCCATGTCATAGCATGGCACATACAACCAGTATACCATAATATGGTACATAGTGCCCAGACCCATTAGAATGGGATTGACTGCTGGGTTTTCTATTGAAAACAAAACCAAGCAAATCCAGTCAAACAGACAAACCAACAAAAAATAAACCCCTTCAGAACTAAAATGTACGTAATGCACTGCAGGGTGAGCATTCATGGGTCACACATGTTCTGAGCATCTTTCAACAAAGACATATTGATGGAAAATTCTAGCCTCTCATAAGTGTAATAATTCTACTTCAAAAATACATTAACTGCAGAGCTGATTTCCAATACGATTATTTTTCTCATGTCTGCTAACACATTAGTGAAACTGCCTGGTTTGTCTTCTAACATCATTTAGATAATTCTCTAAGACCTCTTAAATAAATATGTAGTATAGGAAAAGATAGAAATAGTGATATAGGTATGTGCATAAGTAAGCTTCTTTTTCTTTGGATCTAAATGTAATAAAACACTTTGTTCAGATTTACCGTTCTTAATTTCTGATGAGAAATATCTTGACATTGTTCTGGTTCTTTTTTTCACTAATGCTCTAAAAAAAAGTTATTAAAGACACTTCTGCCCCCCAGGTTCCCACAAGGGCCACAGAATGGTATTTCTTTTATGTTCTCTAAAAATCTACCTAAAATAGTAAATAACTGTTCTTTAGTCAAACAATCTTATTAATATGCATAGGATCCTTCAGGCATTTGCAATTTCACCCACAGAGACTCTATTTTACCTTCAAAGTGTGTAAATCTTTGTATTTCTTTCAAAAAAAAAAAGAAAAAAAGGTTTTACTTGTTCAAAACCTGAAAAAGGACTTGTAATAAACCTCAGAAATAGAAAATAAAAAAATCCTGTATGAAAAAAAGGAAAAGAAAATAAAATCCCTTTAAAGGAAAAGCTCTTCTCAGGGTCTTCCTCTTTCTACATAACCCATCTGATCTGCAATTCATGGCTCCTCAGCATGCAGTCTGGTAAGACAGAAGTGATCTTCAGGAGTTACCTGACAGTGTCACAGTGGCCACTAATCAATATTTATAGTTAAAAGTATGCAGCTAACCAACAAACCTGTTTCAAATCGGTAATAGTTAAAATTATAATTTTATTTAAGTTTACTCAGTGTTCTATTAATTAAGAATATAAAATATTGACGTCTAAAATAAAAGACATTCTAACAGCATGGAAAATGCTTAACTAGCAGACTTACAGAATTTTGACATTTTTCTTGCAATTACAAGGAAATTTTCATGCACAATACTGGATTGTTTACTTCTATACTTCTGTTCCCCTAAAAAAACCCTCAGTCTACTTTGTTATGCACTACTGGTTTCTCCAGTGTAATCATGTTGATAAAATGAGTTTTGCAAGGCTAAGATCCATAATTCTAGATGAAAAAAATAGTTATTTATAGAAAATACTGATTTAGGCTTCTGAGAGAAAATGACAACAGAGAAAAGAGGAAATCATAAAACACTGCAAATGACCTTTTAAATGGAGTATGACTGAAATAAATATTTCTGTAATTCAAAAACCATTGACATCTCACAAATGTGCAAGCGAGATAAGATAATGTTATGAGGTAATCAGATGAGGTAATCACAAAGGACAAAGAATGAGTCAAGAAGCAAATTTTTCTCTTGTGCTGTCCTGAAAATTTGCCAGGCTAGGTCTTTGAACTCTGTAAGAGGAACTTCACTATTCCGAGTTTGTTCCGTCTCTGTTACACGATTAAGTGCAAATCAGTTTAGATTGTGTTCATGATTCTCTTCTAGGGTAACAAGGATTGTAAAAGGATTTGTCACTATGCAACATCATTATAAATGTCCAGTTTATAATGAGGATACTTCAAATGATTTATATGGGCTCAAGAAGATCCATCACAAAAGATCTGAGATAATTTTCTATAACTCATTTTAGGATAAGCGATGGTTTGGACCAAATTCAACATCTTTAAGAAACACAGTGCTTTGACTGGTATGAATACAATAAACTTTCTGTAGAAGCTTGATGGACCCACAATAGTACTTTTTGTTCAACACTCCTGTGTTCAGTTTGGTATTCCCACAGAAATCTGGGGTAGATGAGGGGGGTTTGTGTCCGGGTCACACATTTTACAGTCTTACAATAAAAATTACAGGCAGCTCCATGCAATTCAAAGGGTTCTGTGTTCTGTCTTATTAAATGTTTATCACAGTACTGGTTTCTTTGCATGAAATTAACTTAGAAAATATTTCTTGATTACCCTTATTCTCAGTGTGGGAACACAGATTATATCTGACTTGAAATGAAAGAAATCATTTGTTTGCCCTTACTGATGAAAAGTTATCTCTTGAATTTGCATTGCTAGCATGCTCATTTGGCTTCTATTGCATACAAGGAAATAATTTCACTTTTTTCTCTGTGAAGCTGGGGTTTTCAGGGCATGAATTAAATTACATGCTGAAACATACAAAAACATTTGACCAAAAGCTGTATGAGTGCACAAGTAATACCTTTCAATTTTTCAGTTAGTGATAATTTCATACACAAGCTGTAACAAAAATACTGGACAATCACAGGCAAAAAAGAGTTATTAAAACCTGGAATAATACCTATGGCTTTCCTGATAACTTCTAGATGGGAAAATTTCATAAATTAAAACCCAAACAAGCAAACTCTAGGGACTGAGCTGGAGTGTCACTGTCCCTTGAAGTGAAGAGTCAGTGACACAAGTTGTTTGGCACATCTCTGCTGTTGCCTCTCCAGAGCCCAGCAGCAATGGTGGCTCCCCATAGGGGCCCAATGTCCCAGCAGGTCAGCCAAAGGGTACCAGGGCAGCCTGGGCACAGGGATGGGCTGGGTCTGGCCCAGGACATTCACCCACAAGTGATCTGACTCAGCAGAATCATGGCTGGGCAGGACAGGGCTGTGGGAAGCAGGAGAGCAACTCTGCTACAGCATCACTGAGGCAGGGGATGATGAATTTGGGGAACTGAAATAGAGTCCTTGGACACAGGCAGGGAGTCCTGGAGAAGTCTGAACAGGGAGAGCAATTACAGAATTGAGGGCTGTTTGAAGCTGGAGGGGACCACTGGCGGTTATCTTGTTCAACCTCCTGCTCCAGCATGGTCGCCTCTAGCCTTACGTCCTGAATCATGTCTAGACAGCTTTTGAAGATCTCCAGGGTCTGTAACCTGTCCCAGTGCTTAGTCACTCTAACAGTAAAAAAAATCAACAAATGTTTCTTGATGTTCACAGGGTGTCTCCTGTTCTTCAAGGTGTTCCAATTGCCTCTGGTCCTGTCCCTATGAACCTCTGAAAAGAGTCTGGCTCCATGGTCTTTGCAGTTGATTTTTCTTTCCTTTCATTCTGAATTCAGAAATGAAAGTTTCATTCTACTTGGAACTAATATTTTAACATTCTTGAATTCTGGAACTAGTGTTTCACCATTATTGAATTATAACCTTACATAGCCCAAGGTGATATAACAACTTGAAGTATTGCAATGAACAGGTTTCAATTGTAGGCTTTAGTATCGTATATCCTAAGTGTAAGATGTGGATAGATCTAGAGGGTTTTTTTTTTCTCATCTTTCAGAAGTGAATCAAAATATTTAATTATTCAAACAGTATCACACTCAGACTCCCTCCAACTCCATTGCCACCTTTGCTTTTCCTTTCCTTTCATATTTCAGGTATTGCCAAAACGTATTACCTCTGCCTGCTGGATATAATTTTTCCTTTTATTTGTGGTTTTCACACATAGAATTCTTGATAAGTCTAGTCATTTTTGTATCATCTCCTCATCTGAACTCTTTATTTCTCGCTACTTTCATCCTACTGATGTCAGTCTTATGAAAAAATACTGTCACATTTAAAGCTACCATAATTAGAATGTTCAGATCAGTGAGGGAGATGAAAAACATTTTTTCAAAGTAACACAAAGGAGTTCACATCTCACCAGGGAAAATGGTGAATCCTTCTCATTTTAGTTTTAACAAGAAAACAGCCATTAAAAAAGAACAAGAAAAAAGTTTAAGAAAATGATATATTTCATAGCAATGAGTATTAAACATGAACCTATAAAGTTATTTTCATGCTGTCAAGAAACTTCACTATGTTTTCTCATCTCAGAAGGTACACATCTGAATTGGATTCACTTAACAAGGTGGGTGAGAAGAAGCAAGATTGTAGTCTGTGAAGAGAGGCCAGGGATTTCCCATGTTAGATGCAGCTGGATCCAAATGGATCCAGCAGACTCACCACAGAACACAGCTGAGCCCCTCAGCCAAGATGGTGGTGCTTTCTATAAAACATATTTCAGAAGAGCCAAAAAATGCTACCCAGCAGCTGTGAGAGAGAGGGATGTAAACAAATTTGAAACAATCCTGCAGACACCTTGATCAGAGAAGCATGGGGAAGAGGTACTCCAGGTACTGGAGCAGAGTTTTCCTTGCAGCTCATGCAAAAGCATACACTGGAGCAGGTTTTCCCCATGCAATCCGTGGGGAGGACACATTGGAGCAGATATCACCCGGCAGCCCATTGAGGACCTCGCACTGCAGTAGATGGAAATGTCCCCAGGGAAGATGCAGCCCAAGGAGACCCCAAGTCCTAACAGGCCTCTGCAAGGGCCATGCTAATGGACAGGAGCTTGTGCATGGTTCTCTGGCAGGACCTGTGACCCCGTAGAAAAGCCACACTGGAGCAATCTATTCCCAAGGGACTGTAACCCATTGCAAGCACCCACATTGGAGCAGGCCTTGAAGAACTGCAGCCTGTGGAAAGGATCCTCTCAGCAAAGGACCATCTCCTATGGGAGGAGTCCCACATCAGAGTAAAGAGCATGAAGGGGAAGGAACAGCAGAGCAAATTGTTTTTACTGCAACCCCCATTCCTCATCCCTCTTGCACCACTCCAGGTGGGGAGGGAGGAGGTTGAAGAAATATGAATGAAGGAGTAAAATTGAGGCTGAAATAAAGAGGATGGGGACAGAGGAAAGTGGTTTTATTTCTTTTTTTTTTTTTTTTTTTTTAGCCATCTTACTGTGGTTTTAGTTAACAGTGAATGAAATTGGTCTTTCCCAAGTTGAGTCTGATTTGCTACAAGGCTTTGAGCAATCTGGTCTAAAGGAAGGTGCCCCTGAGCACGCAGGGAGGTTGGAACTAGGTAATTTTTAACTAAGTAATCTTCCTTTCCAATCCAGGCCATTTTATGATTCTGTGATACATACGTTATGTTCTATTAGCTCATAGTCTTACAATTGAAAAATATTTAAAGCTAAATTAAGGTTGGGTATTTAACATGTTTATATCAAATGTGAAATGCAAGTCTAATACAGATATAAATGAAAACTCAGAAAAATTATGTCTTTGTGTTTTCTTATTATGACTTTGGCTACCTTTCAGATAGATATTTAATTTCATCTATATTCTTAGGCACTGCACAACACAGTAACTGGAGGAATGAATTATGAGATCACAGAGGCTATGGATTTGTTTTCTAATTGATTTTGTATAGGAGATATTTATGTGGGCATTGTGAGCATGAAAGTTTTAGCTCTCATAAGAATTAGCAGGAACATCTGAAGACTCCTTTAAAAAATATTGTCCATAGTGGGTTAAGTCTTACAAGAAGAGGTTATAGAAATCAGCATGCTTGGGATACATCTTGAATATTAAAGGACACTCTGTTTAGGGGAAAGAAATCAACCTAAATATGTCACATCTCTTTTGCTTTCTTCTTCTCTTGTTTCTTATTAACAAAGGCATTTTTATGGAAGCAGAGATTTATTTTATAAGAATTCATCTGCTGCTTCTCTTTATTCCTCCAGCTGAAGTCATAATCCTCTGACATCATGAACATTGTCAGAAACCCTCATCTTGATGTCACAGAAGTGGCTCCAAGTAGACATAAAGAAAAGAAGAGGTTCTTCTTTCTAATTAAGCTTCCTTTATTCTAGCCATATTAAAAAAAAAAAAATTAGTAAATCCACAGCATCTCTGAGAAACTGCTCTGAGTTGTCTCACTGGTTTTAACCAATTTTCTGATTTCCCCCATTGGCTCTCAAATCACAAGGTTAGAAAAGATTTTGTATATTAAATATTAAAAGTTTCTGCACTCTTATCTAGATTAGATCTTGCTTCAAATATGTTATTGCAAACACTAATTTCCCTATTCTCTGACTAAAAAGGAAGATAACCCGAGGCTTATTAGAAATAAGAACAACTATATTTCCTTCCAAGCACCTTATTATGGTGTTTTTCATGAATGTGCATTTCCCCTCTGTAATTATATACAAACAATATTTCAAATTATAATTTAGTGACAGACATGAAGGGAGGGAAGGAGGAAGGGAGAAAGGAGAGAAAGAGGGGAAGGAAGTGGTGGAAGGAAGTGGCGGAAGGAAGGAAGTGGCGGAAGGAAGTGGCAGAAGTGGCGGAAGTGGCAGAAGTGGCGGAAGTGGCGGAAGTGGTGGAAGGAAGGAAGGAAGGAAGGAAGGAAGGAAGGAAGGAAGGAAGGAAGGAAGGAAGGAAGGAAGGTGGGTAAATGGTTCTGAAAACCAATAATAGGAATCAGCAGATAATCTGACTTTTTAAAAATTGGCTTCATATAGACAAAAAAGGCAGATTTTAAATTAAAGATGTTATTGTGCTGTAATGTGCTTAACATCACATGTGAGTCTTGTCAGCTGTTGAGGTTTCTGCCAGTTTTGGTTGGTGCAGAGTTAATTTTCTTTGTTTAAAGTAATGGCATTATTTAAAATATGTATGTTTTAAAACAAGATCAGACATCTAGGCAATAAACTGTATGGTATTAAAATGAAAAAAAAAATTGACCTTGCATTTTGCAAAATATTTTTCAGAATCACATACTCAATAAGAAAGAAAAACCTTTCTAAATGTCATCAATGGTCCAGAGCTGATGGCAAAATTTTACCTTATGCTGCCCTATCCAGGTCAAACAGAAAGACCTGAAATGTGAACAATGAAATAAACAATGAATTCAATTTAAAAATTTGTAGATTAAGGACTAAAATACCTCTCTCTTTAATGAAAATATGGTAATCTTTGCATCTGCAGCAGCACAGTGCAGGATATCAGAGCAATCAATTCCATGTAGCAGATTCTGAAGCAGTGTAATTAGCTATTTTTTGTCATAGCCTTCTGTAGCCTTATTAAGCCTTACTTCAAAGAAAAGTATGCCTATGCTATCAGTTGTGGGAAGCTTCATGTAATTGCTACACAATTCCTTTATCACTGATTATTCATTAGTGCATGCAGCCCTGGGACCTCTGATGTTATTTTGCTGTGGTACTTTTCAAGGCATCTGCTCTCTAACACTGGGAAGTGGCTGCCAGTAGGAGATGCTCTGAACAAACTAAAACTTGGTAATGAATTCTATATAAATAGGGGAGCTCCTATTAATTTGATGCCAATATAACTCTTAATTTACATTGTTTGACAAGTGTTTGTCAAGAGTAACATCAGTATTGTGGATTAACCTAGGCAAGAAGTTAAGCACCTCAAATTTCATCCTTCTTGAAGTGGGATGGGAAAAGGGATCAGAAGGGTGAAAGTGAGAAAAACATGGGTTTCTTGTATGTGTAGCTTTTACTTTACCTATTAAACATAAAGTTTAATAGGCAAAGTAAAAGCTGCACATACAAGTAAAGCATAACAAGGAATGCCTTATCCACTGCCACAGGAGCAGGTGTTCAGCCAACTCCAGGAAGGCAGGACTGCACCACTTGTAATGGTAACTTGAGAAGACAAAACTCTGTCACTTAGACCATCCCCCCATCCTCCTTTGCCCCACTTTATACAGTGAGCATGATGTCATATGGTATGGAATATCCCTTTCGTCAGTTTGAGCCACCTGTCCTGGCTGTGTCCCCTCCCAGCTTCTTGTGCACTCTGAATCTCCTCACAGGTGTGGTGAGGTGAGAGGCAGAAATGTCTTTGGTTCCATGAAAGCACTGTTCAGCAAAAGCTAAATCTTCCAATATTATGGGAAAATCCAGAATTTGTAAAATTCCTAAAATCAGAACCTTGTATTTTGTTTAATATTTCAACACTTATCTGAGGTCTGAATTGGGTCATCCTTATCCTAGCAGAAAGGATTCTCTTTTTCTCAGTCAGATCAAAAAACCTGAGCAAAATACTCTTTGACTGTGAGCAACATATCTGCATTTTTCAGTGACATGAAGGAAGGATGAACTCTTGCTAACAAAGCTGTCAAACACTCTTTTAAAGGCGCTTTTAAGCTACTGCATCATAGGTTTAGTGATATAGCTTGCTTAGTTAAGAATAACAACAAAAGCTATTATGTACTCTCTTCTTTAAAAAAACAAAGTCATTTAGCAATTAATTCCCACTTTTGACTGAATTAAAAGTGATTTACTAATGTTTGTTATTCTCTTGATGTTCAAATAATTTCAGAAATGAAATGTTTCAATGAATTCTAGGAGGAAAACCCTACATTTTCTTATGGGTTAAAGGTCCTGTAGCTTTATGTTTAATAGTTGGAAGATTCTTGAAGTGTTTTCTACAAAATAAGATATGTTTATCCTTCCCATTGTACTTCAGCCCTCTTCTTCTATAAAATTTTCCATCATCACTTAAAAAGAGAAGGAAATTGTTTCCTTATATAATGTTTTCAAAAATAGCTTTTCAATCAGCTATTTCATTGATTTACTTTATGACTCATTCGTATGTTAAAGGATAAAAATCTCTGAACTTAATCGCTTAGTCTGGTGATAAGGTTAAGGAAAAAAAAATACAAACACCAAACCTTCAATAATAATTGTATTAGCAGCGAAAGATTCATTAAAAAAAAAAACCAAAAAAAACCTCCCAGGAAAAATTTTACAGCATATTTGAGGTTACTTAAAAAAAATCAGTTTTTAGGAATTTATAGGTTTTTAAATTTAGCTAATGAATTCTCAGTTAACTTTTTGATGTTTGTCAGACTTTAATGATGAAATAAAAAAAGTGGATGAAAATAATGAGAAACAGACAAGATTTTCGAACAAGAGTTCACTGCTATATCAAAATTGATATCAATAAGTAATACAGGCTGATGGTAGATTCTTAAGTAAATGTATATATAAAACTATTTTGTCATCATTCTCATAAATAATTTTATTTAAAAATATGTGAATTTCTGAAACAGTGAGAGATATTAATGCCTTAATTCAGGGGCTGTTTTATGAAATCACTGGATTGAGTACTGGCTGTGATCACTTTTAGATCTGTGATCAAAGCCTATTTACTCAAAAGCTGAAATTATTGATTATTTCTGTTAAAATATCAATTTTAAAATGATAGCTGCAATCACTATCATTTTCTGCTTGTCTTTGATGAATAATGGATAGATTTTACTCTCTTTGTGTTTGTGTTTCACTCTTGTCTTGTGGAATGCCCTGGATTTAAAGCCTTAGGACTCTTAAAATAATGACATTGTTTCACTTATGCATGCTTCCACAGGAAAAAAAACCTACTTCTTCATTAATCTTAGCTAAGACCTAACAAGAAAATTCTAAAGCTGTATGCCCTCCTTAATACATTCAGAGTTTATATTTATGAATTTTAATCTGGATTACATAGGATTAGAATGTAGGAGTAGAGGTATTAATTAAATTTTTGATATAGCTGTTGGATTTTCTTCCTGGCAATTGAACATTGCTTTGCAATCCTTCAGGTTAATTGCATGCTTCATATCTTAAATTTTCATAAAATAAATAGCTGAAGGGTTTTTCCCAAAGTATTTCTCTGTATATGTATAAAAAAACCAGCTGCAAATAAGGAAAATTACATCCACGGTAAAAGTAAATACAAGGCAAAATATCATGGTTAACAGTCAAATTCTATCTATATTTCTGGCTACACTAAATTCAGCTGCAAATATAATAGTATTTGAAATTGTAATGTGGCAGAAATCCATTGGACTGTGTTTTATGTACCTGTTTTCAAGAGGCTTGTAAGTTCTTGGCAGCTGTTCATGCAGGTTTACTCTGAACCAGAAGATGAACATCTGTGGGCCTGACAGTAACAACATTTCTGCTGATTCAAATGTGGAAGATGTACCTGCTTTAAACAGAATAGAAAGAAGGGATAGATACTTCACATATGAGACACAGTGGCAGGAAATTTAAAATAATTTTTGAGGAACTAGAGTTTATTATTTGCTTTTTGAACTTTAGCCTTGAAGGATTCAAATTACCAGATAACATCCTGACTTACTTATCCCTGAGAAATATCAATGACATTCAAGCAACAGACTAATTTTAGTATATATATGTGTTCAAATATATGCTTGTAGATATAGAATAAGTCAATATGCATAAGAATGACAATTCTTTTTACTGGATTTTTACTCTGATACATTTTAACAGAAGGTTATTAATTGGATTGAATATGAGATACATATACAATTTTGTAGGAACTCTGAATAACTTTGTCAGGATTTCAACCAAAGCCACCCAGAATGAGCACATATATACACATGCCAAGTGAACACAAAAAACATTGATCTATATACAAAATTATTTAGCTCATAGTTCACTTAATAATACACAAGAATATTAATTTCCAAAATAATGATAATTTATATAAAATATACTTGAATTCACATGAAAATTTTGAGTCTTTCTCCCTGGAGATACTCAGAAACCATCTAGGCCTGGTTTAACTAGAAAGATTTCTTGGAGAAGCAATCATGACATATTTTGACATTTCCATGACATGATAAGTGGTTCTTTAATCGGAATGGGTTCCTAATTGTATTATTTTACTTACATATTATCTTTCTGTCTTAACTAATTAAAAATATTACTCTACAGAATACTTTATAAATACATTTTAGAGTTATTAATACAGTAAAATATCTATTT
>NW_005054326.1:7010725-7037426 GCF_000277835.1 Geospiza fortis | reverse complement strand
CTCTTTGCACATCTCTGCAGTTGTAACACATAAAATAGCAATGTTTTTCTGTTGCCCTGTTCTTCTTGGTTCTTCTAAGCCTTCTGATGGTTACATTCTTGTAACGAACTTTCTTACACAGTTTTATGTAAATAATTATTGTTTTACATTCTTTTCTAGAGCAGGAGAAATTTGATGGACTGTTGGTTTGTCCAGTGTCATTGGAGAGGTGACGCTGTCATCCTCCAATCCATGGTCACTTTTGAAAATCTATTAATGTTAGAGTCAGAAATTAAACTTCCCCTTTTTTACCTTGGAGGTTTCAGTGTCCATATTGTTTTATTTTGTGTCCTATAGCGACATTTTTCTGTCTTAGAGAGGGGGTGATGTTTATCTTATCAAAATCTGCCATGTATTAAAAATCTACAGCTGGTCCTTACCCTCTCTTTGCACATCTCTGCAGTTGTAACCCATAAAATAGCAATGTTTTTCTGCCTTAGAGAGGTGGTGATGTTTAATTTATCAAAATCTGCAATGTATTAAAAGTCTACAGCTTGTCCTTACCGATAGACCTAGACATAAATCTGTCCAAAAAAGTGCAGCAATATCCAATTCCACCCTCTACCCTGCTAAAGATTCATTCTTCCTTAAGGTATCAGGGGATTTATGAATGCTGGTACTTTACCCAATAGAAATGCAAAGGATTAGAAATTGCATAGCTGATTTCAGAAACAAAACAGTTACATTTTGTTTGGAAAATAAACCAGAATTCATAAAAAGGAAATATTCCTGCACCACTGAACTTTGTGTTGCACTTTGAGTTTTCCTGCTTTGAACTTCCATGCATCTTGGCTGTTCTCTTACAGCGCTTTTTCATCTCTTTTATCTCAAGAGAGGGAATGAATAACAGACAATTGTGCTCTTCAGGGAACAGAAAAGCTCACCCTTTCACAGAGGCTTGTTCTGCAGAGGGGTTTAATCTCCCCTGATGCCCCTGGAAGGGTGACATGGAAAGAGATGCTCCCTGGCATGCTCAGCCAAGGGGATTGTAAAGCACCTTACGGCTGCTGAAGCAGGAGTTCACTGACAGGATTGCTGCAAGAATTGCTATTGTACAGTACAAGCTGCTCTGCACTGTTACTCTGCACCTCGTGGTGCTGCTTTGCTGCAAAGTGATGTGAAAATCCATCCAGTGGAGATTCACATCCACTTTGTGTATATGTGAGTGACCACAGAGGGTAAAGCACAGCTGACAATCTGAGCAAGAGCTGGACAAATGTTTATAGTGCTATTAAGAAAACATCCACACCACTTAAACTCAGCCAACAGTACACTGTCCAAGTGCTTTTGTGCAGATTTCATTTTGTTACAACCCACTGACTATGATTACTTTTTAAATATGAATATTAAATTTGATGCCTGCTTGCATGCTTGTGTTTTTGCAATTTTATTAGGTTTTTTGTCTTTTTTATAGAGATTAAAATTACCAGGTCATTTATATTTGCATTTCTGCAGGGAATCAGCTTGCAGTTTCTTTGATGATACCAGCACATCTCTGGAAATGTTAAAGGAGCATTACATGTGTAGTGGCAAGAGAGATCAAAGAGAGAACAAGGAGTAGGAATTGTTGGTAGATGCTGCTAATGGGAATAAAGTCCACAGCTTCTTTTATATTATTTTGTGAAAAGAAATGGTTGGGTGAAGAATGAATTTGAGAAAATTTGCTCGAATTCTTCTTCCCCTCCTGGAGTCATGACTGAACTTGTCCCACGTGTTTGGACATATATAAATGTCTTTCACGTAAAAAAAAGTGTGTGCTTTACAACCTGAGGGTCTTTTTCATTCTGTCCTTATTTCCTTCATCGTTTACAGTGGCATGTGAGCATTTTTGCTTTTTTTTTGTAATCTTTATCCGCCCCCCTTTTTTTTTTTTTTGCCATGAAGCCACCAGAGATACCACAAGGAATGCCACATGATTTCAGTCAGCTGGGGACAGGCTTTCTGTGCCCACTGTTGCTGTGGCCACCCTGCACCCAGTCAAGGACATTTGGATGACTCCTGAAAGTTACCTGCTGGCAGAGCTGTGAGAATGTAGCATCAGGGGATGTTGGCACCTTGATATGCCAAATCAGCAGAGTGGACCCTAAAGCACAGAACATGCTCTGGAGAGCCACAGTTGATACACTTTCATTCACCTTTGGTTTTATTTATACAAGCTGAAGGATGGAATTTCAGCATGATCCCATAAAATCAAAGATGTTATTCCAGAGGCTGGACTACCTCTTTGCAGAGCTTAACCCCATGTCTGCATGCAAGATATGCAATGGGCAAATAAGTGGGCAAATTTCCAACATAGAATTTATCCTTCCTTTTAATCATTCTGAGATCCTTGGACATTTTAGTTACAGAAGTTTTATGCATGACCCTTGGTGTGTAGTTTCTAGCCATGGCTTCCTTTCAGATCTTCTTTTAACCTAAGGGGCTGACTGAAGAGACATAATTAGATTATAGTCCCTCCAACCATCATATGTTTTCCTATTCCCTGCTTCAAGCTCTGAGGTGGGTAAACCAGAATTTTTCAGCTGTAAAACAACAAGCGAGGATGGTGAAACAGTTAAAATTACACTGCCACTGCTTCAGTGTAATACTTAGTAGCTCTGGCAACCATTAATTAAATATATAAACTCAGTTCAATTAAATAGAAGAGATTAATATGGTTTCTCTTGGAAACCAACAGAGAAAATAAATAAAGTTGCCAGACAAGCCGATTAGGTTTTTAGTGGAGATTAGCAAGCTTGGCTTTCCCAGTACTTGCTTACAGTTTTGTACCATTTAAAAATGCAATTTATTTGGGTTTTTTCTTTTGTAAAATTATTACAGCCTAGTGTATAGGAAACACAAAGACTTAGTGCCTATCCCAGTAAGGTTTTGGTAGAGATGCAAATTCCCTCTGTCCTATTCCATTTTCACTACCAGCCTACTGTTTTTGCCACACACAGAGAAGTAATAGAAAATGACATAATTGCTCTAAGAAATTAGAGAGAAGTACATTTTTGGAGTGAGAAAATGGTTTGGATACCCCTTGGATCTTACATCTGGACTGCTCTAAAATAAAAAATCATTGATTCTTCTTTAAGTAGAAGTGTTTCTCCTCAGACAACTGCTGAATCTGATACAGAGCCCATGCAAACATTAGCAGAAGCTAATGAGTTAAAAATTAAAAACGTGTTGGAGTCACTAGGTCACAAAAAAGGCCACATGCTCGGCTCTCTGTGGAATATTAACCTTGAGGTATAATGTAGTTAAACATGACTGAGCAGCAAGTTGGCTTATCCAGAGCTAAATTTCTCCAGCAGCCTTTCAGATACTCTTTATAACCTCTCAAGTAATTGGAGTTTATCTGCTCAAAGGAAGTTACATTTTCTTATAAATTTATTTCAGTTATTTTGCTGGCCCTGGTTAATAGAATCACAGAGTCATAAAATCGTTAATGTTGGAAAAGACTTCTAAGATCATCAAGTCCAACTGCTCACCCAGCACCACCCTGTTAACCACTAAACCATATTCCCAAGGGCCACATCCACATGTCCTCTGAAAGCTTCCAGGGATGGTGGATCCACCACCTCTCTGGGCAATCTATTCCAGTCCCTGACCACTCTACCACTGAAGAAATTTTCTTCAATATCTGATATAAACCTACCCTGACTTTGTTGAATTATAATTGTTTAGTTACACTTTTCTGAAGCAGGAGTCAGAGCAAGATCTGGCAGCTAATTTAAATCCAAACTTCTGAGTAATTTTGGCTACAATTCTTGCACAAGTAAAGGAAATAGTACATATCAATCTATCTTAACTTTCTCTCTTGGCTGTGTCATGCCTGTTGTTACTATAAGCTGTGCTTAAAAAAAAAGAAAAGAACATCTGATTGTGGCTCTTTTTTAGAGGTAATGTAAAAATGACATCTATAAAGATGAATTTAAATACGAGCTATTGATTAATTCCATTGAACCCCAATCCCTCTATAATTCCACTAGGCTTTACCACCTTGTTCACAAAACTGATTGAAAACAGTGAAAGGTAAAACATGCTCTTTGATTTGTACAAAGATCTGTGAGAATTGCTTGGGAGACCTCTTGAAAGCTGCTTTATTTAGAAGTCATCCAGCCAGGATGGATGTATAATGTATAAAATTATATTTTAAGAGACTCAAATAGCATTTGTGAAAGGTGAATTTTCTAAACAATAGCAATTTGTGAGCTGTGACTCCATATGGCTCGATAGGTTCACATGGAGCATCTGGTGCAAAATGAAGAACAGATAAATTTATAGGTGGAGTAAATGAGTGCAGACCTATTAACTGCCATAGAACAGCAGGTTAAGGCAAGTACAATACTTGGCTTCAAATTTGAGAAAGGGAAAGAAAAGGAAAAACCTTTTCTTGAGGATAGTTTCTGTAATTATTACCAGCAGACCTCCCCAGGTCTCTAAGTACAGAAACTATTGCTAAGTATAAGAAACTGAGCTTAAGGAGAGCTCCAGTGAGGGCCATAAATAAAGACATTTCTAAAGAAATGGACCAGAAGACTTCCATTCACTAGCTGTGTTTTCCTGTAAGAATATTCAGCAAATAGCACTTTTCTCTGTCATATCCCAGCTCCCCACGACTGCTCACCATGATGCTCTCATGCCTTTTTCAACTAGAACCTTGGACAGCAGCAAATTTGTTTGATTAGCCTCATTCACCCATTGCCTCCAACCCCTCAGGCCTGTGGTCTTCTTCCAAAGGTCTGTAGAAATTACCTGAGCAAATAAAATCAGCTAACAAATGTGCTTGCACAATGCTTGAAAAAACCCCCAACAAACTAAAAAAAAACCCAAAAAACCTCCTACCCAAGTTTCCAGAGCATTTCCCAAAATAATTACAAGGCAGTTTTATGGCAAATATGAATGCTCTCATCTGGTCCTGAAAACTACCAGTTCCTGTCTTTGTCCAGGACTGGAGAGAAAAATATGCTGAGATAACAGGTCAACAGGTCTAATCTGAGGAGTCATGATTGAGTGCTTGGTAAATATTGGATTATGGAAATCAAACAAATATGCAAATGCATTTGAAACCATTATTTTGCTGATAAATAGGCTTATACCAGTGCTTTGCTGTGGATTATATGTGAAAACTTTCATTAGCATCATCTTCTGACTCTCTCCTTTCAGAAGGTAGCCAAGATTCCACACCCAAACAGCTGCAACTTTGGAGGTCCCAATGCACCAGTACAGTTGTTTTTGTTGTATTTTTTTTTTTTTTAAACACAGGCACCCACAGTCTGAAGAATCCT
Source organism: Geospiza fortis (assembly GCF_000277835.1). NCBI lineage: Eukaryota > Metazoa > Chordata > Aves > Passeriformes > Thraupidae > Geospiza > Geospiza fortis. Next base: position 7,032,114 of record NW_005054326.1, on the reverse strand, counting down.
AAGGGTGAGTTCCCAGGGTAACACTCATCCTCTGTGCTGTGTCCCTGCAGGAAGCCTCATGCGCCTACGTGCTCATGGTGACAGCTGTGTACTGGGTCTCTGAAGCGGTGCCCCTTGGGGCAGCAGCCTTGGTTCCTGCCTTCCTGTATCCTCTCTTTGGGGTCATGAAGTCCAGCGAGGTCAGACCATTGTGTGTTTTTATCCTTTAATGTTCTTGCTCTCAGATAATTATGTGAACGAGGCCGATCTTAGTGCAGCAGCAAGACTTAGAGGCATGAGAGGCAGAAGTGCACATCCTGTAAGGTGCAACTGGGTCCCACCAGTCTTTTCTTCATCTGAAGATAGATGTAGGATGTGAGAAAGGCTACAGGAGCCAGGAGAGGTGTCCATCCTATCAGCTCCTGCATCACCAACAATTACCAACACCTATTGCACCACAGGATCCCACCTCTGCCTGTCGCAGACACATTTTATGAAAAATCCTTTCCTTAGGATTTTTTCTCCTGAGAAGCTGAGAGGCCTCAGGAACAAAATGTAAACAATGATTATCTGCTGCTGTGGAATGCAACAGGTGGAGCTGTGATTGGTCTCATGTGGTTGTTTCTAATTAATGGCTAATCACAGTTAGCTGGCTCGGACAGAGAGTCTGAGACACAAGCCTTTGTTATCATTCTTGCTTTTCTATTCTTAGCTAGCCTTATGATGAAATCCTTTCTTCTATTCTTTTAGTGTAGTTCTAATAGAGTGTATATCATAAAATAATAAATCAAGCCTTCTGAAACATGGAGTCAGATCCTTGTCTCCTCCCTCGTCCTAAGGCCCCTGCGAACACCATCACATCTGCCCTCCTCAAATCCATGTGAACAGCAGCCAAAGGATTCACTGTCAAGTTTCCTTCCAGTTTTCTTTGTTGGGGATGTCATATAAGGCAAGAGGCTACATATGCTAAAACAAGTTACCATTTACTAGAAAAGACTAGATAATTTTGTTATCAAGCTGAGTGTCTAGCCTTTTTTCAAAGCTGTAACCTACTGTTGCACTGTAGCCATAAGTTTTTAGGCAAAGGAGTAGCTGTAGAGAAATGTCTCTATGATCAGCCCTGAATTTGCTTACTTGAGGTTTTTTTGAATGTTAATTTCTTTCATTATATGCCAAGAATTTATTTTATTTTCTCTGCAACTTTTTTCCCCTGCCTTCTTCTATCTCTTTTTGGGGGAGTGAGGGGACAGCACATTTGATTTAAGGATGAGTAATACAGATAAGAAGGCAGAGGAATGTGTAGCAAACATAAAATTGTTGGATTTCTCTCAAAATCTAGCACTGGGAATACCCATAAATGGATAGAAACAAGCATGAGCTGAGAGTTTAATGACTGCTTATTCCCCCAAGTTTTGTAATAAAATGAGATGCGTTTTCATACCAACACAATTCAGTATTTTCACAATCTTTTTTTCCTAACATAAAGGTAAAGTAGTTGGGCATTTTCATTAAAAATTTGGCAGCACATTGGAGAAGGAAATTTAATGTCAGCCTGAGAGAAATTCAACACAATAGCAAATAAAGTGACAGTAAGACTACTGCAAAGAATGTATTATTTGCTTTAGGAACTAAAATAAATCCCTGCATGCAAAAATAAACAACTCTGAAGCATTATTTCCAATCTGCTGTCCTGGATTGACTCTTGCCTAGAAAATTACTACTATTTAAGCTACAAATTACTCACAAGGGCTTAAGAGCATGAACCAGTGTGTCATATATATGTTTGCTGGTATTAATGAGACTATTAGCATTCACTTATTTCTCCAAAATGGCTATGAAAGGAATAAAGGAAAAAAAAACCCAGATTCTTCATGCTGCTTGACTGATGGATTTCCTTCATTCACCTCATTATTTTTCGAAAAGGTAGCAGGAAAATAAAGAAAGTTAATGAGAAAGAAACCAGTGGAAGAAAGCCAAAAAGGTGATATTTAAAAGTTCTGGCACACAATTATGATGGCAAAGTCTATTTAGTCACCATAGGGATTTATTAAATAAATGTCATTAAATATATAACTTGTTGAAAATTCCACAAAATGACATTATTGTCATTCTTGCATTTTATGGAAGAGCATCAGTATAACTGAGGACAATGGAAAAAATTATTGCTTCCTCTGATTTTAATTGTTTTAAAATGCTGGCACCTACATTTCATGAGAGAACTAGTTTTAAACAGAAGAAATTGCATTTTTTGAAAAATATTCCAGCAACAGCCTAGGAAGGATTGCATCAAAATGAAATGAAAAATTTTGCTAGACCCCAAGCATCTCTTTGTAACTCTTATTTTCTCCTATTTTGTTTGTTTTTACAGAATTATGTGTGTATGTTTGAGTAAGAATTCTATGGTTTGCTGAATTTGTCATTTTTGCAGTTGCTTCACAGAATATCTTCTCATATTTTAGCAAGACCCACAACCACAATTCCTGCTTTAGATATTTTAAATATTTTTGAATATTTTCCTGAGGCAGTGACGGGTTTTGCTCATTGTCTTTAAATTAAAGTTCTTGCTCTTGAAACTTTTCCCTCTGTTCCTGATAAAATGGAAATGGATTTCCAATGTGACAAGTTTTGACACAGGATTTGTGGATCACTGCAGAAATATACCAACTCCTTTTTATTGCATTCAAAGAGCAAGTCCCAAAGGACTTTTATTTTGATGCAGTAAGTTCTAGGGATGCCACATTTTTCCCAAAAGCTGAACAAGACAGAATAAAGATGGGCAAGATAAACAACACCTCCAGAAGGAAAAAAAACAGAGGAAGCACAGGAATAAGCTGCCTTCAGTCCACTTTTGTCTGTGCTTGTTTCCATCTGAGCCTAGCTGAGTGTGACTGACTCACTGCAGGCACTGAACATCCTGCTTGCAAATGTAACATTTCTCTTGATCTCTTGAAAACTCAGAAGCCTATAAACAACAGGGGATAGAGCCTTACTTGTAAACACAACAAGAAAAATATTAAAGAGAATATTTTGATTTATGAATTCTTCCTTTTCTTCAGCTCCCTGTCATTCTTACTTGAGGGAGCAAAAATGCACTGTGCTGTATTTCTTCTCATTCAGCATGCTTTCTGTGCAGGGTATTTACTGCTTTTTTAACTGGCTGCTTCCCCCTGGCCCTTAATGCAGGTGGCTGCTGAATATTTCAAGAACACAACTCTGCTCCTCATGGGTGTGATTTGTGTGGCAGCTTCTGTAGAAAAGTGGAATCTCCACAAGCGAATTGCCCTGCGCATGGTGATGATGGCTGGAGCCAAACCAGGCATGTGAGTGAACCTTTGGCTTTGGGGTAGTCTGAGGCTGAGAGCAGCACCTTGAAGCCACTCTGATCTTCCCATTCATGGCCAAAATCTATCTTGGTTTAAATCTACCTTGGTTCGGGGCATTTTTCATACCCATCTTTCCTTTCAGAGTTTGACAGCTTACAAATTTTTCCTCCTTTTTCTGCCACCTCCGACTCTCCATGTTTCCCCACGCTGCACTCCAGGTTGCTCCTTTGCTTTATGTGCTGCACCACGGTGCTCTCCATGTGGCTCTCCAACACCTCCAGCACAGCCATGGTGATGCCAATCGTGGAGGCAGTGCTCCAGGAGCTGGTGAATGCTGAGGAGGAGTGCGAGGTCATCACGGCTGCAGGCAGCACCACTGCTGAAGAAAACAAGCCAATAGGTATTTGTCAGTATTGGCATTCACTCTTTTCTCCTTTGTTTGTCAGTGACCTCACTTGTTGATACATATTACTGAAATTCTGTCCAGGTCAGATGTGTCTGACTTATACTGCCAAAAACACTGATATGTGCTCTTTGTGCTCTGATATTCCTTTTGTACTCTGATATTCCTTTTTGTACTCTGATATTCCTTTCAAAAAATGAAAGGGAATTTTAGAAGTAATGGAAGAATAGGAGTTGGGAAACAATTTATACTGAATCAGGGCATCTCCTGTAGCTGTGTGTCATAAACTCTTGGCCAAAGGATTTTACAGGGTTGCAAGGAAACCTTTGGGAATAAAGTCCAGGAAATTTAGAAGAGGCTCAGAAGTTTTCTCTTGACAATCCCATAATAAAAAATTGATAAGAGCTCTAAGGTTCATTTTGTTCATTCCTTCCCAGAAGAAGAAGGCTTAGGAAGAAAAGAATCTCTCTTTCCTCTCACTTTACAGTTTCCAGGCTGAAAATTATTTCGTCCAACCTTGTCTATTACTCGTAGGTATCATAGTCTTTTAATTGCCAGATACACATGATCAGTACAATACAAAATAATAAAATTCCACAACAAGGGAGCACCTGAGAGTGTTTGGACAAGGCTTTTGTTTGCAGCAGCTCCTCCAGGTGCAGTGGTGTGAGCCAGGGGCTGAGCTCAGCTCTTCCCCCAAGGGTTGCTCTCTGTTCCTCTGTTGCAGGTCTCGGTGAAAAGCATGGCCAGCCTTCCCTGGAGCTTATCTTCATCAATGAGGAGTAAGAATGAACCCTGTACACCAGGACTGGACATTTGAGCCCTACACAGGTTGCAATGAGATGAACCCAGGAGTAGAGCCAGGAAGGGCAAGCAGAATCTTACAAGTGAATGTGTCACATGTGACTGACAAGGAAGGCTTACATGATAAATAGGATAAATGCAATGGTCTGGATCTCACTAAAATTTGCGGTATTCATTTATTTTTTCAACACTGTGGATATTTTAGGGAGATGAAAAATATTTCAAGGGGTTTGAAAGCTCTTTTGAAATCTGAGTTTGTGCTGTGTAAGAAAGGGCTGTCCACAGGTTTTTATTCTGTTCCTCTGAAGGAACAGTGATGAAGAGGATCCAAGTACACCACAGGACTGCCCACAGGACATATCCAGAGGAACATCACTTACAAAGCATTCCTGAAGAAAGTCTAAACTACCTACCTAAAGAAAGATGAGAGTGGGGGGCAGGGGGACATGGCAGGGGAGAACCCACAAAAAACCACCCCTCCTCCCCTACAAAATTCGTAGAAGATTTCTTTAAATATGGACAAATTTCTTCAGAGATTTGAAACACCAGTAGTTTCGATTTGGGGAAGAATCTAGTAAGGGGAAAGGGTATATCAAGTAAAGGAATAATTTCTTTGTCAAACTATCTAATCAAGCATCAGTTCAAGATATACAAGACAGTATACAAAGCTAATGTTCTAAAAATTTATTATAGGCCAATTCTGAGGAGCATCTTATGAAGTGTGAGAACAAAATTGCACAGTCCCTTTTTGAGCTCCTCCTGTATTGTTTGCAACTGCTCCAAACTAAAGAGAAATAAGTTTCTTTTACTTTAAATTTTAATTTGCTTTAAAACAAATATTATAATTCAAACAGTACAGGTTGATGACTTTAAGTTAACTGGCAAGATCTAAATAGTTTTCTCATTAGTCTAGAGACTATTTGGGTTCTCCAATATTCCTTCAGTTATCTCTTTTTATCCCAGCCATATATTCTATGCAATATAGAATCAAATCTTCAGATTGGCATTGTGCCATTAATCCCTTTAACCCCTATTGAAGAGTATATGTGGGATATTTCAAACGGAACTATTATTAAAATAGGATTACTTGAAAAAGAGCTTTGAATTTGGCAGGAAAAGTAGCACATCTTCTGGAAATATGTTCAGTGGATTGTTTGCATGATCCACATGCCACCAGGGCAGGTTTTAGGGAAGGCTTTAATGTGGTACAGGTGGGTACTCAGAAACAGCATTGGAAAAGTTGGCAGAGGAAGAACTTGACTAGAGCAGGCAGCAGTGGTGCTGGATTGCCTGGTGAGTCACTCCACAGAGAATGGAGTCCTCTCCTAGAATGGAGCAAATACTACCAAGAAACAATTTTTTTCTTGCATGGAGGTGGAACTCCACATTTACACAGCTAGAGATTGAGCTATGAAACACAATAATGACTTATTTTTTGGCCAAGAGCCCACATAAGAGATTCGAATAAGTGGTATTCAGCATTTCAGTAGGCACTTGTTCTCCCCTCCTATCCATGATGTGTGCCTCTTGCAGAAGCTGGACGAACAGGCATTTTTAAAGCACATTTTCCTTTCTTTGTTTTTAGCGCTACTACTACTGACTTCAGCTCCTTGGTGCGCTCAAAGGTATTGTCATAGGTGGTGTCTTCTGTGCTACACTGTCTTCTAGTGCAGGAACAAGCAGAGCAAAATGCACACAGCTCTGAAAACAATGCTGGTCCCTTTATTTCAAATGTGTGGTGGTTGTTGGCAGAAATTAGGTATTGCAGAATGTCCTGCTTTGTATTTAAACTGTCAGTTTGCTAGCACAAATCAGTTGGGGAACATTAGCTCCAAAACGGCAACAACAGAAGCACAAAACAGAAGCCTGTTGTACTCCTTGCTGGAGATCCTGAGATCCAGTCAGAGAATTAACAATTCCATATGGTTTCTAGCAACTTCAGATATGATCTTTTATTGTTCCAGTATTGCCAGCTTCTGGAGCTGAGAATTCTTAAGTTGCTGCAGCAGCTTGTACACATCACAAAGTCACAGGCTCAAGGGACCTGTTAGAGTCTCAGACATGCCAGAGGAAGACCTAATCTCATTATAATTTGACTTTAAAATCACTTTAAAAGAAAAAAAGCAGGGGGTTTAAACTTTTTTTTCCCCAATGTAAAATTAACAGCTGATTTTAGTGGGTTGGGTTGTCTTGTAGTTTTGGAATGTTTTTTTCTTTTTCCTTTTTTGCCCCCAAAGCCTGCCACCCCAGTACCTTTTGCAAAGCATCACAAATTCACAAAGTGCCCCATGGAACACGAGAAAGGCTAATCCAAAGGCATTTTCCTCCTTGCAGAGTATGAATGGTGTGCACATGATAGCCAACCCTATTGGAACAATGAATTCTACCAGCAATGGGCAGCACCTGCCTCAGGTAAGGAAATGTCAGACCTGGGGGTGAGGCAAAAGACAGATGTGGATATCACCTGCTCCCGACTGTTTCATATTTGTTCCTTGAAAGGATCATTTTCCATCATGCCAGCACAGCCCCAGCTTGGCCCTTTGCCAGTTCTTGCTCCCATTTAGATGCACCCAGCACAGGTATGTTTGAAGACCCTTCCCCAATGGCTGGGACAATTCATTTAGCTTTACATCCAGTAATGTGATCACGAGTTTCCTTCATTATTTGACTGTAATAGCCACTTTGTTTCTGCAAATCCTCCTTGGAAAATAGCCCAACTCAAAAATAACACCCCCTGGCACACAAAACCCTCCTCAGAATGAAAAAAGCAGACCATTAATCTGTTCAGCCCCTTTGTTGGGTACTCTCTAGTATCCACTTCCTTTTTGTCTTCCAAAATATCCAGCCTCAAAATCCTCCATTAAACCAATTCATTCCAGTTTTTCTGCTTCTCTTGAGATGATCCAAGAAGAGATTGCTGGATTGCTTGGATGACAATTTTGTAGTGTCCTAATGGCATAAGTTTATGGGCATGAAAGAATAGGCTAAAATCAACACACGAATTTACATTCACAGTTCAAAAACAAATAAAAATAAAAATTAGTAAATATAACAAACCTTTTTCCTCATTCTACCTTTTTTCCCAGTATAAGAACATGATCTACCAACACAGACATTTTCTTGTCACTAATATGAAAGCTTCTTTTGGAGCAAAATTTTCTGGCATCTTTTCCTTCCATATTCCCATTGCTCAGCCTTTTCCATTCCGTTTTAAGATCCCCAGCATTCCATCCCTAATTACAGGCCCTGAGCTAGTTTAAGTGTGAAAAGTTCACCAAGCCTTTGTGTGGTGGCTGCTCCTAAGCCTCAAGGATTATGGATTCCTTCTGCTCAGTGCTGGAATCCTGTCCCTACAGCCCTCAAAGGCTTTTGGTACCCCACTGATATTCCAGTCAGACCTGGAGCTGGCCCAAACCTTAGCCAGAAGTCTGATTACTGCTTGTTCTACATTTTTGTCACAGACCAGGCCATTTTAGGCCCTGGGACAAGTTTCCAGGACTGATCCCAGTTAATCCCTCTAAAGAAAAACCTGGCCTCTCTTACACAAACCTGTTGCTTCTCTGGGCCCCATATTATAGCAAATCAAAGGCGCCTCTGATGAAGGGGAGAGAGAATGATGCATCTGACTCCATGGATATCAGAAGGCTAATTAATTACTTTATTATACTATACTAGATACATTTCATCTAAACTCAATCTGCCAAGTACTCAGCCCTGCACACAGCTGCTCACACTGCACAGAATCTCATGACTGTCAGCCGACAGTCCCAACACACAAGGAAACAAAGCATCCTCACTTTGGATAAACAATCTCCATATTTCATTCTACTTTGACACAACACAGGCACAGCAAGTGGTAAGAATTGTGTTTTCCCTTTCTCTGAGGTTCAGAGAATGTGAATCTCAGAGATCCCTGGGGAGAATTGTGCCTTGCTTTTCTCTGTGAAGAGAAATGTGGAAACACCATGTCACTCTGGCATTGGAGTAAGCTGGGCTGCTATCCTGATCACCTGCTTTGCTTGTGAATATGTCCCCCCACAGGCTCAGATCCTGGTGCTGCCCCCTGAGCCCTCAGAGCTGAGCAGCAGGTACCAGACCAGGCATGACCACATGGTGTGCAAATGCCTCTCGCTGAGCATCTCCTACGCAGCCACCATCGGGGGGCTGACCACCATCATAGGCACCTCCACCAGCCTCATCTTCCTCGAGCACTTCAACAAGTAAGTGGCACTGGGATTTGGTGAGATCACCATCATCCTTGTGGGTCATTTCCTACCTCAAGGAACCCTAGGAAGAACACTCTCCCTAAAGGAAAATTTGCTTCTTCTTCTACTTTAATGTTATTACCAATGGTTAATGTTTGAAGGTTGCTACATACCCATGTCTTTCCCTCATGCAAAGTAAAAACTCCTCAGTGTGGTAACACTGAAGTTTCTCCAAAAACTTCTTTTGATTTGACATAGTGGTTATCATGAAAGGCAGCAGCCACTCTAGAAAAGTAAACGCTAAAGCTATGAAGATAGAGCAAAAGAAGAAATGTTATAAAAACAGCTGCTCAACATGTAGTGCAAAAATACCCAACCAACTTAGATATGTGGCCTTATGCATTTGTTTCAGAGAAGATGAGAAGCAGCTCTCTGATCACTTAACTATTTCCTTTATCATAGGCCCAGGGTTCTCAAAGACATGAATGTTTCAATGTCAGACACATGAATGTTTTTCTGTCAGGAGATGGTGGCACTTCTCATGCACAGAAACACATCCATGCTCAGATCTGATTCTGACCATCTACTGCTACCACTACTGCCTTGATATCTCTCATTTCTCTCTCTTGAATGGTAGCACGGAAAGCTAAGTTCAGAAGTCATGCTTAATCCAAGGATTTGGATTTTACAGAATTTTCCAAGATCTTGCTTTTACAACATTTGTATCAAATGCACACATCCAACATCTTTGTCAGGGCACAGCAGAATGTTGTCAATATTTGTGTGGCCCATGAGAAAACAGAAAGAGGTTCTGGGTGAAATCATTCTGAAGACTGTCAACCCTAAAAGAAGCTTTAATATAAACCACAGGTAGGGATGGAGTTTCTCTTCAGGTATCTCCAAGTGTTTTTGAAGCTGGCCAGACAATCCAGACCATCTGGTGTTAAAGGTTTGGAGAGCTGCACTGTTTGGCTGTTGGTTTCACTCTGCATAGGTAATGCAGCTGTTTGCAAATGCAAACTGATGGATTTTTTCTCTCACCCCGTGACAGATAAATGTGCTTATCGATGTGTTTGCAATTATGTCTGTTGGAGGTCTCTGTCCCTGTAGTGTTCTAACTTTTCATGCTCTAACTTCTCATCTTTTTTAATTTACAGCCAGTACCCAAAAGCTGAAGTGGTGAATTTTGGAACCTGGTTTCTCTTCAGTTTCCCCATCTCCCTCATCATGTTGGTGCTGACTTGGTTCTGGCTGCACTGGCTGTTCTTGGGCTGCAAGTGAGTGAAAGTTGTTCAAGATATACAGATTACAAAAGCAGGGCATCTGCAGCTCCTCTCAAACATGTCTCCTAAAGAAGTTTTGACTGGCAAATGACAGAATTTAAGGCACAATTTCCTTCTTCAGAGGAAATCTCACTGCTTAGCTGCCCTGCATAGACAGCAGTGCAGAGTGTTGCTGCTTGAGATTGAAGTGCCCAGGTATTGCTGACAGAAATCCATACTAAGCATTCAACTGGTTCGGGGTTTTTTTCATTCTTATGACAATGAGGATTCCCTCATGGACCAAATATCTTAAGTCCTTTTGGAAAAGCACAGTTTAAAAGATTAATAGAAAAAAACCTGCAAGTTAACAAGTTACTTTTCAGATCTGTCTCCAGTTCAATGAAATTAACATAAAACCAATTAAAATTAAAGGTAAATAGACTCCATATATATTTCTCTTTAAAGTGGAAGGGACTTACAGCCTAAGAGACAAATACATTTAATACCAGTCCCTAAGTCCCAAAATAAGAAAAAGTTTCAGTCTTCTAGGTCATTTGTACTACATATTGTCTTTACAAAGTTAATGAAAACTGCCAAATGTGTGCATTTAGAATGGATTTGTTAATCTGCATTGAATTGTGATGCAGACACATTTACTCTGAATTAAATTTGCCTTAATTTGATTTAGTTCACTCTTAAAAGTAAACTGAATTGACATCACTATTTTACTCAGGACAATGAATAAATTGATAATGAGTTCTGCTCCCTGCTGACCTTGACTAGATTTGAAGAAGTAATTTAGAGGTGAATGGCTCCATGCCCCTCTCAGTCAGTCTCTGAGTCTTATAGCTCCAAATTAAAAGGCTAATATAAATTCCCTCTGCCACTTTTTTCCTTTAATCTTGAGGAGAAACAGGTCCTAACATGACCCTCAATTAATTTGGTTTGAAAACAAAAATTGAAATTCCACATTGCATCCAAGACTTCATGCTGATTAATGTTGTTCTAAATAATACCAGAGACTGAAGCATTATTGACTTCTTGAGAAGTAGTTGATTCCAAGGCTCCTTAATCTCTGACTTTATTCACTGCACTTCATTAAAGAATATATTATGTTGGGAGCTGGGCTTCAGTTCTTTGCCTTCACATCCTCCTGAGCCTGGAAACACTTGGAACCTGTTGAAACAGCTGCCTAATGCTTTTGCATAAATGTTTAATGAATTCCCGTAATGTTATTTTCCTAGGAAGCCCTGTGCTATCAATCTGTTATTGCCTGGCTTAGCTGGAACAGCATTTCAGACTTTAAGGCCTAGACCAGGTCAAGGGTGAAAGAGAATGGACTCATCAAAGGGTCATTGCCAGCAAAGAAGAGCTAAGGGTGGAAGTTACTACAGAACTGTCCTTTATAAACCATAGAGCTCTTCTCTTCCAGCCTGGAGGGCTCTTACAGCCTCGTCTCTCCCTGCTGGTAGATTTTACTGAAGTCTAACAGCAAGATTTGCAAGGAAATTTAAAATACCTATAGATGAAGAGCAATGCTAAGTGAGATAAAAAGATGTGTTACATATTTGCCCATGTGAAATGCACCCCCTGGTTAAGCCCTTCTGTTGACCAGACCGGGCCTGTCTGGATCTTGAGCAATGGAAAGGAATTTGAGAATCTGGCCTTAAGCAGATACCTTGAGGGAGATTGCAGTCCATAGTTTGGCCAGGATTACAGCTTGGGTGCCTAGTGAGGTACCCAATGAGATATTGAAATAGCAGGAACCATAAAAGCATCTATTATCACCCTAAAGAACCATAAAAGCTGTGCTGCCATGGTACCTGAGTCACTGCTGCTGCCTCTTTGAGACTGGCTTAGATCCTGTTACACCTCTATGGCTCAAAAGACAGCTAGGTAACACTTCTGGAAAGAAGAAAAGGAGAGGGTTAAAGTGAGCTTCAAAGCATCTTCATTTCAATTAAGAATGTCCATGCTTTCTTACAGAATGAAGGAAAACTGAATAAACTAAGGGATTCACTTAACATCCATACAAGCATATATGAGGCTCAATATATGCAGCTAGGAAATGTGTTTTCATGTCCCTGGCAGGAGTGCAGGCATTTTTCACCTAGGCAAAACACCAGGGTGACTCCATTGGCCTCTGTGGTGCTTTTCTGGCTGTGCCTGATTTATAAACAAATGTTACTATGACAGTATAAGCAGAAGCAGACAGGTCGTGGCAGCTAATGGGATCCCAAGCACAGCTTTCCCTCATTATGAATCCTGAATATTCAAGGCAAATATGGTCTCAAAAGCCAGAGCAGACCCCAAATATGTTGGATAATCCAGGAAAGCATAGTTAGCCCATGAAAAATTTCTATTGATAGCTGACCTCTGTCACAATCTCTCCACGTGATGATAGACACTAGCTGCAGCTTTGGGAGGTTTCTGGCAGCTCTTTGAGGAAGCCTACGCAGAGGGAGCCCAGCCATGGCTCAAGATGGCTCAGTGATACCAATCAGCACTAGTCAGAGCACCCTGGGAACCTTCCAACTATGTCTAGAGTTGAATCTTAAAAGAACTTGAAATCAGATTAATCAAATAGCATGCACAGTAATTTCCTTTTCCGTTGCCATCAGGCCTTGCCTCAGTCACATCTTCTCCCAACAGCTCCTGATACCAGAATTTTCAGTCTACTCCATTGCTGGAGATTTTTTTAATTACTTTTTCCCTCCCTCTTTATGCTCTTGCCTAATTTTATCATGCTATCTCAGTTTTAAAGAGACTTGTTCTGTGAGCAAGAAGAAGAAGACCAAACGGGAAGAAATGTCAGAGAGAAGAATTCAAGAGGAATACAAGAAACTGGGAAACGTTAGGTAAATCAGACCTGCCTTCCTTGGGAGTTTGTCTCTCATTGTCTCCTACTCCCCTCCATGTTGCCTTGGGCTCATGTAGCTTATTCTAAAATTCTCAGCTCTTTTTCCTCCCCTCCAGTATAGAAATAGAACAAAATGCAAAAATGAACTAAAATCAAAGACTTTGTTACAAGCATGTGTGCTAACATGCAACTCACTTATTTCTGAGGGAAAAGGGAAAAGAAAAAAAAGATTCGAGTTTATTCCAGGGTTCAAAGGTTATCTGAGTCCAGGTTTGTCTTTGAACCCTAAAGGACTCCTTCTCCTAATTCAGGCACATACTTATTTTAGAGGATATAAGTTCAAAAAAGGCTTTTTCCCATGCCATGCATTGTCCAGCTTCCCCAGTTGCCCATAATATTTATGCATGATGGCAAGAAATGACTCTTGAAAAGATTATTTGGCAACATTTTCATTTTCAAAAGGGCTGATATGCCACAGAATTCCTTCTTCACAAAACATTTTTATGCTGTTTACCTGAAATATTGACAGATCAACTGCCTGAATACAATAAACTCTGAAATTAAACTGTTGTTCAGGGTGTGCCTAAATATGAAATCACTCTTAATTTAAATCTATGCTAAATTAAAAATCCTCAAGCCACCTCAAGTATCCTCAAGTCACCTTGTGTGCACCATCTGTGCTAATTTACATTGCCATTTGCTCTTAGGCTTTCTATCCTTCTAAAAAATGCAGGAGAATGTGTTTACAGTGGAATGCTAATATGAACTTCACCTTGTTAACACATTTAATCAGATAATAATGCAAATACAAAACAAGCATCTGGAAATATTTTCCTTCAGGTCTTGCCCATGAATGATAGCATTGCAAATACAGATGGATATTTTTAGCCTATTTCTTACTGGGTTTAGATGGTTCCCAGCTGGGAGCCAAATCTAGAATTCTTTCATTCAAACTAATCTCCCTTGCTATTTTTAATATATTTTTTATCCTTTTTTTGAAGACACTTTCTACTTTCTTACTTCTTCTGGAACTTGCTCTTCAGTTTTCAGACACACTTGGAATTACTTCCTTGCTTTCTCTCTTTTTATTTCTAGCTATCCCGAGATGGTGACTGGATTCTTCTTCATCCTGATGACCTTGCTGTGGTTCACTCGTGAGCCTGGCTTTGTGCCAGGATGGTCATCTTTTTTTGAGAAGTGAGTAAAATCTCCATAACTACTGCAGAGGAATACAACTTGGCTTCTTATGACTTTCTACAATAATTTTTCCCCCTAAGACATCATTGGACACATTTAATGAAGCAGTGAAAATGGAGCCTTTATTCAAAAATTAGGAATTTTTTTCTTAAATTATATTTTTTTCGTATAGTGAAAAATTCCATTCTTTCTCAGTATTCAAAGTGAGTTAAGTAGACAAAGTAAATTAAACCATTTCAAATGTAAAAGAATAGGAGGGTCAGATTTTGAGCTTAAAATATTTTAGTGCATTCATAAAGAAGTCTTCACTAGAATATATTGCAACTATAATTGAAATTAAAATTTTTGACAAAAAGTGTTTTATCAAGAAAATGTCCATTCAATTAAGTATTGCTGAGAATGGTGACTAAAGCAAATAATTTTTCTTTTATTTTAAATAATATTGAAACAAATTATATTAAAGCTTGCTATAACACACTTTGCACATCAAAGAATAAGTGATTTGAATGTAAGTTTTCCTTATATTGCTACTGTATAAAATTAATTTTTCATTCCAATTTTGACAGAAAAACAGTTTCTAATACTGTGATTTTCTGATGATCACTGGAGTTTGGTACTCCCCAGAATACTTTTACCGAAAGCGTTTTAAACATTTAATTTAAAATCAATCTACATTTCATTTCTAAAGGATCACCTGGGTTTGGCTTTTCCCCAGAATGTGTTTACTGTTTCTTACACTACAGTAAACACACTTGTTTTTTGTACCTCCAAGTTAATAGATTTGTAAACCAAAAGGGATTATTTGTTTTTCAACCAGAATATTGAAAATTTTTGAGCTGTGATTGAAGTTGCCTACCAGAGTCAGTTTAATAAATGGGAAAAAATTCAATTTGTACTCTTGATATGCAGGCATATTTTTCTAGTGGGCTGTTAGTATGACTTCAGATGTGGGAGTACAACTGCACCTGCAGAAATGTGCTTGGAGCTATGTACCTGGTTTGGAAATGTTTCTGTTAAAGTGCTTTTATGGAAACGTTGCTATTTTTTCCTTAGGAAAGGTTACCGGACGGACGCCACTGTCTCTGTATTTCTTGGGTTTCTCCTTTTCCTGATTCCAGCAAAAAAGCCATGTTTTGGAAAAAGAAGAAAAGGTTAGAAGAAGGCAGTAAGAAAGAGAATTGGTACATTTTTCAATGTCTAATGATTTTTTTTTTTGTTATTTTTGTCTGTAAAAAGTTCCAAGAAGATACTTTTATGTTGGTAAGTCAAGGATACCAGCCCTTCCTACATCAGACCCCCTTTTCCTCGGCTGTAATTCATATTGTCCAGAGGATGACAAACTTCAATCTGAGACTGACACCTCTTCTATGCTAGCTAGAGTTATTAGACTTTAGGACTGAGGACTCAGCTTTGGGAAAGGTTTAGATGGAGTTATATATTAAAAAACCATAGTGCAAAATCAGCTCAAGAGAAACTCCAGTAAAAAAATTGGTCATCACTTATACAGTGGAAATCACTGTAATGTCTTAAGATAAACATAAAAGAGGTCATAGAGTGCCAGACAATGTTGCAATTTTGTGCAATACTTCTCTCACAGTCTTCTTGATAATGAGATTATTTCACATTTCTTTTTGGGTAGCACCCAGTGGTTTGATCACTTTGCTGCACCAGTCTTTCAGCAGTGCTGTATGACAGTAGAATTGTCTGCACAGTCTTATGTAAAGATTATAAATGTATAGAAACATATATTTTTATGCTGTCATATATTGTACAGGTTTTAGGAAAATATTAGACTCTCTAACTCCTACTTTAAGAAAATACTCTGGCACTGAAAAAAGCCCCTAATGTCCTCAGATAAAATCTAGGGGCCTAAATGCACTTTATCAAGCATCATGGCCTACTTCATAGCCCTTCTTTGATAATATAACCCCACTGTAACACCATCTCTGTGGTCTACAAATATATGCACATGCAAATCACAACACAGCACACAGTCCCCCAAAAAGCTGGAACATGAGAACACAGGGGTTTACTACTATTTACATTAACAGAGCAGCCAAGGGAAAGTCAGGATGTTTGGAATTAATATGCTGCATTTTGTGAGGCCAGGCTATCCAGAGAAACAGGCTATGCACTGCCTCTTTGCCTCTCTCTCAGGTAGTTCCATGCATCTTCAATCATTTCTCTTCTTGTGAAAAATGTGAAGGTCTTTGCTAATAGGGCAGTAAAATACTGGTCACACACTTTATTTCATATAGGAGATGGTGAAAAGTCAACAGAAATTAACCCACTGGAGCCCATCATTACCTGGAAGGACTTTCAGAAGACCATGCCCTGGGAGATTGTAGTGTTGGTTGGTGGAGGTTATGCCTTAGCAGCTGGATGCAAGGTACTGGTGTAGATTTTTTTTAATCCTCCTTCCTAAACATATTATTAACTTGCTCTTTTATTCCTTTGCATGCTCCTCAATTTGGATTTATGATGTGGATACTTTAAAGTTTGTACATAATGCAGTAGGCAGCACTCCCTGCACTCAATATATGTCTTTCTTGCTATTCATTAAACACTGCAGTGAAATCTAGTTTACTGAGCAAAAGGAAATGCAGAAAGCATTGACATGAACTTTGGTTATTTGCTGGTGGGATTCTCTGATGTAAACTGCCACAGAAAGAAGAATCTGTTTGACAAACATGGCAAATATTTAGTAATTCATGTGCTTCTGTCTTTTCCTCAGACCTCTGGCCTCTCTACATGGATTGGACGTCAGATGCTCTCCCTGAGCAGCCTTCCCTCCTGGGCTGTAACTCTGCTGGCTTGCATTTTGGTGTCCATGGTAACAGAATTTGTTAGCAATCCAGCAACCATAACCATCTTTCTGCCTATTTTGTGCAGCATGGTGAGTTAAAACAGTGACATTTTTAGTCTGTTGTTTCCTCACAGGTTTGTGGGAATTTTTCAGGATATCAGGATCTTGGCACTATGTCCACATGAAACCCAGCCTCAGTTCCCAAGCTACTGTTCTGTAGTCTTGAAACTAGGAAAAAAAACCCATAATTGGGCAGCCAAAAGAATATTTTAGCATCATGGAATTTATAATACTTCTCAGACAAAGTGCACTGAGGAATTCTTATGCCAGGTACAAGAAAAGGTGATTATGGAATTAACAAGTTAGGTGAATTTCGCATGAAGCTTGAGATGCTTTTGTCAATGTGATTTTAAATGTCTTGTTCATTACTTAGTAGTCACCTGCTCCCTACTTGCGAGAAAAGACTGGAGTGCTGAATTTTATTTCAGATTTAGAAATGTTCAAGGGGTTGATCTAGTAAAGCATACTATCTTCCACCATGGAAGCAGAGATGTTTGTAAGGGGCAGAAAAAAATCAGGATGCCATTGACAAAGGTAGAAGAAAGAGAGAGTAATTTAATTTTATTTTGGAATAGCAGTTACAGAAAATTCCCTTTTTAATGTAATATGAAACTTTTCTGTCCAAGAATGGAGGTCATTAATCGCCTTTCCCTATTTTAACTATTTTATGGGATTGTCCCAAAGCATATTATGTGAACAGTTCTGAGTTAATATTAAGATGTGGCCAGATCACAAGATGTGATTGTGTTTTTGTGGCTTAGGAGTTCAGATTTGCTTCTGCTCCATGCAGAAAGAGATTCTCCTGAAAAATATTTAGAGCAGTAATCTACTTGTAGTGTGAACTGCCATCTTAAGGCAGACTCTCTTTTCAGATTGCAAAAGTAACCTGGAGACACTTCCCTCCCCCAAATGGTTGTAACCTTGTTTATCCTTCTCTTTACCTCTCATATAAAACTGGGCCAAAGCAATGCAAATTAAAATGGAAAATTTTACCACCACTGAAAACTTCATTCTTTAGCTCACTGTAAAAAATATTCCATCATCTCTGCCTTCTCACCATGCAAATTTGGATCATGAACAGCTGGTTCTCTTAACCAGTGTTCAGGAGGACATCACATAATGGTCTTAGCATATTCAGCAACTGGAAGAAGCAAGTTCTTTGTGTTAACCTGTTGTGACTTCTTGTGGATAAAGACTGAAGCAGCAGTCAGTGTTAAACAAAATGACACAGAGAACAAGTGGGACAAAGAGTAAACGTGTCCTAATCGTAGCAAACTCCACCCTTTCTCAGTGTGAAATGTCCCAAGAGAGATCCCTGGAGCATGACCAGCTCAAAATTATGGCATTGCTCTAAAAAAAAACCCAACCAACCGAAAAATACTTTCACGCTTAAGTTTAGAAATTAGGCAGGTGTGATTCACAGCAGAGAGGGTCCTTTCATAGTCATTGTCAGCTGTGACTTTTATCGATCAGGTGAAATACCTCTCTCCCTCTGTTCCTCCAGTCAGAAACCTTGCTTATCAACCCTTTATACACCCTGATTCCTGTCACCATGTGCATCTCATTTGCGGTGATGCTGCCCGTGGGTAACCCTCCAAATGCCATTGTCTTCAGCTATGGGCACTGCCAGATCAAAGATATGGTGAGTCCTGGCACTGGCTCTATCCCCCCATGCTTCATGCAACTCCAACACCTAATCCCACATCAAGCAGCTAATACTATTAATAATAATAATAGTAATAATAATAATAATAATAATAGTATTGGTGCGATAATAATGACTGTATTGCTGCTAATATCAAGTACTGATGTCTGAACTGCTCTTACACAATAGAGCTGTCAGGTTAAGAACAACCACAGATCTGCTGTGCACACATTTCTTACTTGTATTTTTTTTTTATGAATGTAATGGTCTAAAGAGGTTTAAGACATACCATCCTTTTTGCACTGACCTACTAAGACAAGCACAAGAGAGCATAAGAAATTAGATTTATCACATAGCTCCACAGCAAGTCGTGTATCACTCAGTTATGTGTGGTTTATCTCCCCATTCTGATTATCTGATTGAGAAGTCCAAGTGACAAACTCAGCAGTTCACAATGAACTGCATCAATCTCTAACCTGAATATTCATTCCTGAATACTCCAACATATACCCTGACACATATGCTCTCATTTATGCTTCTTTTTTTGCTCTAGAAATCACTATACATAAATTATCACACTATATATGAGTCAGTATAAATTCTACAAACTGTTTTTTTTTTATTTTCCTATGTAACTGTTTTCCATTAAATTACTCTGGTGCATTTTGCTTTTGCAGGTGAAAGCTGGCCTGGGTGTAAATCTGATTGGCCTGGCTGTTGTCATGGTGGCCATCAATACATGGGGAATTAGGCTCTTCCAGCTGAACACCTTTCCAGAATGGGCAGCAGTCAGCAACATCACAAGCCACACATAATCTTCAACGAAAAAAAAGAGAAAAAGTGCAAGACCAAAGCAAGTTGGGACAAAATATTGAACCTACGTTTCACATATGAAAGAAAGAAGGAAGCTTGAACTAGGATCCGTTGTAAAATCATGAAGAAAATCCACTGGGAGGTCTTGTGCAACAGCTTTTCAGTTCTGAAAATCAGTGTGAGTTAAAAGGAGAGATTAGCTTTGCTCTATTGCTTTCTCTGGGATACCATAACTCAGAAAAAATCCACTCCTCCAGGTTATTTCCCTATAGCTTTTTCATGCCTTAGAGCAGTTACATAGGACTTGTATGCAGGACTCAGCGGCAGAAGACAAGTACAAAAACACTGCTGTACACAAACACAGCAGCAGCAGATTCAGTCCTACTATTGACTCCTACACTGAATGTAGGCTGAGCCTTATTCCCAAGTCCAGAGGAGTTTTATAAGCCTACTTCTTTTGAAGGCAAATTATTCTTGTTTTTTGAGATGACTCATCACTGTTTTGCAAAAACCATTTTTCCGTCTAACTCATATGAGCTGGTCAGAAATCCAGCTACCAACTACCGGCGACAGTGCTTCAAAGGGATGATAGAAACCTCCAGAGAGGAAGGAGAAATCTCCTTGGAAGGAGAATATGGGGTTTTTTTCCACACAGCACTAGTATAAATTTCCAATATTGCAGTACTTGCAGTCTCAGCTTTGGAAGGAAGAGTTTCAGGAACAGAAAGTTTTGTTGAAGACCTTCTTCATCATTACTGCAGTGGGAGCTCTTTCAGCAGGGGAAGCTGTGATCAGCAAAACCATATCAGGCCAACAGCCCCTATCACTCTCCTGTCTCTTTGGCTGCTGTTTAATTATGCACTTATGGTTCCCCTGACTGAGAAAGTCCCATTCCTGATGTCACTCAGTGCTGCTCCATGAGTAAGAAGGGAGAGGGCTGAAGTGGAGTGGTGCTGGTGTATCTCCCCATCCTGTGCATTCACTAGAATCTCACACCCCCTGCTCTCTAGCAGCCCAGAGAGCAGGAACTTCAAATGTAGGAAACTGTGGCATAAAGTAAATAACTACCAAGCCAACAGGCCAATCTCTTTATTTCTTATCAATAAAGTGAATGCCCTGCTTTCCTCACTGGATCTCTGTGACACCCATTAAGTCTTCTCATGTATTATGTCCAGTTTTTTAATAATTTCTTTAATGACAATACATTTAAGCTGTGTATTAGAATGATTAAATCTCATGTAATCACACATACACTTTAATGAATTTTTGTGCTTTCCACTTTTAATCTAGGCTCTCTAGATGTGAATGTATTCTGCAAAAATAAAATGTCAATAAAATAAATTATTCACTACTGCACATTCTGGTGCTCCATGAGCATACAAATTGAATATATTTCACCCATAACCCACCAAAACCTTAGAGAAGCAGAGTTGAAACAGCAGGAGGTTTTGGTTTACTACTTCTGTCAAAACAGAGGCATCCCACAGACTCATCTTGAAAATAAACAGGTACAATAAAAGGTCTTAGGATGGCAGAAGTGAGAAAAAATATGAGAAAAAACCAAAAAGCATGTCTTAACCCTGGCTCCAAAAGCAGGAAGCTGCATCCTTTAGCAAAACAATTGCTATTCCTGGTAGTTCCTATAAATTTCATTTTGAATAGCAAAGTGTTTCTGTGCATCAGTCACTTAAAGCATCCCCATGACCCCGATGCATAAAACAAGACCTTGGCCTCACTTTTTCAAATCTTCTCTCACCTCACCTGTCCCGGTGTTCCCCTCACCCTGAGCCTGCTGCTCTGCTGCACTCCAGCACACAAAGCTCAGGGCAGCCTGTGCCATGCAGAGCCCGCTCACCCTTTCTGCTCCCCTCCCTGCTCAGGGTGTTTCCCTGCTCTCCTCCCTGCTCCTCTCCCTGCTCAGAGTGTTTCCCTGCTCCCCTCCCTGCTCCTCTCCCTGCTCAGGGTGTTTCCCTGCTCCTCTCCCTGCTCAGGGTGTTTCCCTGCTCCCCTCCCTGCTCCTCTCCCTGCTCAG
>NW_005054326.1:7007838-7009605 GCF_000277835.1 Geospiza fortis | reverse complement strand
AAAGAATCAATACACGAACAAAACTGTTTCCAGGAAAGGAAGCCTGCATATTTTAGCTGGCAATTTTAGCTATCCACATAGGCATTTGAAATGGACATTCACAGAGTCCATGTTAAATGGGAAATTTGCTCCTAGGTAACTCCATGGAGCATCCATCTTCTGTGCCCTGCTATGACACCAGTGCATCCAAAGCATTCTGAGCCACCAGATGCAAGACCTGCAGCAAGCACTCATTATCTGTGCTCACCCTCTGCCCTCTGAAAGGTAAGGTCAAATTTTAGGATCACCTAGGACAACCTCAGGCTAGGTAAAATGTGTTATACAGAATTTGCAAAGTTCACATCAGCTGTGTTATGTTATCCAGATTTACAGTTTACTGTGTGGGAGGAAAAAACCCAGCTTGAGCTAAAATGGAAAGTGTTGCCAATAGTGTGAAACACCTCAAAAATCCTGTCTTTAATATTAATAAGCAGATATTGTTTCCACAGCATTACAGCTGCAGCTTTTCATTTACTAAATTGATAGGAAAAAAAAAAAGGATTCTAACATATGCTTGGAATGCTTAGCTGGAGAGTCAACTCCAAAAACACTTTTAGAGTAACTGGCCTGTTTGGCAACAAATACAGAGCTTTTGAACATTATCTCACTTCTCATCCCCATGTAAAGAAAGGGAAGAACATAAAATATGTTTGAGCAAAGAAATAATCCAATTTTAAACACTAATATAATCTTACATGACAAGCAAAGAAAAATGAATGGGTTAGAGAGTACTTTTCAATGCTCAAGAATAGGAAAGGGAGGGGAGGGAGAGGAAGTTGGGAGAAACTTAAGTTCATCATGTTCATGAAAACATCAAAACAGCTGTGCAGCACTATCAGTCTAGGGAAACATTTCTGGGCATGGAAGAAAATTCTTTCAGTCAGATCTGAAGGTAATGGAAATCTCTCTGGGTATCTTCCACACATGTTTCCACAGGGTTTCTGGTAGCTGGGTTCAGGTGGTACAACCTTTTCTCCCTGTCAGAGTTTCTTGGAGTTGTTTCCTGTAGAGAAAATTGGTTGCACCGCTACTAAGATTGCCTGACTTGAGTTGGCTTTTAAACTTCACAAATAATCCTCTGCAAAGACTGAAAGCTTTTATGTCAGCTACACATTTCAGGACAGAGGTGAAAGGAAGGATTTAAAATTCCTTATTAGGAGAATCTTTGCATGTGGAATACTTTCCTCTGTTTCAGGAATGCATTGTGGAAGAACTCTGTCACCACCAAACTTTGGCAAAGGATGCAAGTGTTTGGTGTATGGTACTCTGCAAATGTGTCTTTACTGATCCAGTGAGAACCCCTGAACTTGGAAGTCCACTCAGATACATCAAAAATTAAAAGGCTTTGGGATAGAGAGTGAAAATTACAATGGGTACATAGAGTTCTGTACTTTAAAGCTTTGATGCTATGTTTATATCAAACAGCACATTTCACTGACAAAGCAAGACAATTAGTGCCCAGCACTTGGGTTCTTTTCCTTCTGAGTGCCCTAGCCCTGTCTAATGGACTAAACACCCATTAGAGATCAAAGCACATCTTCTGATTTAGTCTCCTCTGAGAGGAATACAGACCATGTACTCCATGTGAGTTTCCTATGATGAGAATGAAAACATAGTAAAAGGACAAACCACTCTGAAGCCACAATCCCAATCCTAATTAAAACATTAATGGAGAAGTGTCACAGACATGCTTTTTATGAAAAATCCTTTCTTAGGCTTTTCCTGCTG
>NW_005054326.1:7001125-7007732 GCF_000277835.1 Geospiza fortis | reverse complement strand
GAGCTATCTCGGACAGAGTCCGAGAGAGCTGCTTTTGTTATCATTCTTTCTTTTCTGTTCTTAGCTTAGCTAGCTTCTGAGGAAACCTTTCCTTCTATTTCTTTTTAGTATAGTCATAATGTAATATATCATAAAATAATAAATCAAGCCTTCTAAACATGGAGTCAACATTCTCGTCTCTTCCCTCATCCAAGAACCCTTGTGACCACTGTCACAGAGAAGCACTCTAGGTATGCTTTAATCTAGAGCCTCAACAAATGGAGGTCATTCTCTGTGCTTGTCTGTAGCACCTCATCACCAGGCATTCTCAATAAGAGCAAGAATATCTTCCTGGCACTTTTCTGTGTTCTTCATGTCCTGCAAAAAACTGTCAATGGCACTCTTGTCATTTAAGCCATGCTACAGAGTTGATAGACTTCTGTCATTTTAAGGGAAAAAAATTACTTGAGAGATTCTTGAATTAATAAAATTGACATCTATTCAAATCATTGCAACTTTTTTTTCAGAATTTACAACAGGATTTTTGCAGAATTATGGTTTCAAGCAAAAGACAAGAGTTCTACAATGGATGTGTGTTTTCTCACACACCAGGGGTTTTAATGGCTGCTTTTTTTTTGCTTTGCTTGTGTGTGTGGCTTAAGGACAGTGAAGTACCACAGCTCACAACAAATGACAAGAAACTCTGAAAGTTACTTCTTGATGCATTTAATTTCTTTTGTGCTGTTCTAAGAGCTAGGGTATTACAAGTGTGAGGTTACAATTGTAACAGGACCAAAAGCACTCCAGTTGGATCAGGTAAAAACAAGTTACAAAATACTAGGAAAAGAAATACTGAAAAATACAAATGATATTATCCAGTCACGCATCAGTTGCAAATCCAAATTCTGAAACCCTTGAAAATCAGTCCCAGGAAAAGTTCACAGCCACCCTTTCAAAAGGATATTCCAGTTCTAGGAGACTAAGAGTGGAGCAACCTCCCATGCCAACCCTCTACTTGACCTTTGCTGCCTGAAAGGTCAATTGCATCCTTGCTGCACACACAGAGTTGACCTGGGGAACATTTCTCTTTCAGGACTTGTCATTAGGAGGTTTCTTTTTGGCTTCCACATCCTTCTTAAAATCTTCCAGCTTCTTTGCAATGTTAGGAATCTTTAAAGAGAAAACAAAACAATCAAACCCCACACTACCAAAAATCTGTGGCTACGTGAGTTTCATCAGGAAAGACAATACCATACACACAGCAAGAAATTCCATAAAGTTCAAACTGGTTTTTAAAAGATATTTCCAGTATCTGTCACCCTGCACAGAGATTAAATCTAAGCAGTATCAGGCAAACAGCAGATGAGAGCACCTCACACGAGGCTTCAGGAAATACTTAGATTATTAAGGCTATAAGTCAGTGGTGATGGGAACAGGAAGAAGGAAGAAGGATCACCTTACAGGAAATTTAGCATGACCAGTCTGGCTTCCTGACTGAAAGAAGACAAACTGCCAAGAATAAGCAGACTAAAACACTGATTTTGAAGGGGAAATTGGATTGCACTATACTGGTCATATCCCAAGAGAAAAGAGATGTTCAAGAACATCAAATATATTCTCAAGAAATTTATTAAAAAATATTTCTTCTGGTTCATCTTGTGGGAAACGAAATTCCTCACTGGGGAATCCTACGGTATTGCAAATTGGCACCCTTTTGCAGTTTCACACTTGAATGAAAATTCAATTTACTGCTTGTGAGCCCCAAATCTTCAGCTTTCTCTTATAAATAAAATAATTTTGATGAAATAATCCAACAGTAAATGTTGATCACTTGAAAGGGAAAATAAGCTGAAGCTCTTAATAGCAAAGAAGAAATTATGACTAGCTAAAACTGGGAAGTGATAATGTATGATTTTACAAAATAATGTATGATTAAAACAAAATTAAAGCAAATTTTCCACTCTTAGCTGTGAAAAAAAATATCCTGGGTTTTTACTTCATATGTAACCTGACCACAGAGCAGAAGTTAATCCAAACAGAATGCAGTTCTCTTATTGAATGGTCTGAGGCTCACAGAACTGGTAATAAGTTCCTCTCACCTTCCTTTTCAGAATGAAGCTCTGTTTGAACAAATGAAATTAAGAGCCCAGCCTGTAACATGCCTGACATTTAAACTAGACCAAGAGAACTCCACCACTGTCAGCAGAACCCTCCATGTACTTATTACTAAGCACATTGTGTGTACAGCTGCAGAATTAGGATCTCATTATGACAAGCTTATATTAAATGTCACCTCAAACCAATCATCTTCAACACCAGCAGTAAAATTTCCATGTTCATCCTGCATTTCCAGGGAACTTCTTCCAGCAAATCAAAAGCCTGAGTCCCCCTCTTGTGGCAATACTTTATCAGTGCTGCCAGAAAAGCACCATTCAATGCTTGTGATACATATTGATACATCCAAATATATTCTTATGACTACATTTTTGTAACACTGTAAAACAGGTATTGGACAGAAACACCAGCCTTTCATTAGTTCTTTTACGGGACTGACTGACAGGAAAAATCACCAAAGTTTGTGCATAAACAAAGCAAAATAAAAGATTTTTTTCTTAAGCAGGATTACTTCAATACTGAAGATGACAGGAAAGCAAAACATAAATTCCACCAAAGCCTCAAAAACTTTGTTTGTTTTTTTTATTAAGGCTAGTACAGATTGCCTAAGAATTTAAAAAGTTTTATATGTTAATGTTATTAACTCCTCTAGCCAGTAAGTAAAGTGGCACTGCTCTTACAAGGGACTCTGCTGACTAGGCAGAAAGTAAAAGCATGTTTTGAAGGCTCAGCTTGAAATCTTTTTCCTCTGCCCTCTCACATTGAAAACTGTTAACTGAGAACTGAAAAAAGAAAGATCTCTTTCTTTTCTCACTGTGAGAAAAGAAGGAAATAAAAGTTGCAGGTCAATACACTTTTTGAAGTAGGAGAAAGTATCACATTTACAAAAAAAGCTGGCAAAACTTATTTCCATTATAGATCCAGAAGAAAGACATTTCACAGGCTTTGAGGATTTTTATTAACAGTTCTACTGAGTGAAGAACACTGTAGGAAGACAGGCTGAGACAGGAAACCATTATTTTGTGCTGGTAGAATCCATGAGCAATTGATAAACCTTTTCTGTTTCTCCTGTCTTTGCCTGTAGAAAGCTGGGCTCTAGGACTGAACAGAAATTTAGGCTTTAAGCACAACACTACCACAGACAATGTTTTGGTTACACTTTTTCTTTTTTTTTCCAATTAATATTGGAAAAGTCCTACAAGATCACAGAGTCCAACCTTTGAACAATCAGCACTTTGTTAACTAGACCAGAGCATTAAGTCCATGTCCAGTCATTCCTTGAACACCTCCAGGGATGGTGACTCCATCACTTCCCTGTGCAGCCTGTTCCAATGGCTGACCACTCTTTCAGTGAGGTAATTCTTCCTGAAGAAGTCTCAGTTCTCCTGTAACTCACATAAGCATGATCTGCATT
The DNA here is from genome assembly GCF_000277835.1 of Geospiza fortis. Classification (NCBI taxonomy): domain Eukaryota; kingdom Metazoa; phylum Chordata; class Aves; order Passeriformes; family Thraupidae; genus Geospiza; species Geospiza fortis. The sequence continues at coordinate 7,004,224 of NW_005054326.1, read as the reverse complement.
CTGTTCAAATAATATAAACTATCAAAATAAAGACTGGTTCGATTCTAATTGAGGGAAAACAGTCATTTATTTTCAGTTCAGGACAGGTTTACCTCTGAGAACAGCAAGATACTCACATCATAGTTCTGAGCCAGATACATCCCAACCACGTTGCCAAGAGTAAAACCAAGCTAAAAAGGAAGAAAGGGAGAAGAGTTAACATCCTTGCATCAAAAGCTTATTGGCTAAAATAAAGAAAAAGGGATATCGCAAGTTATTTAATGAGTTTCAACTCCACTCCTACGTAATTTCTCATCTTTCATCCAGAGAGGTGCAATTTTCCCCATCTTCCTCACCAGAAACACCTTGCCATCATTTCCAAAATACCACACAGTTTTGTTATTCAATCCACATCCCCAAGACTATTTGGATCAGGCTGTGTTCATCCTTGTAAGGTTCTCTACACACCCACAAAGGCAGTAACTCCTAGAAAAATGGGGGAGACAGCAGCAGGGACCTACACATCACAGAGCTCTTGGTCCATGATGGGAAAGCCTAAAGCAACACACCACTGGAACAGTGCTCAGTGTTGGAAAGGGACATACATGTCTTAGTATGAAGTAAAAAAAACCCAAAACTTCACAACATGAATGTAAACTGATGTAAACCTGCTTCTTCTCTTCTGCAGCAACAGCTGGGCATGTTCCAGATAAACCCTTCTGACCCCAAGGCATCAGTTCTCAGCCAAATCCACTCTGATCTAGGGGCTCCTCCAAGGCAGTTCAGTTGGCTAGAAGCTGGGCACAACCTCTTCTGATAACTGTGCAAACTTATAGTTGATGAAGGGTGTCCATAAAAATGCACTCTGGAAGCAGAGCAAGAGTAAAACACAAGCGCACTTTCTGGCCCAGACCCTGCCTGCCAGCTGAGGAAAATCCTCAAGCATAAGAACACTTCTAGAGTGAAAAAAGTTCCTCTCTCCAAAGGCAGGTGATGAGATTTTCATTCAGCAACTGCTCAGTATCCTACATTTTATTTTTGTTGTTACACTTCAAAATAAATCTGCCCTATACCATGAAAGCTCATTTAACTATTTTGAAAGGGGACACCACTAATATTGTGCTTTTCTTCATTCTTAGTAGACAAATCACTCTTTGTAACAGCTGAGGACAGTTCTATTTAAAAAAATTGTTATTGTTCATGGTCACTGCTGTCAAAATAAGACTACTTTAAGAAAAATAAAACCACAGTCCACAAAACAAGTCTGCCAGCACTTACTGACCAGACATCTTTTCCAAGCCCAAAGCAGCACTGCTCATCTTTTCTGTGATCCACATTCCATAAGTAGCACTGGTGAAAATCTATCTATAGAAAACTAAAATTGGCTGAGAGCTGTCAAATGAACTCTGGCTGCAAATTACTTCAGTATTTTCTTAAACTCATTTTTGGTCTTATTCCTTATATTCCTAGAATTCCTTTTTTAAACTTAGCTTTAACAATTTAAGAAGAATTATTCTTGTGTGTATTGTCCTGGTTATCAATGCTCTTGTAGTTTCAATTACCAGCTAAGTAGGTACTGTGGGAGATGCTAACAAATAATGCACTGATGAAAACCAGACCTGTGATTTCTCTTAATTCAGAGTATCACTCTAGAAGAGGAGAATTTCCTGTATCTTTAGCACAGTCTGGGAAGCCACCTGGAAGCACAAACCAGATCCTTGTTTATTAGCAGTGTTCTAGGCTTTTACCCTAGAACCTCTTCAATGTATGTCATATTCTGTTGTGAGATAACCCTTACTCAGTAGAGATAGTACTGAGATTAGTACTCCCTTGAAGTGTACTCCTTTATTGGAAAGTGCAGCACTGCATCCATCCAGTTACATTTATTTTTAGAGCTGACAATTCCAGCAGTGGGGAAAAAAAGAATCACTACTTAAAACTTCAATTATGTGCAAAGCAAAACATATAGCCAATGAAAATGTGCATATTCACTAAAAGCAACAGGACTGATGAGGGTTCAGGGTCTTCCAATTTCCACCCAGCATTTCAAGCTGCTTTGTAAACAAATGGCTTATTTAAAGCTTAACTCTGGACTGCAAAAACACAAGGTTTGTGAGATTATTCCTTTATCTCTCTGCTACAGCCCTAACCAGGGAGAGCAAGAGTCAAACATCCAATCTACACCCAAGCAGGGAAGAAACCCAGAATTAGTATATCTTTTGTCTAACGGTCAGGCACTAATGAGAAGTTGTAATTATAAAGTATTTTCTCCTAGCAAAAAAAACAAAACAAAACAAAACAAAAAAAAACCCCAAAACAAAAAAAATCCCCATTAGAAGAAAGCAGTACAGCTGATAAGCACAGAAACTTTGAGAGAGGCTAACCATATTTAGCCTTACTGAAGGTTAGGCTCCATTGGGGTGCGGATGGGATTATAAACAGCTACAGAAATGACTGAGGCTTCATACTTCTTATTATGAAGCTGGGATGAGAAATACCCCTCATTCATTTATTTATCATATAAAAACAGGCAAGACTATCCCAATTTACAACAAGCCATCATTTTTTGCTCTGTATCAACACCTGCTATGAAACTCACTGGTCAGCTGCATTATCAAACCCCAACACAAGATGAAGTCTAATATTTAGTCTAATAATTTTGCTGTTCTTCGGGGCAGTAATGAAACGCGATCCCTTGCTTTAATTTCCATGTATAAAAACCCACATCTGCAGCGGTACACTTTTAAGTGTGTACAAAATGGCATGGGCTGCTCTCACTATAAAGGAGAGAGGCATTTATGCTTACACAAAGAAATTTGAGCAGCAAGGGGAGCATCACCGTGAGCAAGCAGAATCTCCAAGGCAAATTAAGAGCACGGCTTGGAGGAAAAACAAGCCGCGGAACTCCATTTTCAGAACAGCTTTAAAGCACCGTTCTGCGAGAAAAGCGTGGGGAGGAGCGGGAGAAGGAGAGGGAGAAGGGAAGCCGCCCAAGGATGGGGCGCTGCCGGGGAGCCAACGCCGGGCGCAGCCGCCCCAGTGACAGGGGCCGCGGGGTGGCCGGACACAGGGCCGTGCTGTGGCCAAACACGGGGCCCCAGGGTGGCCGGACACGGGGCC
>NW_005054326.1:6991478-7001043 GCF_000277835.1 Geospiza fortis | reverse complement strand
GCGCCCCGGCGTGAGGGGGAGCCGCGACCGCGCCATTGCCGGCTCCCCCTGTGGAGGTTGTTTTGGGCTTTTTTTAGGATGCATGAGTAGTTGTTCTTTGTGAATCACTTTGGGTTCAGCTTCTTTTAATGGCTACGCTTAATTCATTGAGATTTGGGCAGTAAATATCAGTTAGGAAAAGTTCTCCAGCAGCGAGTTAGTAAGAGATCGCAGGCTTTATCGCAATTTATTTCAAAACTCTTCCACCCCCAGCCCCCCCGCGCAAATTTTCAGACAAAAAAATCCCAAAAAAAGTAAAAAAAACCTAACAAAAAACCTTCAAAAAACCACACCAAAACAAAAACAAACAAAAACCCCAAACCAAAAAACAAATAAAAAAAAAAACCAAAACAAAAAAACCACCCCAAACAAAACAAAAACAAAACTAAACCAAACTCCCCCCATGAGATATGTATATTTTTGAGCTGTTGGCAAACTCTACCCTGAAAGCAAGTTAACTCACATTACATCTCAGTTCCCAGAAAGCTCCAATTCTCCATCTAACAGAAAATATGTAGCATCTTCCTTTCTGAGGAAGGTACCTTGGTGAAGTAAAGTATCTCCTAACCACTTCAGGGGGAAAAAAACCACAGAAAGATACTAAGTAACACCTTTTTTTTTTTGTTCTGGTGATACACAGGTAAGGACCTGGACTTGAGACCACTTTTTCCTGAATTTCAAAGTGTCCCAAAGGTGTTATGTTCTTCCGTCCCTGAGAGAGAGAGCTGACAGCTGGAAATGACACAAAGATTTGAATGGATGTGGTACAAGAGCCAGGGCTGGGCTGCCTTGTCCTCTGCAATGACTGACTCTTCCAGGGGTCTCACAAATGAGCTTCGTTCTGGAAAGAGGAACAAATGAGCTGCTAAAAACTATTTTCCTAATACTGAAGCCTTCTCCATGTGTGCAGGATCAGAGCACTCAGATAATATTAGACTCCAGCCGGAGCACATGTCAGAAACCAGATGGGGCAAACAAGGCTTTTAGCAGTTATAATGCCTCCATAGTATTATCACAGGGAGATAAGGTTCATTAAAAATGTTGTTATTATACTTAGGCTATAATGAATACAACATGTGTTGAGTCTTGGCGCAACGTTACTCTACATGGTTATTTTCCTACATGCCATAAATTTCCTCTGTGACATTTAGAGGACTGCCAATTTTTTTTTTTTTTTCCTTTAAAGTAAAACTATTGCATTTGCATCAGCCAATGCTGAATCATTTTGGGTCAGAGAGTGTAGAGGGTGGTGCTGCGGATGGTATACGTTAGTGGAAGGAAGAGCTCAGTCTGGTAGTTATAAATGTAACAATTATGCTTTTATAAATGGGGCTGTGCTGGGGAGAAGCTAAACCAAAAATCCCCAAAAAACCAACCCAAACCTACTTTTTTTTGCTGCTAGGGAAGACTTTCTCAATGTTATCTACTATACTCTGGTATTCTGCAAGTACAATCAAGCCCCTGATTGTACAAAAAGCTTATTTGTCAGGAAGTACTGGCTACTCAACACGATTCTCAATTGCTAAATCATATTTGAAGATGCATTCATGTTGATTTAATATTGTTTTATAGAGCATGTGCAGTACATACATACTGCACTCTATGGAAAGTGAGAATATCTTTTTTAAAGGATAACATTTAATTTACTCTGCATTTTCAATAAGTTTGCTGGGTTATGAACATACTAGGGCAAGGATATTTATATGTTAGGCCCAGTGGAAAAAGAAGGGTGTTCTGTCATAACACTGTGAGAATTGCTAACAAAGAAGAGTTTATATTCTGATATGCCTATGAGTCTATGTGCTGGACAAAATTTGCCCCAGTGTGAGAGAAGTGGCTGACATTGTTGCAGGACCACTGTGGATAATATTAAAATTTATAATTAAAAGTTACGGAGATCAGAAGATATCTTTAATGACTGGAAGAGAGCAAATGTCAGACACATCTACAAGAAGGGCCCAAAAGAAGGCTCAGGAAACTACAGACTCATTAGTGTGGCTTCAACTCCTGGGACAGGGATGGATCAACTCCTCCTAGAAACTATTACAAACCAAGTGAAGCAGGTGATTTTTCTGTACAGGCAGTAAATATGTGATTGTCAGATCTGAAAGCAGCACCAATAAAATATTTGATGTGAAAACTTATGATAGTTGTGTTGCAAATATCTGAGAGTTTATTTGAATAAAGCAGTAGTATTGATTTAGCCACTCATGAGATGCAAGCAAATCAAGGTTGGTAGGGAGGAGTAGTATTTTGGCATTCTAACTGGTATCCTAAGGAGAAATTATAAGTTTGCTATAGAAGATCTTTCTCAGAGATGAAATTATTTAAGTCACAGGATATAAAAACTAAATTTAAAAAGTATTCTCTTTTTACTTTCATAATAAGTAATATACAACTTTGAATGTAAGTCTTCAGAATATGTATGTTTAACTGTCTTTTTAATACCACTCTTCATTTCCCGTGTGCAGCTGGAAAGGGAAATCCTACTGCCTTGAGATAGAAATTTTGTAAAATAAACACCAGATGGAGCCAGAAAACCATCTACTAAAACTTCTGTTAAAATTTTATTGTGTTATATCTGTGCATTTTGGTTTTAGTTCTGCCCATTTTCTTTTATTTATTTTATTAAAGTATCTTTTATAATCTGTGATGTGATTTCAGGGTTTCTGAGAAAGTTATAAATATCCAGGACTCTTGTCTTGCCACGGAGACATGCACTATTATAGCACACAATAGATACACAATGTATTCTGCACTTGACATGTATTGAACATTATGTAATAAGAAATCAGAACTGCAGGGCACTAAGCTTGCCAAAAATTTAGTAGGACTTATGACCTCTCAAGTGCAATTGCTTACCTCAAAAAAATAGGTAGCCTTTCATCTCAAATCTTTTCTGGTGGAGGTGCAGTTTATTGTTAATTAAAGTAGTTGAAACCATATTTTCCATAATAACTTCCACTGCTTTCTGTTTCCTCTTAGTGGCTGTATCCCAAAGGCCTTCTGGAGTTCTCAGATCAATAGCCTACTACATTTTTGACAGAAAAACAGAAAGCATCCCTGACTCACCATGTAAGTCAGATTGTTTAAGGCCAAATTTTCAAATGTAGTTATGAATAGAAGAGGTAGTTGGTTTATAGTGGTTCATATTGACCCTCTCAAAGTCAATTTTTGCACAGAGCTCTCTGAGAGCCAAAGCTGATTTTGTACACCGGAGTCTGCCTGGCTCAGTTGGTTTATAGTGGTTCATATTGACCTTCTCAAAGTCAATTTTTACACGGAGCTGTCTGACAGCCAAAGCTGATTCTGTTCACTGGAATCTGCCTGGCTTTGTGTGAATGATTTGTCAGAGGCAGAGAGAGCAGCTTAGCCCTTCGTGCCACCCTCAGCCAACCTGCAGACCCCTGGAGGAAACAGGCTGCAGCAGCAGCTGGAACAGGGAGATGTCAGGCACTACTGGGCTCAGAGTGAACTCCAGAGTGCACTCCAGAGCACTTCCTTCTCCTAAAAGTCCTCCTCAGCAGTAAGAAGGAAACTTTAAAGCATGAGGAAGGTGAGCCCCAGGAGACCCAGAAGAAATAAACCTGAGCAGCAGGGCTGAAGGGCAGCATGAGTCACAGTTGGAGTTGAGGGATCTGTCACCTCCCGGGGTGACACAACAATGCAGGACTCTGGCCCCACTTCAGTGAAGATTGTTTCTGCATTTCCAATAAAATGAGAAAGTGGTCCTTACTCTCGTGGCATGGTCTGATGGTGGATGTTCTAATTCAATCTATGAATCTAAACATCTATGGCTTTTTCCTCACTAGAGTAACTCCACAAGACCCTTGGCACAAGGGGAGGGAATCAGAGGGACTTGAGGAGTAGCTAGAAAACAGAAAATACAAGCAAAATTTTCTTTATATGCAAAATAACAATGGGATGCTCCTCCAACAAACTAACCATGGAAATTGAAATACTTTAAATGAAAAAAAAAAAAGAAAAAAAGATAATTCAACCACATTTTTGTTGCTTGTAGATACATGAAACTGCATTTCCTGACCCATTTAGCCATTCATTCCATCCTAGCATTGCAACTTAATCCTGCATTTCAACAAAAGGTGATCTGCAAGCCCTATCTATGAATTTATCATATACCTTGAAATTATCTCACACAGTGATATATATAAGCCTATAGATGGCTGTAATTTATCTGCTTAATATCTGACCACAAACCTTAGAGCCTCTGGTTTTACCTATGTAAACATGTTTTACCCATGTACATGGCTCTGCTTTATTCTTTTTTCTCCACTCCTTCAGTATATTTATATATATAGGCAACTTATATTTGACTTGGACTCAGCTTTCTACTGTTTCCTCATTAGATCAGTCAGATGATGGTGCAGGTCAGAGAGGCTGTGCCATATCCATCTGTCAGGTTTTATTTTTTTCTTTTAATGGAGGAAAGAGATTTTTCAGTCTTTGCATACAGGAATATAGAAATAATCATCTACCCTACCAGGAGAAAAGGAAATCTGTTCAATGAAAGTTCCAGTGTATAATTAAAAAAACCCTCAAACCCAAAAGACTGATGATTTTATTTATAGGCAGGGTAGTAGAGTATCTTGAATGCAAATGAGTCATGATTTTAAGTTTTTACCCTGGAGCTACAACATCTAGAAATGTTCTTTAAACAACTCCTCCCCCAGCCAATTGAGATGTTCCCATGAATACATGTCCCTGGGACTAGAAATTCAAAAATTGGAGGTTGAGTCAAGCAAGAAATTATTGAGTAATGATACCTTTCAGCTCTAGCTGCTGTGCTGTGGCCTGACAAGGACAATACATGAGAAGTAGATGATGTATGAGGAATATATAATTCTTCAGTGACTCACAGAGAGGCATAATTGCATGAGCAGATAATAGATATGAAATGAATTCCACTCTGTGCCAGACCCACAGAGGGCAAGGGTGCCAGTCATGCAAATCTAGCTGGCATTTCAAGCTGTAGCTGTGCAGGCAGCTGTGGGAGCTCTTGGTTCAGCTCCTCACATTCTGGTTTAGAGACAATCATCACAATCACATCAGGTGTGAGACACTGGAGAAATAGGCCCATCACTCATAGGATGACAGCAATCACCAGCACACCAGTTTTCTGAAATTGTTTCTCAGAACAGCACTAGAGCTTTTTAAGAACTCAAATTGTATCAAAAGTACAAAAGAAAAATGAGCAAAGAAAACCTATTTATAGCTAAGCTTTCTTGCTGCAGTTAAGGCCCTGAATGCACCCACAGGCTCTACAGCCTTGGCTACCACCCCTGGGTTGTGAGACAAGGCTGGGACAATCCTCCCTGGGGCCCTCTGTGCCTTGGATCTGAAGCTCAGTTTGCTTCCTGCTGCTAAGGTGTTACTGGCTACTAAAACAATCAAACATCACAGTGGTATTAGCTGATGGCTGAAGGTGCACAAGCTTTCTTTTACATGTGTTCAAGAGTCATCCAGAACTTCTGGAGTTAAGATTGTGACGTTGCACACAAATAAAACACATGCAAAGGAAACATCATACAGGAATTTCAGAGTGATGATCAGTAGATGGTGCTCTTTTGCCAAGCAAGAATGTAAGAAATATTTTCAAATTATCAAAAATATTATCAACATCTTTCAATTTTTTTATTCCAGAATTAGGTAATATTTATTAAAAGTTGTTTCAGACACCTTACTTTTTTCCTTCCAAAAGTCACTCCAGATTTTCACTAGATAAGAAACAGAGAGGCACTGATTTAACTGACCCACTTCATGAAACTTGGTGGAATAATCTAATTGTGGTGTTGCACTTTAAAAAGCAACCCTTCAAAAAGAGTAAGATTATCTGTCCAGATTTTAATTAGCTGTCCTCTTTCTATCATGAGATTGTTTGTTCTGCTTTTTATGAAAACAAAACAAAACCAAACCAACCTGTCACCCATAAAATCCCAAGCCCCTTGAACTACCTGGTTTTATTTTCTTAAACATCATTTCTTCAGTTAATTAAAATAATCTGAATTAATATAAATAGCAACAAAAAAGTGACCTGTTCTCCTTACATTAGTAATGTCAAAAAGAAAATATTTAAAAGAAAAATGCCCAGGACTCTTGTTTTGAAGCAAATTCCAGGTATGCAGGGAGAAGTTCAGGTGACAAGTCACAGATGTCATGCCTTTGCAGGACTGTGGCTCTAAATATTAAATTAATCTCTGACACAAGAAAATCTACACTGGTTACTTTCTGCTGAGCCCTGTTCACGTTTCTTTTTAGTCTTCAGTGCAAATAATAACCTGCACATATCACAGAACTGAGGAACCCCACTTACTTGATTACAGTTATTTGGTATTCACTCACTTTCTGGTTTTCTTTGATGACTGTCATACTCACTGGCAAGTAATCAGAGTTCAAATGCTCCCAGTTACCAAGTTACCAAGAAATTTTGTGCTGCCACTTCCCAAGTTTCCAGCACTGTACAAGACAAGCCAGTAAAGTAAGTCTGGGGAGCACAACTTCTATAAATGCTTTTTCTGCCCTGCCCCTGACTGCTGTGCCTGTGAGTGCTTCTATTGAGAAATTACAGCTCCAGAGCATCTCAAGCCTTCTCCTTGAGGGTCAAGGAGGGCCACTCAGTTTGCCCTCTTTTGCAGGCTTTGGGGTTTGGGCTAAATAATTTGAAGACCCCAACAAGGATTTAGAGTTTCAAATGCTACTAAAACCCATGCTTCATGTGACAGCTGCCTTTAGAGAAATGAATATTTACAAGAATTTAATAAAAGCATAAGAAAAAGTCTGGAACTCATACTACGTACATAATTTGTCCTGCAATTACTTCTTGAACTGATTGAATGATTCTTCTGTTTAGGCCAATGTGGTGTTACAGGGAGCATTCAAATCACTGTGATTTCATACAGCTAAAGTCAAGGATATTATAAGATGTGAGATTTTTAGCTTAAGAAAAATATGTATTGATTTTTTTAAGCAGATTGATGAATGTAAGATCAAATCTGTGCATTGTACTTGTCTGTAATATGTAATTCAGAACACGTAATTTCCTTCTGTTTCAGTAACTGAGTGCTCCTTCTTTCATAGGTTCATTTAGATGCAGACAATGAGATCCTGTACTTCAATAACACAATTCTTTTAGATGGATGATAGATATGTCTCTGTTGTACTTGGGAACGTTGAGGCTGCAAAGGTGTAAATTCCATGGATGAGGAAATGTGATAGAGGCCTAACTCTAAATTATGGAAAGCATGGGGCATTTAAGGGCTAATTTACAAAAGGACTAACTTAATGTCTTGCCTTCTGAAAGGTTACTGAAGTAGAAAACTCAGATGATCCAGCTGATCCCAACTTCTTTCTGGTAGTGTGTCAAGAAACAGCAAGGCAAGCTCACGCTTTCCATGAGCAGACCTTGTTAATTGCACTGTCAAATTTATGTACTATTAAAATAAAACACTGTGTTCATGTGTGTCACGTACATTTTGGATAATATCACATACTTATATTAGAGTGGTTTAAAAGTCTAAATTAAATGAAATAACACAATCTGATGATTATGAAGGGAAAAAAATTTCACTATCAAGGAAGCATTTTCAAAGTATATATATATTTTTTGTTCAAGTTAAAGCATCCATTTATGTTGACATTTAATTTCTGAATGAAAGAGTTTTGAATAAGCTTAGAGATGAATTGCTATGTGTATTTGATTCTCTGATTTTATGGGAGGCTACACAAGGGTGTCCTAAGAGCTTTGTGAAGTGCTATTGTGTTGTACAACGTGTACTGCTTCTTGCAAGTTCTTGTCATAACATTCCTGACCTCTATTAACTACTATAAACCAAAACTAGCATATACATTCTCATTCTGATAATATATTCTCATAATGAATGTATTATTCTTATCTAACATGGGAGAAAAACATGGGAGAGAGACACAAGTGCTCCACTTTAATATCAAACATTTCATATTGCTCGTGATCTTCAATAATGTGCACAGCCAGATGCTCTTAATCTTCTCCTGCAGGCAGTTCTGACCTGTCAGTGCTTAGTATCTACTACTGGGTAGTGGGTATTTCAGTTTTGCTAATTTCACAAGTTTTTTCAGGAAATCACAATATAATCTGCTGTTTTCTAGGTCAGAACTCTGTTTACAAATGCTTTTTGGATATTTTTTATTCCATGGAAGTAAAAGTTGTTCTTCGGGTAAAAAGATCTCTACTTCTGAAGAAGTATTTTAATATACTGATAGCAGTTGCAAGTTCTTTTCACATTAGTTCATGTCTTGCTACTTAGGTCAAAGTAAGGTGGTTCTGGCAACATCCATTTTAGAGTGACTATTAAAAAACAATGTGATAGGTAATGAGCATGAGGTTACAGACTTGAATAACAGGTATCAAATGCATGCTCCTGTTGCCTTAGTAACCTTTCCTTCCCCACTGAGAATTTAATTTAACCCACTATGCAATGTAAATTTAACCCAGGATATTTCTCAGTTATAGAAAAGGGAAACATTTCCTAAATCCTGAATGAAATTGCTGGAAGAAACAGAGGGTAATTTGTAACTTTATAGCAAATCTTTGGCTCAGTTCCCTGTTCACCTGTTACATAACCTAAGTACAGGACAGTTTCCTGCACCCTTTTTGTTTAATTTGCACATAAGAGTCAAAAGCTTCATAAAAATTCACTCTACATCTGAGGATGACTTTATGCGGAAGTGCACAGGTAAACAAATATAGTTTTGAAGTTACTGATTCTGTTTAGCAAAGTGTTTAGCAAAGCCAGGAAGGTAATATTCTTTTTCCCTTTTTGTCCCTTATTTCACAAGTACCCAGGCAATTATCCTTGAAGCTCATTCCAGGAGCTGTCTCTAATTATTGTAGTTACATCTGCTAAGGCATGAAAAGAATTATGTCAAAGCTTAAGGTAAAAAAAAGCCTAAGAACTGAAGTGTTAAGCTATAGCTGGAGCTGGTTCTGTACTCAGGGAATTTTGCACAGTGTACTGTCATATCTTAAAGAGATAAAAGGAGGAAGGGAATCAAACTGTTCCTCCTTCATGTCTTTTTGAACTGGCCCCTAAAAGGCCTCATATCAGATGAGCTTCTACAGTAAAAATTTGTGCTGGCATTGCTCAGGGACATGAGGAAGTGTGATCCCTGAGCAGCAGCAATGTGCTAGCTGAGAAACCTTGGTAAGAAGCAGTTATAGAAAGAAAAAACACACTTCAGTGTGTAGCAGGGTGCACTATATGAAATGCATCTTCTGAGCTGTTTTAACAATCAGAGCCCTTTGCATCAATATACCCTGGAGTCAATGAGGCCTCACTAGACACTCTCCTTTTGTTTAGATTTTACCAGATGTGTATCTTTTTTTTTCTTCATTTCAATATTTTATTTTGCCGTTTCAAAAGTTTCATTTTCCTTCTGTCTAAAACAGTTGGAAAAGCACAGCTGTGTCATGCCACATGGCCCTGGTACAGCTCTTGATGTGCAGCAACACATAAAACAGGATCATTTGGAA
>NW_005054326.1:6974000-6991403 GCF_000277835.1 Geospiza fortis | reverse complement strand
TGAGGAAAGCTGCCTGCTGAGAAAAACAGTTGTAAGCATGAAATGAAAGCTTAAGGGACTATGTAGGAGCAGAACTGCACAAAGGGAAGAAGCACAACTGAAAAGGTCTTCTCAATGCTAGTACTCCCTATTTTTTTTTTTTTTTGTGAACTATATAAATATTTTGCATGCAGTGTGTTATTTATGACATAATTGCCTCAGGACAAGATAAATGATTTTCAAAGTCCCATCCTACCTCAAATGGCCCATAGAAAAAGAAGAAAAAGAATTTAGTTATGCAAGTTTAATTTGGAAAAAATAATTGTGGTGCTATTCATAAATTATCCTTGACTTTAATACCAGTTAAGCATCTTTTCCCCAGCATTATCTCCATGACCTCTGCCCAATGGTCCCAGACAGTTTCTCCTGATATTTCTACCTCTGTTTTCACCTCCTTTACTCCTTGGTACAGGTTAAAGCCTAAAGCCCAGAAACTCTTGAGAAGAGCCTTTGCTGCAAATCCCAGACTGCAGACAAAGTAAAATAAGCGCATTCTTCCCTACTATTTGCATATGGTTCTTCAAAGAAAAACAATAAACTAGATACAACATTGCAAGGTGCCACTGCAATACTTTCTTTGTACAGGTGACAGTAATGCTGTCATGTAATTTGTTCTTTTTGTGACCCTTTTTTCTTCCAGTAAACCCATGCAACATGACACTTAGGATGCAGGAAAAACCTGAGGAACTCACACATCTCATCCTGAACAATTAAGTATTGGAAAGGGAAAAAAAAAAGATTATTGGAAAGAAGGTCCACTTTATGCATATATTCTCATCTCACTCTTTTTCTATTCCATATCTTGCAAATAAGAAAAGTTATTGACCATTGTTTTGTTGTAAGTAGCAGAATTTAAAAATGTTTTTGTGTCTACAGACTGTGCATATGTTGGCTGTCAGGTGTTATTTGGATTCTTTTTTGCTTTGAGAGAGGTATTTGGAAACATTTAACAAGGTGCCAAATAACCATCCTACAATAAAGATTTTGATGGGCATGAAGATCCTGAGGCCAGTCAGGCAGGTAGCTGTTCAGGGCCTGCTTGACTGGGAGTGTGAAAAAGAATCAGTGAACAGGCTCTTAGACACAGAGAGTTTCTCTTCTTTCTTCCTTCCCCTTGTGTTTCTGAGACTCACAGGGAAAAACATGAAAGTTTGGAATATTGGAAATGTTGTGGAGAAAGCAATGCTAAAGGTTACAAATGTATCTGACAAAAATGCACTGAAAACTCCCATTATGGATCTCTGAGTTCTTTGGGGTAATTAAACCTTTCTGTGTTCTCTATTCAAGTGCTGTGATCTGATAAGGCTCCTAAATTATAACACAATGCCATAGGAAAGAAAAGATCAGTTCAGTGAAAGCAGCGTGCTGAGAAGGAGGTAAAAACCCTTGCACTGACACAGTCAAATCAAACTCATGGCTGTTGTTTTAACCAACTTACACTAGTGAGAAGTAGCTGTAAGTGATTTTCAGTCCATTAACATGGAATATTTTTCATCAGCAGATCTCAATACAGTCCATGACAAAGTCAGTGTGATTGTCATAATGTTGGAAATGAAGAAATTGAGATATAGAGAAGTAACAGAGTTTGGTGCAAGGTCACCAATCTCTCTGGCAATACCACAGTAAATACAATCCAAGAATCTGTAGACTGAATCCAAGATTTTCTGGAACATTATCTTGTTGAAAGTGTGTGTGGGGTGAAATTTGGCATGTAGATGCCCACACATCTTTGCACAAACTCTTATACCAGCAGATATTCTAGAAATAACTGGAAGTATAATTCTCTACTATCCCATACTAGTAATCACCTGTCAGGAAGGCATTGAGCACATCTTCTCAGAGTGCAGAATAATCTTACCTCTAATCACTTTCACCTTTTCAATCCATTAAGAGGCCCATCTCTGTTGTGCCTTCCATCCAGTTTTTTTTTTTTTTTTTTTGAGAGACCCAACTGATCTAACATGTATTGATCTGAGCTTGTCTTCCAAATTACTAATTTGTTTATATGCTCCTAAATGGCTCTAGCAGTGTTTCTGCCAGGATTCTGGCAGAATCTGAAATAGATGCTTTTTGATAAACAAACACGCAACTTATATAATTTTTATAATAATATTTGATTACTGTTCATCATGTTTTTACAAAATACTTCACGGTAGTAAAGGACAGAACCTGCCTTTGGGGGTACAATGGCTACTTTTATAAATGCTGCAATTTATCATTTCAGTGAACCCATTTAAGCAAGCTGAAGTTATCCTGCCTAAAATTGTCCCAAGGGAACAATGGGATCTACTTTTTATTTTTTAAAAGGTACATTTGCATTATCACAGACACCAAAAATTAAAGTCATATTGGCTATTATAAAAAATAATAACTTAGCAAGTATAGAATGCAAGCCATCAATAAAAATAAACCAGATTTGTCTTATTTTCCCTTTTATATTTGTCATGTACTTAATTTGTTGTGATGCTGTTCTGATCCTCTGTTAGTTTAAGAATCAGAACTGATTAGAAATTTGCTTGCAATACTTCTAGAAATCCCCTTTTTATACACTTTCTTTGGGTATTCGTTTATGTTTTTATAAGAAATGGTAAGATAGTTCTATATTACTGTGGATGTTAGTGTTACTTCTCAGAAACTTCTTTTTCCTTGAGATCACTGTTAATCTTTAAGAAATTTTCTTGTAGAAATATTATAAAAAGATCATAAAATCATGGAATGGTTTGGGTTGGAAAAGACCCTAAAGGTCATCTAGTTCCAACCATCCCTTGCCATGGGCATGGACACCTTTCACTATTCCACTATTCTTTCCAACCTGTCCTTAAACACTTCCAGGGATGAGGAATCCACAGCTTCTCTGGGCAACCTGTTCCAGTGCACTGAGATGAAATGCTCAGAGGGTAAATTTGGTAAATTTGATCCTAATAACTACTGGGGATACTACTAAGTTGGATCACCAGAAACTCTGATTTCTAAAGCCACCATTGGGCTATCAGATGAAGACTGAGACTTGTAAGTCTGCCATGTAAGTCTGTACATTCCTGGTGCTGGAGGTGATATTCTTCTTTCTGCAGCAGGTGGCTGACTCTGGGGTTGGATACAGATGCAAGCTTGGCAGTAAGGGGCTGAGCCTGCTGGAAGCCACTCAGTTTGATCTCTTTTGCAGGCTGTTTTCCTTAGGGATCTGCTCAATTCCAAATCCATTCATTGCCGTTTGCCCATCTGTACTCTCAAGACAAAAAAACCCTCTTCATTTCCATTCTGAACCAATAAGTTTCATGCTCACTGTTGGTCTGCAATCCATCTCAACGACCTCATTATCATCCACCATCCAACACAAAAGAGTTTGCATCTAAGTGTTGTGTTTTCAACTCAGAAAACCCAGGAGAAAAGTTCTGGCTGCAGAGAGAGAGCAGCTTTTTCTCACTCTTCCATGCCATGTTTGGATCTGTTTGATTACATCTCCATTTTATCTTTTTGTAACTCTCTGTAATGTTCCTCACTGGCACATGTTCTGGATGCTTCAAAAGCAGAGGGAAGAGATGGACAACTTTTTAACTATATAAATTAAATTTTTCTCTTACCACAAGAGCATCAAGCGAGTCAAGGAAGCACTATAGAAGCTGAAAACACCAAGGAATGTTCTTCTCTTTCTTGTGTAGAGTAAGAGTTGCACTTCTGAGAACTGAAAAAGAGCAAACTCTCTGTGCAGAGCCTGGGCACAGTGGGAAAGATTCACAGATGCCTCTGTCCTACTGCACTGACTTTGTGAAATTAAAGCACACGGTGTAAGTTGATATCTAAGACAAATTGCATTTATGAAATTACATTTCTATAATCGTTTAAATGCATCTTCTCCCACTGTAGTACTGGAGTTATTGATTATGAGCTAGAAAATGAATTCTGTTGCTTTCCCAGCATAAAGAGAAATGTGGAAATGTAGATACATCTGTGAGGCTTCTCCTCTTTTGCTGGTAACTCAGAATGCCCCTAGGAATTTTAACAATGCAAAGGACATCTCAGGCTCAGAAAAACGAGAACATAAAGGTATCAGCTCCCATGTACACAGTATTTGTCAAGCCTTTGGATGTGAGAGACTGTTGTTTTACCAGATTTCCCTATGGCCAAAATTTACCTAGACAATGCTTCCTTTGGTCTTATGGATATCTCACAATTTACTGAGGCTCCTGGGTGTCCAGCTGAGTGCACGTGTGCTTGTCTGCCATCTGCCAATAATGGTTCATCTACAAAACACACCCCGCCTGTAAATGGATAAAAACAAATAGAGTCAAGAGACTTGACCACAGAAGACTTCTCCTCATTACAACAAACTGTCTGAAGGCCCTGACAATTTGTTTCATTACAAGCCTTGCTGATGCAGGCAGACCTTAACAATATTCTGCCAATGATCCACTGTGGAGTAGCAGTTACCTTGCACTTTTCATTTAGAGTTGTTTTCCTTTCACGTTTTTCCTCTAGGTTTTCTCTTAAGACAAAGTTAAAAGGCACATTTCAATCTACCAGGCTGATATTGTTAAACTCATGCACTGAACTCCCATGGGGGGAAAAAAACAACAAAACTTTCTGCTGGAAAGGGGAAAACAAAATTCTCCGCTCCAATTATGTAAATCAGGAATCTGTCTGCAGGAAGGGAAGAAAGGGCTAAGTGGAATTAATAGAGAAGAAAAAACCTATTTTATTATTTATATTTGAGTGAGTGTACCTGGCATCTTGCACTCCAGGGACCTGCTGTCAATAAAAATATACTATGAAATATTGTTAAATAACTGTACAGCAGCATTTCTTCTTTCTTAGGGAGAAGAAAATATATTAAAATATGTGTCAGAATTATACAGTCATAGAAAATAGGGCTGGAAGGGATCTTATTTAATAATCAGGCTCATATTGGCACCTCATGCCTAAAATATACCTGGCAGACATCTGGAAAACCTTGAGCAGTGGACATCCCACAGCTTTTTTGGATTAACAATTGCTTGTCTTTAGTAATTATCTCTTGTAAGAAAGCACACACATTCCTCTGAAGCCCTGTCTTGTTCTAGCAAACCCAGCCTTCTACAGTACCCCTGGAAGCTGCTGTAGAGCACTGGAGTTGGCCCTGACAGTCTCTTTCTTTCTTTTTTATACAATATTACCCTATCCAAACAGGTCTGATGGCGGCTGTTGCTAAGCAGAGCCTAAAGAATAAGATGTTTTCTCAGATATTTGTCTCAGGTATGTCTGGGTTCTGCCCCTTCACGAGTGTGGGTGCAAGAAGGAGGAACAGAAAATGAAGCTGAGAGAGGAGCAAATACAGCACCTGTAAGATATTGGTGTGCCCTGGCATCGGATGTAGAAGTTCTGCCAATTTTCCTCTGGGCTGTGTGGCAGGAGCAGCAAGAACTGATGGCATATGTCACGAGGGTCAATAGGGTTGATCAAGTGTGATAGGCCACGAAGTTTTCATGCGCTGCTAATCAGAAATTTGGTGAAATGCCTGTTTTCCCCTCCTTTTTAGTACAGCTGTTGCCACTGTGTGCCCTTACCACCAGAAGGACAGGGACAGAAGCTGGACCCTCCTGGGTGCACACAGCTTCAGTTATGCCCTGAGCAATTTGTTTTCAAACACAGTCAGAAGTACCTCGAATTGTGGGGTTTAGGTGGTTTTGGTTTGTTGTTGTTGTTGTTGTTTTTTTAATTCTGTTTTCCATTACCTACGGAGTACCATGTCAAGTAGCAGCAAATAATATCACATTGTTTCCTTCATTTCATCTGGCACCTGGAGCCTAGGGGTTGTACCCTGCAGAAATCCAGACACTCTCCTCGTGATGCTTACATTCATATCATCTAGAAAAAAAATCTTTATTGGAGTTTAATGCCTGGCAGCCACTGCTATTTGGGTGCAATTTTCACAAACAACAAAATTACTTCCATAATGAAAATGGCTCTCTAAAATGTATCTGCTGTGTATTTTTAGTACAAATTTACTTTCACCCAAAACCAGTTTAAAATATTTTACTGCTGAATTAGGATAATGATATGTTAGATATTTTAGCAGAAAATGAACCTGTTTCTAATTTAAATGTTGTAGGTTTTAAAAGAACAGATCACTTTGCATAGTGTTGGGAAAACCTACCATTTTATGGAACTGAAAATTTAGCCACAGCTGGTAAAATAATCAAGAATTCCATTTCTGCATAGTGGGCAGGAGGAAAAAAAAACATGACTCCAAGCAGTTTGTTTTCTTGACTGAGGAGAGAGTTATAAAAATGGCATTGGGGCCAATGAGCACAGAGACCTATCCTGACGTAGTGCTCTTCCAAACACAATCTCTCCTCAGCAAACATCGCCTGTGATGAAGACTCATATCAAAATTGCCAGGCAAGTCACAGTGAATCCTTGGCATCATGATAAGGACTCTGCTTTGTTCTCTTTATTTATGAAAATTGCTGTGGGAGCAGAAGCAGTTTGGTCGGGAGTGTTTTCTGCTTGGCACAGTAGGTGGGTTTGCTGAGGAAAGGGAAGGAATTAGGCTTGCTGGGAGCTCTGTGCTGCTCTGTACTGGAGGAAAGCAAGGCATTGGCTGTGCTCTTGTACATCACCCTCCTTCCTTCTGCCCTGACTCCCCCAGGCCAGCTGCAGCCAGTTTTATTATCCAGCAACATTCATTGCTGAGGATGGTGATGCTAACTGTATAAATAAGGCAATAATAGGTAAAATCTGTAGGCTGAGGGATAGAGAGTATCCCCCTCCCTTTCAGTCAGCAGGAAAACATCTCCTTAACTTTTTTCAATCTGCTTTTGAACACAGTGCTGGGGCAGGGTGAGGTTGGCCTCTTTAAGGGACAGATAAGGGGCAGAGAAATGCCCATTCCCTAAGCAATGCTCCTCTGTGAAGAGTGGAGGATGCAATCTGAGCCAAACTGGAGAGCAAGAGGATGATTTTAGACAGCAGGCTTGCTGGGGTAACATATTTATCTATTTATCATTTTAGGCTTTGTTTATGAATAAACATGCTGGCTATATCTGTAAATATTTAAAATAGTTCAGTTGGTGGTAGGCGTGGGAAGGGGATCCAAACAGGGATTCTGGGCATTTTCCTTGCTGTTCCTTCTGACATGTCAGTTCAGAGCAGTGGGTAACATAGCGACAGGCTGCAGCCCTTCATAATCACCACGATCTGCTACCTCTTTAATATAGTATCTGACATTTCAGTCAGACAGAGATCTG
Organism: Geospiza fortis; assembly: GCF_000277835.1. Classification (NCBI taxonomy): domain Eukaryota; kingdom Metazoa; phylum Chordata; class Aves; order Passeriformes; family Thraupidae; genus Geospiza; species Geospiza fortis. Next base: position 6,984,141 of record NW_005054326.1, on the reverse strand, counting down.
CATCCTTAAACTGGCAGGAACCTGATGCCTTGCACTTGAGAACATCTCCTTGCTGGGTGTGGGCATGAGGCAGGGCACAGGCTGCCAGTTTATCTAGATATGCCAAAGCATGGCATACAGGTGAAAGGCAAAAATATATTAATACTGATGGAAAATCGCCAGCAAGATCCAAACCATCCTTTGCCATCTGGCAAAACCATTTCCCTGTTATGCAGTTTCCAGCAAGGGCTCCCACAAGTGTTTATTTGAGAGGAGAAAACCCAGTGTCACTTGAACTTTGTTGGCAGAGCCGAGGCACCCAGTGCCACAAAGTTGTGGGGAAGATGCCAGCACTGAAAGTGATGTGGCCACAGGGGCACAGGGTTGCAACTATGTTAGCCAGGCAAGAGGCACAGGCAGACTGTACTTTTGGGATTTCAGTGCAGGGAAAAATTTGAGCTTGGAAAGTTCTGACTTAAAAGAAGCAACTCCACACTGAAGACTTTTCCTTAGGTATGTTAGAGATTTATTATCTCAGGCTTGCCTCTTTTGCATGGCTTTGTGTGGCTCATCTTGATGTTCTGTTTTGCTCTGCCTATTTGTCCTTGTTGGGAATCTGATATTAGAAAACCTAAATAAATGGCAGAAGTGAAAATGTGTAATATCTATTGCTCATTTGAACCTCTCCATCTCAAGACCTCGCTCATAAAAATCTTGAATAAAATCAAGCCTGGAAAGCAAATGTTACTAATATTAATTTACCAGGTGGGTAAACTGAAGCACAAACAGTTACTAGCCATGTACAGACTTTCCTACTTTTACTGAGTAGCTGAGTTTCTCCCAGGAAGACTGTGAATTTTATATATTATATGGAAAAAAGGCACTAAATTTTTAGGATTTAGCTGCAAATAAGTACCCTAACTATGAAATCAGAAAGTTCTGGTTTGCTGAAGTTTTGCTTTGCTACTTTAACAACACTGGCAAGCCTGATGTTTCCTGTTACAGCCCATTGAGCTTTCAGTCAGGGGTACCAGCATGACTGAGAAGTTTAAATGCTGTGCTAAATGCTGATCATCAGAAGAGCTGCCCAGTTTGCCCCACAGCTGCACAGAGGTAATGTGTGAAATCCTCTTTGTTTGTAATGCTTTCTGTGTTATCCAGCTTGAAACACTAGATAAGCTTTTGTTAATATTTCAGCAAAATTTTTATCTTAAACAAATCTTTGATCAAAGCTTAAATTTACCTCATTTGATCTAAGCTGACTTTGTAGATAGAAGTAGAATAAAGGGATGATTTCCAGTACTCTCCATTTTATCTTGGTTAGAAGAGTTTTTCTCAATAATTCATGCACTACAACATCCATAATCTTTCTTTTATTATGGCTAGACTATTTGCTTTAATACTAGGTTTAAAATGTCACATAGGATAACTATGGGAGTTCTGTGAACTGAATTGTTAACAGCACTTTTCTGCTTTGTAATTCACATAAACCATAGGCTGATTATGAAAATAAAAGCCTGTGACCCGCATTATGATTGTTGCTGTGAAAAGAAAGGTGAAATCTTTCTCTTGCCAATGAGAAGCAAGTATGTAAAACACAATGCTGGTCTGATTTGTGAGCAGTGGTTAGCGCAGTGATTTAGTAGAAACTTCATAAAAGCACTCCAGTAATTTGGGACATTTATCTTAATTTTTACAATCATCCACAACCTGTGAAAGCTTAATATTCATTGCAAAACAGGGAGACTTGAACTCCTAAGTGTCTAAAGCCTTTTGAGAAACAATGATTCAATTCTCAAAAGCCTGTTTTTCCTTCTAAAACTCTCAGTCCAAATTCAGGGGTTTTGTTTGAGTTATTTTACTGTATTAAACTTCCTTAATACCAACACAAGTTTGCCTTAAAGGGTCTTTCACACTTAGTGAGTATATGTGGGAAATATAGGATGTGGGAAATATAGGATTCCATGTTATACCAAAATACATCACGCATCTCCTAGGGAAGACTGAACTTGCTCACTGAAGTTCACTGCCTGTGAATAATAAAGTCATAAAACACTAAGAGAGGATGCTGAGCATGCATTAATTGACCCAGCACGCTTCTTGCCCAGCGGAGGGCTGGCAAACACCAGTAGACAACGCTTGTGGTCAAGGAAGGGTATTGCATAGTGAGAATGTACCTGGGAATCATTCTAATGCTGTTTGTAGATGTGTTGAACATGTTTTTCGTAGTGCTTGGAAGTCACCAGTGTGTTGGAGGTCTGACAAAGCTGTCAGTCAGCTAGGAAATATCAAGAGATACCAGATGGCAGGCACATGAGGAGCTTCTGAATTCCAGGTCGCAGTCACTGGAACTGCAAGGCAGATTGAGTTTGCCATGCAAAACCAGGTTCCTACTCTTTGTTACATTGTGTAACAGAAATTGATTGACAAATATCATCAAAGGATATGAAACAAACACTTAAGAGGCTGAAGAGCTTCAGTGCTAAGGTCATTTTCCACTATTTTGCTTGATCAAAATGAGGGGAAAGGGATTCATCACCATTATGGCACTAGAGTGTGCAGTTCTTTGCTGAGACCACTCTAGACTTTGCACCTCATTTTGCAGCAGCTCTTTCCCCCACAAGAAGTGCTTGCTGAGTGTATTGGTTTACCCCACCCGGCAATTACCCCCCACACTGCTTCTCACTCACTTGCCCTGGTGGGATGGGAGAGAGAATCAGAAGAGTAAAAGTGAAATATCTCGTGGACTGAGATGAAAAGGCGCTGTAACAGGTAAAGCAAAAGCCACATACGCAAGCAAAGCCAAACAAGAAATTAATTTCCCATGGGCAGGCAGGAAGTCAGCCATCCCCAGGAAAGCAGGGTGCCATCCCAGGTGAAGGTGACTTGGGAAGTAAAACTCCATCACTCCCAACATCCCCCCTCTTCCCCCTTCCCTAGCTTTGCCTGGTGAACATGACAATGTATGGGATATCCCTTGGGTCAGTGGGGATCAGCTGTCCTGGCTGTGCCTTCTCACAGCTTCTCATGCACCCCCAGCCCACTCCCCGTGGGGGGAGAGGCAGGAAAGGCCCTGACCCTGAGTAAGCCCAGCTGAGCAGCAGCTTTCCAACTTCTGCAGCATAAACAGTATTTCCAGTACAAACCAAAAACATAGCCTGTACTAACTACTGTGAAGAAAATTAACTCTGTCCCAGACACAAACACCACACCATGGCAGTCTGGGTCTAAAAATAGTGCTGATGTTAATGGAAGAGAAGAATGAGATGTGAATGAAAAATTGAATACATTATATTGACGTCTCGACTAAAGAGAGATTTCTGACAGTACTTCTCCCACAGTTTTGTAAAACAGTACTTCCATTTTATTAACAATGACTGAAAGAAATAAACAATTGCCTTTGTATTTTTCTGGGGAGAAGTTTCTCCTTCTAAAATCCTTATAATGAAAGGCCATTCTCTCTGCCTTTCTCAAACCAATTTGTTCATAATTGCTACCTTTGAAAAAGAACATGTCTGAAGATTTCAGTTTTTATCTTCCAGTCCACATCTTTAAAGTAGAGGCAAAACAAATGAGCTCAAGCTAAAAATTTCTCTTTTTTGTGTGTGTTCTTTCTTTTTTGTTGTTTTTTTGGTTTCTTTTTCCACAAAAATAAGAGCTAAAACAGTAGAATTGGCCCATGCTCCATAATGCTCTAAACCTTTGCAAAACTGTAAGACCCAGAAGTTTCCTATCAAGAAATTTCTTAATTGTGAAACATTATACAGCTTCATAAAACAAAAATAAAAAAGTCTGCCTACCTCCAATCACTGATCCTTTGTATTCCATAGTGGAAAAGAGAAGATTTGTGAATCTCATAATTCAATATCTGAGAAAATACAGCCTGGCAGTTAATGGAAAGGAACCTGCTGTGGGTCATTTGGGGTACATTTCAGAGTTTATCATTGACTCACAGTACAGCACTGAGCAAGGAACTTGATCTCTTTGCAGCCCACTTCATATCATTATTTAAAAGTTGTAAGGAAATCTACCTTCCAAGGGTTTTTTCAAGCCTTATTGTTCATAAGACAGCAGGACAGGACCAGTCACTGGAGAGATTTCAAAGTATAATTAGTGTCAGAGGATTACTAGGCTATTTCCTACTTTGGTGATGTGCAAATGACCCTGTAGGAATCCGAAAGTGTCTCATTCCCCAAATTCACTCTATGAAACACTGATAGTCTTAATTCACAGTAGCACCAAAAAACAGATAGAGGAAGGTGAATATATAAAGATAGGTAGGTAGGTAGGTAGGTAGGTAGGTAGATAGATAGATAGATAGATAGATAGATAGATAGATAGATAGATAGATAGATAGATAGATAGATGCATAGATTAAACAAAGATAAAGATAAGATAAATAGAAAACTTGAAAACTGCTTTGGGTGGCTCTTTAAGCTGTTAAGTAAAGTAAGCTGGAAGTTAATGCCAAATTAGCAGTGGTGAATCTGTTTTTCCTCTTGACTGTGCTGCTGACATATTCCTTAGTTTGTTCCAAGATGTTGCTATTAGGAGTCTTGGATGTAAAGCAAGCATTTTGACAGTGTATCTGAATTAACTTTCTGTGAAAAAAGAGATGATATTTTAAAAGTTGTCTATGATACCTCCCTGCAATTGTATTATACTGGAATATATTCATCTTTGCTGCTAGTTACTGAGCTAAGAAAAGCCAAAGGACAAGATAAGTAGTCTCCTTTAGGGGTAAATCAAAGGAGCAATTAAGCATTTGGATAGCTAGGGCTAGATGCAGCTCAGTGATGGGAGGCACTGAGCACTTGCACCATGCGGCTCAGGAGAGCACATGCCACAAGTGGGTCTGGGAGCCCCAGCTCATCCTGTGCCATGTAAATCTGAGTTTGGGGGCTCAGCTGGTGTGGTGCTAGCCACTGCCTGCAGTGCTGGGAAGCATGAGGCTGAGCAGAATGCTGAGAGAGCTCTGGGGGAGCTGGCTGCCAGGACAGCCACCGGGCTACAGGCGGATTACAGGAGGTGGGAGGTGGAGTGTGGATTTGTGCATGGCAAGAGTGAGAGCAGCGAGTGTTAGCAGCACTTTGAGGGAAAGCCAAGAGCCCATATTTCATTTTGTAAACACAGTTTTCTTTCTCCAGGCATTCTTTTCTGCTTGTTTTTTGGAAAGTTTGACTTATGCTGTGTTATAGGAGACAAGTAGTAAACCCAGTTTTAACCAGTTTCTTCTGTCAGTACTTGCATCTCACAGTTTTAAAGCTCTGAACCTGTGTCTTGGAATAAGAGATCCTTGGCCTTTCTGGGAAGATTTATTAAAAAAAAAAGAAATTGAACAGAGATTCAGCTAAAGTTTATATGAATAAAGGAGAAGATGAATATTTATAATTTGCTTTGCCTTTGCAGTTTAGGAATTAGGTCTTCTAGAGAAAATAAACAAGTCCCAATATATGCAAAGCACCCTGAAGAAGAAATCCAGGACTCTTGTCCTGAAAATCTTTGCTTTTCAGAACTAAAAATTTGTACTTACTTCAAATATAAATTGTCAAGATGTCTCTTCAAATCTCCCTATTAGAAAGAGTCTAAAACTAGTTCAAATTTAATTAATACACTGGATATGAGAAAATAAAAAAAGGAATTATCCCATGCCTCCTCTTGTGTGTATGTGGGTTTTTTCTTATGAATGCCATTGTAATTTATGCTAAAGTTATTTTCTGAATAATAAACCTGTATGCTTGCTTCTGTTCTATTGGGACAATAATTTACATTCCTGTGTTATTTAGCAGTCACCTCAGTTTACAACATCACTTGTGTTTATGCTCTTCATAATTCTACTCCAGAAAGAGGCAAATCTAATTTCTCTTCTATTTTCTTAAAAATTTTACAGTTGCTGTATCACATTGGTCAAGCTTGGTCCTTCTTCTTATGCACAAGGTTACTGAAAGTACCTTTCTTTATTACAGTTGTATTTTTTTCCTTTCTCTATATTTTCCCTCCCTAAGGGCCAAGAGAGGTTAACCTGTGTATGATGTCATTGTCATGCCAGTACCAAAGCAGCAGTTTTGTGTTCAGAACCCCACTACTCATTCTGGATTTACCACTGTGAGTTTGGATGAAGGTTCAAGAACTAAGCTGATGTGAATATATTAATAAAAGAGCCAATGTTATACAAAAGTAAGTCAGCAAAGAAAAGAGATGAAACCAGAATGCTTTAAATTAGTAACAGGCTTTGCAACTTCACTAGGTGGGGTACTGCTATGGACAACCTCCTTGCTGAAATTAAATAATTTGGCCCATGTAGAACAGAAAAACCATTTTGCTGCATCCCATACAGGCTCAACTGTAGGAAGAACCTTCTGTGACTACAAAATGAAAATGTGCCAGAGGGAGGTCTGAGTCCAACTGTTCTTCAAAGGCTCTGAAGCTGTCAGCAGGTCCCCTGCAGATCACTTTGCAAAACTTTTTCAGATATTTCCCTAAATGTGGGGCTTACTGTTTGAAAATTGATTTGTCAGATATTTTAGAAAGAGGCAGAGCCCAGCTGTGTTATCAGGAGAACATCTGGTGACCTTTGTGAACTCCCTGTAACCCTAACTGCACCTTCTTGATCACTTAATATCAGGTCCCATGCTGTCCAATGCCATAAAATAAAGGGGGGTGGGGGGAATTGTACAGGGTATCTTTGGCTGGGATAGGGTTAATTTTCTTTATAGCAGCTGGTGAACTCCTGAGAACACACATTTGAAGAGTTTTGTATAATTGGGAGAAAAAAAGTGCACGTAATTATTTTCTGGGTTTGAAATGGGGAAAAAACCCAGTGCAATGAAAGGATTGACACCAAGTGATTTAAAATGTCAAGTGCTTCAATTTCTATCAATTCCACATACAGCTAAGGTTGAATATATTTTATAAATCGAGTAAAGTGCTTACAAATGTTTTAGCAATACCAAGTGCTATGCTGATGTTTCATTAGATACAGATTACATGATGTTGGAAGCTGAACAAAGTGGAATTTCACCAAGCCCTGGAGGTGGCCAACAGGATTTCTCACTTGGCTTGGGTCTGTGGTCTTGGTCCAGCACTGTGGATGAGTACAAATTCAAAAGGTAAAAGAAATTAAACTAAAAAGGGGAAGATTTAACAATGAAAAATAAACTGAAAAGACCATGAGAATGTTGGACAGGAGTCCTGCAGTGTCTGCTGTGATAAACCTGAAGAGTCAAGACAAACCTTTCCCTCTGCTTGTAGGTCTGTTACTTCTCTTGCTGCTGTGCCCAGGTGAAGTTGTTTCAGTGACTACCACTGCTTGACTAATTCATACTTTGCCCAAAAAAATCTGCAAAAATCCACCCACAAAAAATGCCTAGGAAATTTAGTAACCAGTGTGACTGTTTAATGGAGTGCTTTCTTTAGGGATTCAGTTCTAATTCAGGAGTTTAGAAGGTGACATTTTAGGCAAATGTCACTCAGCAGCTCGTATTTCGTGCAGTATATAAAAATCTGTACTCAAAGGTTATACCTACAGTTTAAAAACAATTCTATTTCTCAGTGTGTGGAAGCACTGTGAGTGGAGTTGTACCATTTCAGGGCAGCAGTTGTCCCCAAAAGCTCCTTTTTCTTCAAAGAACTGTCTCCAAAACCTCCCTATTTTGCTATGAAGAGATTTTTTCCAAGAGTCCAGTGAAGTGTATTCCCTTCATCCTACTGCCAGGCAATGGTGGGTTCAGATGACAAATAAGTATTTGCATTCCCTCTTTTTCCAAATAAGAAATGTAATGTAAAAAAAAAAAAAAAAAAAAAAAAAAAGAACAGAAAGCAGCACATGACACACAGAATGGCAAGGAGGCACATCAGTAATGCCCTTGATAAGAAGCCTGCTGAAGGCAGAAAAACTTAATAGGAATTTTTCAAAATACATCAAAGCAGAGAGCAAAACAGAGTCAGCCAAAACAGAAAATTATCCAGGTGTAAAAGGGAAGAGGAAAAAGTAAAAAAAAATAGATTTTGAGGTTGTACCCCTGTTTTCAATATGGAGAGGTTTAAAAGAGAGTCCTGCATTCAGGTAAAAGTTTGAGAACCTTTTAGAAAAGGAAATATTGGCAAAAAAGATACTCAGAAAAAACTTATACAATTGATAATAATGTTGAAATTGTTTATTAAAGAATTCAGTAAGGCTTTGATCAAAAAACAGAGAAAGTTAAGCCAGTTTTTAAGAGTGATTTCACAAAAATACAACTCAGTAGATCTGATTTCCACAGCAGGAAATCTGGCAGACTTTATAATAATAAAACAGGAATAGTTTCTGATATACAAGTACAAAACATTGGGGAAAAATCAACATTTTTGTCATGCACCACAGATCTGTCAGATTCTTTGTAGTAGCAAACAAGCAAGCAATAAAAGGGCCTTAGTTAATATAGCATTATTGAATTTCAATTCAATTATTGAAGTTTTGAAAGGCTATTGCAAATGTAAATAAATGGCTTGCCATTGATATTTTCACTCAAGAGTCTTTGTAGAGCTTGTGCTATTCCTCATAATCATAATGATGAGAAAGAAAGGGAAATTAGTTAGATAATAAAATTGGTTGCTGACACAAAATTAGTCATAATAGTAAAAAGGCAATCTCAAAACTTATTCACAGGGAAGTATTTTTTCAATGGTGATTTGGCAATTTTGGAACTTTTTCTCCAGAACATCATTGGTATAGAAATTATTAGCCCATTCAAACATTAGACAAATTCCTCTAAATCCTGTAACTACTCATATCTCCAAACAAGGCCAACATTCAGGAAGAACTACCCACTCCTTGCTTTTATGCCATGTTCTTCCCTGTGCATCTTCCAGGCTCAGTCAGAGACAGAAAGCTGGGAGAGGAAAATTGCATCTCCAGCTGCCCCTGAATCCTGCTTTCTGAGGAGGCTGTAGAAATTCTGCAGTGTTTCAGGGTAGGGACTGTAATTCTCCCTGTGTCCCATGTGGGAAGTGTGGGGTGATTCCCTCTCCTGTCTTGTGGGTGCAGGATAACTCATGACAGTGCATGTCTTTATCAAATTCAGATAAGAGCTTGCAGAAGCTGAAAAATTCTTATTCAGCGTAGTAGGACACTGTGGAAAACACACCCTGAAAAAAAAACCAGAAACATTCCAAACCAACCCTCACCAAAGTTCCTTCCCTGATCATAACACACAGAAGAATTTTGGTTTTCAGTGTTGCATTAGAGACATGTTGATACTTGGTACTGATGAGAAGCTTATCAATGCCAAAGGCAGGGAATTGTTGCAGAATAAAAGTTGGGGTCTCAGTTAAGCTACTCATTATTATTTATTAAAACTGTTCCCTGGCTAAGAAACCATGACTCTTCTGAAAATTTTCTACCAAAAAAACCCTTTTTTTCACAGCCTAGCACCTTTGGAAGCTCATGAGGGTGCTAAAGGCCTCCAATAATCCACCCCAGACCTCATTTCTCTTTGTCACCTTTGTGTATTTGATTGCATCATGCTCCAGCTACTCCTAATTAAACCTGTCAGTCAGACAAGTGTCCTGACTTGTTCTGAGAGAGAGAAAAACCCAGCAGACATCGTGCTGAGGTGTTGCTAATGTGGGAACCTTGGAAAACAAGTCCGAGCAATGAATCTGGGACAAGAAGAGGAAAAAAGGATGCTGAACTCTTCAGGCAACAGGCTGGTCAAGAGGACTGGCTAGAACAACAAACTGCCTTTTCCATTATTAGTCAGAATTTGTTCAATACAGCACCACCATTGTTGGTGTGAACTAAAATTGCCACTGAGAACCTCAAACACTGCATCAGGAATGTAATCAATTTCAAAACCCATGGGGGTAGGGGTGATGAGGATGGGGTGGGCAAGAAAGGCCCAAAAAAGCTTGCTTTTCTTCTTCTTATGTAATTTTTTTTTGCTCCACAGAGAGAGATGACAGCTCTCATATGTTTAATTCTGGCACCTTTTCATTAGTGCTAAATTTGCTTTCTAAAGCTAGGCAGTAGCACCAGGAACTTTGTCTTTGTTTAGAGCAATTTTAAGACTGAGTTCATTCTTAGGTACCTTGATGAATCAGTGCCCAAATATTCAGCTCCAGTTCTTGGCCTTTGCAAATATGTAGAATTGTACTGCTAGTTTGATAAACCAAGCAGATCTCT
>NW_005054326.1:6960293-6973955 GCF_000277835.1 Geospiza fortis | reverse complement strand
CATTGTACTACATATCTATCTAGATTACTAGGTTTTTTTTCCTTTCTACAATATTTAATATATTTTAAAACATGAGCATTATCTGTTCTGACTTCCACTTCATCTGACTCACTGAATTTCATCCAGTCATTTCTGGTTTGAATCTAATAGCCGGTAAATGAACTAGAACTTTTCTTCTGGGTAGACATGCAATCAAGGAAAACATTGATTTTATACTTGGAGAATATTGTTTTCAAAAAGTGTTTTCTTTGTTTAAATAGATAAACATATCTATTTAAAAATATGACCACAAAGAATCTTGAAACAGTCTCAGGATATCACACTGTCTGGACAGAGAAATTTGTACAAAATATTCATTTGACAATAAAGAGTGTTGCAGAATATTATACTAGTGAAAAACTGCTATAATTTCATATTCAGTTCTTGCTACAAAATCCTTAAATTCATTTCTAAGGGAAGCAAACTTATTATCTTATTCCAGATTTACTTCAAATCTCAAAATTACATAATTGTGTCTTATTTGCAAGTGATATGTGAATGCTGTTGTGTTGATACCTTTATCTTTGTGAGACAGCCTGAACTGGATTTCTTGGGATGCAAGGGACAGTTTGCTCATGTAATTCACCAGTTATTTTTGTGGAGGAATAGAAAGACTCAAACCTAGGAACAGAACAAAAATGCATTTCTCCATGCACTTCTAGAAGGCTCCTAATTCAGAAATGTTTGGTTAAAAAAAAAAAAAAAGCACTGGAGTCCTGTAGAAGGGCAGTCTTTGTAGGACCAGAGTGGGTTTTTTAGCACTGAAAAGCACATTGTAGCAGTCAGAGGGTATTCACAAGCATCATTTAAGGGTTTTCTTGGCTTCTGTCTGTAAGGTTGGGTTACCTTAACTGGAAACAGAGGAAATGCACTGAAATTACTGCTGGGCATCAGCCAAATATAAAGAGACTCCTGTAAATCTTGTCAGACCCTACACAGACAGGTGAGGCAGTCAAAGCCATGCTGTCATGGGCTTCTGAGTAAGGTGATTCTCCCATGAAGTCTCTGCCTGTTTCTGGACCTATATTTTATCCATTGCATGATCAAAGTGGTTTTGTCAGACCCCACATCCACCCCATGGGGTGTCTTTTGCTGGGAGCTGAATGAAATCACAGGAGAGTTAAACTGCCAGGTACCTTTCCATCACAGAGTGCACGGAGATGCATTTGCCCTTCTGCGCAGCTCTCACACATGCAGCGCCTTCACCACAGCTCTAAGGCAGAATTGTAAAGGTTCCTGCGCATGGGGAGGGCATGAAAGAGAAAAGAAGAGGTGTTGAGGTGAGGTGTGGAACAGAGCTTGGGATGTTCCAACTATGCCTGGGGTATCAGAGGTGTTAAAATCAAAGATGTAGGTGTATTGTTTACAGTGTGAGGGCCAACAGAGGAGGGCACAGAGTATTTCAAACCTGTTTGAAAGGAGCCTGCAAGGTGTCAGCTTCTTTCTTCTCCATCCAGGGTGCAGAAGGATCCTAGCCAAAGTCTCTGTTTCATGCCAGAAATGTTCAGAAGTTTGTCCTGATGGCTCAGCTCTACAGAAGAGCAATCTTTGTTAGTGTAGCTCCCAACATGGTGCAGCTGCTGCCTGCTAGTCTGGCTAGAAATGTCAGGCCACATAAAGACCTGAGAACAAAACAGCTGTAGACAGGTTTATTCTCATCAAATTTTCAATAGAGGCATTATTACTTTTCAATATTTCCATTCCCATTGCTTGCTCTCAGAGCAGACAGTGCATAATTTTACCCTAAAATACATCCACTCCATCTTATATTCTATCACAGTAAGCTGAAGACACCGGATATTCTACATTTTACACACTGCACATTCATTTTGTGGGGAAGCATTTTCACTTGTCTTCCACAATACAGCCTGAGAACTTTCTAAATATTCATTGAAATAAGATGTCTTGTCTCCCACCTCTATCTACCTACCTCTGCCATATTCTTCTATCTAAACAAAAAAGATAAATAAAATAAATACTTTTATAATAAAAATAGTCTGAATGTTAAATAAGTTCTACAGAGCTTAGCTGCCATCTTTCTGAAGGGCTTCTAATGATTAAATAAGATTTGGCTTTGTTTATCTCACAATTTCTTGAGTTAAGTAATATAGAAATGGTGCAGAAAATAATTTTATTTTTTCCACAATTTCATCAGATTTTCAAAGATAAATTAGTTTCAAAGACAGATCAATTCACATATTTCTCTCCACTGGTTGGATGAACACCTTTGTAGGTATCGTCTCATTTATATTTCTCCTATTTCTCTATCAAATATAAACTTCCATGTTAGACTTTTTATTCCTATCCATGAACTCTATATCAAGTTTAAGAGTTTTGGGTTCAGATAAGAACAACAAATATGTCAGGAATATAAAAGGCTGCAAATGTGGTGGAAGAAGAGTTGCCAATTTAAGGGGTTTCTTTTACATAGTGTAGGAAGTAAAACTAAACAAATGACTATAGTGAAGTATTTTAGTTGATAGTGTTGATTTATATTTTTCTTTGTTGGTTTATACTCCCATCTAATCAGTCAGAGCTTAGTATAGAAAACAGAAGCTGATAGTGATTTTCCAAATGGAAAAACAAAGTAAAATTGACAAAGCTCTTTTCAATATTGCTGTTTTAACTCTCCATGGATCATTTTATTCAGGCAGCCTTTAGCATTTATTCAAGTGCTTCACAGATTACTTGAAAAACCAAACTAATTTGCTAGCTGACACATGCAAGGAACAGCTACACTTACCAAACTTTTAGTCTAAACAATTAATGTGCTCTCAGTTCCCAGTAAGAAGCCCCTGAGGGTTTGCAGGTCAGGCAGTGGGCAGGGCAAGCCTTGATATTGTTATTTTACTGTCTTATGGCTCCCTGTTGTTTCTTTCATGGGTTTACACACCAGATCTCCATGCTGGTGTTTATCCTCTTAGACCCTCAAGCTGCTGTGAGTTCACAGTATTAGGTTCTTTGTGTGACCCTATGGGCTTCCCTAGAGCCCTTTCTCACAATGAAACCTTGCTCTGAAATTTATCCCCAGATTTTATACCTGGGCTACACTGGGGCTAAGCCTTGGGCTGCAGGGAGCTGCATCCCTTGTCAGAGGAATTCAGGGGAGAGGCCTGCAGCTAAAACCATGTTTGTACTCTGTTTATGTGGTTTTAGCAGAGATAAATGCAGTGGTTAATCCCACCCTGAGCTATTGTTGCAAGGCCTCTGCAGGTGCAAGATCTCACACTGGTTACATGTGGTTAAAATTGCTGACCTGAGCGAGTTGTGCTTCCCCCTCTGATTCAATTTTGCCTTTACCTTTGAAGCACATGAGTTTTCCTTTTAAACAGTGGGAGTACAAATGATAACTCTCCTCATTTTCCTTTTGTTGGCACAGGGGTTTAGCATCCTGCCTTGTGGAGAACTTTGGATAACTCATTGTCAAGACAACCCTCAGCAGGATCAAGGCCTTGAGTGAAAAATTACATTTTCCACAATGAACACTTTAAAACAAAGCACAAACACACCAGGCAGTAGGTGGCAGTTCAGGGTGGTATCTGATGACTGAACATTTCCACAGAGAAAGAACCTGAACTACAATTGCTCTGTTCCATGAAAATCATTAGGTGTCTTGTTCACACCAGTTGGTTCTCATCGTCTCTTTTTCACTATATTGAAATAATTGATGCAAAATGAAAGTAAAGATCAGAAAAACTAGGAGGGAAGAGCACAGAAGAAAACATGCCAAAGTCTTCTGAACAGATGAAGGGGTTTGAAGGAGCTGAATAGAGCAAAAAGGAGCCCCATGTCATAAATTATGTTAGCCAGTGATTTGGAACAGAGAGCATGTTTAATCCTGTGAGACTGCGATACCTTGCATGATGTACAAGTGCCTCACAGACAGAAATTATTGTCACCATTTATAATATAAATGACCACATCTGTGTAACAGGGTTCATTACTAGATAATTCCTTATCTGGTCTGAAAAATTAAATTGTATAACAATAGCAGAACAATAGCTCTCTTGGCAATAGAGCCACACAGTTGTTGAACTGAAACAACTCTCTGCAAGGCCCTTAGTTAGAGACCTCCAAAATGCAAAATATCCTGTGCTGCTTTGCTCAACCATGACACCCACAAGCCCAGTGGTCTGTAGAAACCACTGTTTGTTCTTTGTGCATGTGAGAAAACAATTTTTCTCATTTTAAAGGTTACAGCTCTTCTTATACGTGGTTCCACTAGAAATCCACTTTATAACAAAAACCCTGGGCTTTTTGAGCAATACAGCTGCCAGAGGATCCATAAACACTTTGAGCAGGGTGATGAATAATATTGGATTTACCTATTAAAGATGAGATTGTCTGAGAAGCCACTGGTTTTGAGGTTTTGGTCACTTCAGACTCTGCTGGGAGAGCTGTGAGGAGCTGTGAAGCTGTGCTGGCTCTTCCCCACACAAGGCACATAAGCCATATTCTGCAGGCTGAAGCTTTTCCAATTTGTGGATGTCTTTGGCCATATTAAGAGGAATTTGAGAAGAGCTTAAGGAGAATTAGAAATTCTTATTCAGAACCCAGTAGCTTAGCTGCTGGTTATTATTCTGAGCTGCTGGTTTTTCTAATATCAATTTCAATGATTTTCATTTCAGATGAATCATCTTAATAACATATTGGGAGCAGGAATAATATATGGAACTGTTTGGAGGCTACTGGCTTAATAAAAATAATTTCTGTTCAGCCCATCTATTCTGCTAGATGTTTTTTACAGCTTTCTTTCTTTCTGATAATCTAACCCATATTTCTTCTGGTAAAATTGGAATTCATCAGACATGAGTTTTAATTCCTCCTCTAGAGTCAATGCAAAGAGAGAGGTACCTGCAAGCATTGACTTAGTGCACAAAGACCATAAAGCTCTGCATAGCTCTGTAGGGATCTATTAATGAGCAGAATCTTTGCTTGAAAGTCTAAAATAACATGAGGCTAGGACAACCTTTGTTTGTCCTATTGAGTGCCTTGTCTAATACCAAAACACTTCTGGCAAATGCAGCACAGTCAGAGCAGAGAGAGTTGAGAGTAAAGTTTTTTTGCCTCAGAACTGAAGGTCCACATTATTACCATAATGTGGACCTTCAGTTCTGAGGCAAAAAAAACCCAAAATCATTTCAACATGCACCCCATGTAGACTAGCAGTCCAGTTAGAGAGTGAAATATCAGACAGACAAAAGAAAGCTGCAAAATTTGCTTGGGAGCAAGCATACCTGAAATTAGCCATTGAGACACTATTCTGGGAAAATAATATTGGAAAAAATACTATTGTTACCCACTGCAAGAGGAACTCTGACCGCGGTAGGAGTACTGATGAACCTTGCCACTCACTTTCCTAAACAGTAAATGCAATCCAGAGATCCAGGAGCTGATCATGATGCCGGTAATGGATCAGCTACTTTTCTTAGATTCAAACTTTGAAATGTGTCATTTCCTCATAGCATTGGAAAATATGAAGTATATAAAACTGGGCTTTATTTTGGGACCTTTCATGTCTCCTTTCACATCCATGCTGAGAACCTTTTCTATCAGATGAGGCTTTTGTTTCCTTGCTCAGACACCCATCAAAACAGCAGATGCACCAAAGGTTTTTCAAATTTCCTGAATTTCTTGAATTCCAGAACACACAAGCCTTATGACCTATTTTCTGAGGTTCTGTGACAAAATCCCATTTTTCCTTGTTTGTTAGACTCTCTCATAACTAGCCTCCTCCCTTTAAAACATAAAGATCCCCCAAAATAAAGAGATCTCATGAAGGAGGAAAATGTTCAAATTAAAGGTACCTTTTCTATTGGGTCATTAGATTGTAAAAACACTTTTTTTTTTTTTCATCTGGGTCACATTTTTTTAATACCCCTGCAGCTTTTAACCAGCATAAGGTGTTGCAAAAAAGGTGTGCTGTGGGAAGAGGAATGGGATAATCTCTTCCTTCACCTGCTGTCTCTGATCCCAGTACTAAAACCCAGTTTGCCGTTTCTGGCACCACAGGAGCACGCTGGTGATTAATGTTCAGTTTGTTGTTCACCAAAACTCCCAAGTGCTTTCTTTCATGGTTTCTATTTAGCTGTCCAGTTTACTCTAGTGTGTGTGGTTATTGCAGGACTTTCATTCATTTGTCCTTGCTGAAATTATCAACAGTCCTGTTGACCCACATCTCCAGGCTATGAAGGTCTCTCAGAATGGAGCCCTACAATCCAGTATATCAAACACCCCCCCAGTATGCTCTTGTTTGGCAGCCCATTGGGTGGGTATTTTATACTGCCAGCAATTAATGAAGATTTTAAATCTTATCAGTGCCAACCACCAAGAGGTGCCACTGGTACCCAGCTGCCACTTTAAACCTCTGACCATCAGCCTTTTAGGCCAGAAAAAAAAAAATCCAGCAGTTTTCCACTTTATACTCCATCTATCCAAAATATAGTTCTTCAGTTTATCATCATGGAATACCATGCTGACACTCTTCCTGGAGTCAGGGTAAACAACATCTGTTGCTGTGTCTGCTTGTGCATGGATCAAGTCATCTCCTCATGGAAAACAAATCAAGTTGATCAGCTGTGCTTTCTATTGCTAAATCTATCCTGGTTGCTCCCAATCACTTCTTGTCTTTCATGTGCCTGCAAATAGTTTACACAAGAATTTACTCCAAAATCTTACCTAAAACTGAGGTTAGATTCACCAGCCTGTAGTTCCTCAGGTTCTCCTTATTGCTTTTCCTCTGGCATGTTTTTTCTCTCAGAGTGAGGATAGATGCCTCAGGCTCAATTAAACATCTTTCTTTTTCTTTTCCACCCTCTTAGATTTGGATCAGACTCCGTTTTCATTCAACAGACCTGTACTGATGGTGAGAAAAATGCTCATTCCCATGGACCTGAGTCCATAGTAGTGAGTCTGTGACATCCTGATGACAGGGAAGCCTAAAGTGATAAATAGCAAAGGGCTGGTTTGGGATTTGCCCTCTGCTTGTGTGTATTAATTCTAGTGAACCCTTTTGCAGGTACTATTTTAGGGTCTTGGTTGTCTTCCTTAGATGGAGGAGTTTTTTTTTTCTCTTGTAGCATCCATTATTTTGCTGAATGTGAGAAATCTTTGGTTCAGATCTAGTAGTACCCACCTGTCCTCACATGCTTGTAGAAGGACTGCCACAAAGTTCCATTGGTGTCTGAATTCCATCTGAATTTTAAACCATTAAAAATTTCAAACCATCTGAATTTCAAACCATTAAGAATTTGAGTGAGCACAGTTGCTCCTATTAAGCATGTTTGCACACACAGGAGATAATTTCATTCAGACAAATACCTTGTTACACAGGAGATCAATTAAAGAGACTGTATCTGCTGGAAACTCAGTTAGGACTAATCAGTTTTATCCTACTAAGCTAAGAAAGACATTTACTCAGACTGTCAGTGGTAGGACCTGAACATATAATTTAAATCTCTTATATTACTATTTCCTTAGGTATTTTGTCACATTCCATCTGGCAGTTCAAAGGTAAACAGTTAAGGAATTATTTTCATAAAAATGATGAATGAAAAATGAAAAATTATTTTCATTTCATGTAAACTCTCATACTTTCCAACATCTTGCTCCGCAGCAAAGGAAACAGCAAGAGTGTAAGATATGGAATCACAGAACCATAGAATTGTTTTGGTTGGAAGGAAACTTTAAGATCAACCCTCTGCCATGGGCAGGGACACCTTCCACCAGACCAGGCTGCTCAGAGCCTCATCCAACCTGGCCTTGGACACTTCCAGGGATGGGGCATCCACAGCTGCTCTGGACAACTTGTTTCAGTGCTTCACCACCCTTGCAGTAAAGAATTTCTCACAAAAAAACTACTCTCTGTCAGTTTGAAGCCATTCCCCCTTGTCCTGTCACCATATGCATGTATGGTATGGGACATACTGTGGCAAAGTTGACAAATTCCATGTCTACTGTGTCGCTGTTTGTATCACTCACTTGAATAAATATGACATATTTGGCCTGGACTTCTTTTGAGTTACAACATTAAAAAAAAAAAAATAATATTAAGTGGTTTGCAGAAACCTGTCTTCTATTCCAAACTCAGAGTAGCTGAAAAATGCACTGAATTGCCATTGATGCACTTTTAATGGATTTATTCCTGGAGTTACTTCAAATTAAACTGATATCAGTATTTGCTGACTCTTCCCATTTTAGAAAGGGTGCAAATCAGTCAAAAACTATTGTCTCTTATGGAAACCTATAGGTCTTGTTAAGTCATGGTTTAAATAAAGAGCTTCTGTAATGCTTATGAGATTCTATGTGCAGTTCAAATTGTAACAGCATCCAGAATAGTCAGAGTTCACCAAATGCTTCAATGCAAAGAGCAGCCTAAACAAACATTCTGAAAGATACATCAGCCTTGAACACTTCATATCATACAGAAAGTAAATTATACCTTCAGCTGAAAGAAGGAATGTATTAAAAGAGTGTCCAAAGTGGACACGTCTCTACTTACGGATTGCTGTAAGAGCAGAGTTTAAGCCTTTTATTCATGGATTTATCAGTCATGGATTATTCTTCTTTTTATTAGCACCCAGTTATGTCAGTGGGGGGTCAGTACTCTCTTCTACAAAGACAAGGGAGAAGAAGGCCTTACTTTTATGATGTAAGATGTGAATGCCATAGCAGCCAGAAGAAGAGAAAAGGGGGTTTTTAGGAATCTTTATATGATAAACTGAGTCTGTGTTGGCCAGCTCCAACATAGCTGTAAGCTTTCTGGTAGAAGATCTGGATTTAAACAGAAGTCACATTAAACTCCTCATTCATTAATATGAGGAAAGAGGGGAAATATTCTGTGTTTCCAGACTTGTAGAGACTGCTATAGGGGCATGAGAACAGAACAAAGTTTTTGAGATAGTGATGAGGCTCTCAACTTTGATTGTTAGCAAGCCAGGACTTCATTCCTGATTGCAGTCCTTCATTTAGGGATAGTCCATTGCAAAAAGCATAAAATAGAAAACAAGCAGAAAACTTTGCAGGGAGAAATATATCCCTAAACCTGAGGGCTTCCCCCCACATAGCAACAGAAATAATTCAACACAAACAACTTCATTAGTAAATATCTTCAGCCAGTTCCTCACACATCTTCTGTTCCCCCTTGGACTATTCACAATGGAAAAATTGAGCATGCGTTAGAAAGAAGCAGCTCAGAAATCTGGATAAAAAACAGAGCCAGGAACCTCTCCCAGTGCAGCACCTGTGACCATCTTCTGTTTTAATTAATCGAACTCAGCTGTGTTTTCTTGCATTTATGAAGAGAATAAAATCCATTTGTTTCAGTTGCTGCTTTAATTGCACCACAGGATCGCTGCCTTGGAAACTGTAGGGCATTGACATAAGTACAGCCAGTGACAAAAGCAGCTTTAGGCTCATTCCTTAGCACTCAAAAGTAGGATTCAGGTCGAAGTCACATCCTGGTTCAGCTTAGGAAAGATGAATGTCCCCAGTGGAGTGACTGATTTTTGAAACCAGGCAAAGGAACTCCCAAAGCACAAGTTTGCAAGTTTGTGAGCTCTGTGGTTATGGAAACAGTCACAGAGCAAGCATTGCATCCTTCCTGTTTCTCCTGTCCCTTTCAGTTCTGCTGTCTTTCAAGGTCAGGGATACATGTTTTTGCTGTGCTTTGGGATTCATCATCACCTGCTCTTTGCATTTAACATTTTCCTTACTTTAGTCCAGTTGATCTCCATAGTACCAGAGAAAGGATTATGGGCAGTACTGGTTTTGTGATTTAGTTAAAAATTTCTTTCATGCAATTGTTATTTATTCTTTGAAACGTTAACATTCACTTTTTCCATTAGAGGGCTGTATTGTTTGTTACTTTTCATCTGTTATACATTGCATTCTTGTTTATATCAGTCAAAAACTACCTGTAATAACAGCCACAGCACAAACAAGTTCTTGCCTTCCACCTAACAAGTGGCATGGATCTTGTTTGCCCTCATACCAGGAGTCCAGCAGAAAGAGGTAAATTAGTAACTGTTCCATAAAATTACTGAGTTAACCTTAGAGGTCTTCTCTGCTACTGCTGATCCCTGAGGAGATGATTGGCCTCTTTTCTCAAAAGGAAGCAGATAGAGCAGATTTGTAAGGTGATATCTGAGAGGGAGGTCCCAGAGAGAAAACCTGTCCTCACTGCGGTCAGAGTGAAATTTGCTGCTGAACTGGGCTCAGGATTGCTCTTGCTTCTGCCTGACACACTGAAAGTCATCAAGAACTCCTGCCAGTGTCTGAGGGGGCTAAGGTGAAACTTTGCAGACAATCAAAGCTGTCTGTCACTTCCCAGGTTAGGATTTGTTACAGCTTCCTCTGGCCCTCAGTGCAGACAGAGCCACAGGCTGAACGGGAAGGACAACTGCAGCACTTTGTTCTTTACATCAAGAACAACTCATAGTTTCTCCCTAGGAATTCTTAGGTCCAAGGAGGCCTGCAAAGAATTCATGCAGAAAGATAGATATGATTTTTATATAAATTAGAGTATTTTTTAATGCAAGCCAGAGGTGGTTAGGCTAATTTCATCAGGGTTTTTTCAAGGCAATGGCTGTACCCTGTTTTTCTGACCATTAGGAAGTACGGATGCTCAAACACTGGGATTGAGTTAGCACAGTGAAGTTAGCAGAGACATTCACTGGTTAGAACCTCATATATACATATACAAATTCAGGGAAACAGACAGCACTTCCCAAAGTTGCCCAAGTAATGCAGTGCCAAATCCAACTCTATACAACACCTGGTTGGATAAAAGACAAAATTATTTGATATTTTCCAGTATAGTGAGCTCACTGGGTTCTCTTTTTGACTTATCTCAGGCATCCAGATTAGAAAATGTCAAACCATTAACTGACTGTTCTTCTAAGCACTCAGTATCAGAACAGCACTCCACTGTGTCACTGGGCTTCAGGGGACATTTTCAAAGGCACAAATGACATGCAGGCTTTCATTAGCTGCTCTAGAAACTGTTTTAGAGGTTAGGGATATTAGGGGCTCTGATGCTATGCATGAGGAGAATATTTTATCAAAATACCTTGTTAGCCAGGGCACACAGAGGAAAGATTATCTTAACTTGTCATGAATAAAGCTGTGTTCTCAATTCAGCAAATCTTTTGAAGACATAATGGTGTCCCTTGAAAGGCAGTACTGCAATTTAGGAGGACATGGTAGCCATGTAGAGAGAGAGAGAAGTTTCAGAAAAGCTAGAATTTCAAATCCTGGCATTACAAATAAAATTAAAAATTTAAAAAATATAGTAAATTTTATATAGCCAGTAGGACAGTTTAGTTTTAAAAATTCTGCTCTGCTGATTTTGCATTGTAGTCAGGGCCCCTATCACACCTCTGCCCCTGACATTTGAGCTGAGAAAGTGCCTGTGTATAAAAATGATATAGCAGGTGTATGGATCTCCACAAAAGGCTTTGAGAAAAGTTTCCTGTTGTTCTTTCTGCTTCCTAATATTAGACCATACAACAAGAAAAAGAGCTTTCATTTAATTTAATTTATCTTCCTAAAATGTAGACCACAACATGTCTACAATGAGCTATGGTATTTATTTTTATGCAAACTAGGTACAGAAAGCCATGGATGAGGACAACAGCCAAACCAACAAATAAAAAAATAAACTAATGAATGTTCCCTTTATTTTTTGCTTAAATACAGATTTATTTTTCAGTTTGCTTTTGATTGACAGAATATCAACATATGGATTAACTCCCTCTTTTCATTATCGGCAGGAATGTTAATGTGCCCTTTTAACACTTGTTGTGTCACAATATTACAGACTGTTTCAGAGAAGATGTTCATGAACAGTTGATGGCAAAATTGTGCCAGGATTCACGAACAGAAATTAATCTTGATTAGTTTGTTGTGACAAAACCCCCAACACCAATATTTCTAAACTACTGTGAAAATTACATAAATAATTTAAAAATAAAGATCATTAAATGATCATGAAATGATTATATCAATAACATGTTGGTAGAATTATTCTAATAATTACATCTACTTTTATTTGTTTACATTATCCTACGGCCTTCATCTTTGAATTTTAGTCACAGTTTAGGATCCTGGTGTGTCAAATGCTGTAGGTTTGATGCTGTGAACATATAAATCTGTTTTCTGTTCAGAGAGATTAGAATTAAACTTTATGACAAAACAGATGGACAGAAACAGATGAGAGGAGTAAAGGAAAATAATGAAGCAACATTTGTGGGCGTGCTTGGCTTCTGATCTCAGAATATACCCAAATCCCAGCAGTCCCTGCTTTTGTGAGCACCTCATCAAAGAGGAATGGTTGTTAAGCAGTGGTTTTAAAAGGAATGACCAGACTTCTAGGGAAGGCTGTGAGAAATAAAAGATAGGCGAAGCTGTCACTGGATGCCTGAATGCATGAAGTTCAGAATTTAACATGGGTGTGACGAAAGTTGGCCTCACAGACACCTGCAGGAGGGAAATGTCAACTTGATACTGCAATAAGACCTGAAGAGCTTGGAAAATTAAAAAAAAAAAAAAAGGACTCTCTTTGGTACAACCCAGAAGGTGAGAGCAATTGCGGAGTGTGAAAGTCAAAGTGATGGACTGGGAAAATGACCTTAGCAGCAGCCTGCCACATGCACACTGGCAGCACAAAAGTGCCTCTGACAGGAACAGACAACATGATGCCACAGCAACTGAATTGTGAGATGGCAAAGCTTAAAGGACTTAAAGGGACAATGAAACTCTGTCTTTGCAGTGCTCTGCAAGCTCCCACCACCACCACCACTGAAAAAGAACCCGTCACATTTAAAAATAGTTCTTACATGTCAGTGTTAAAAAGCACTCTAAATTAAAGATTAAGCCTAGATTGCAAACCCAAGAAATAGATCACTTGCATCTGTAATGGTGTAGAAAAGGGATGTCTCAGAGGTAAAAGACAAAGATGTATTTGTGAAGTAAAACATGCCAGGAAGCTCTTCTCAGGAGTGAAAGCAGGAAAAAGGGAAGATAAAAAGAGTGCAAGGAGGACAAGCTACACAGGGAGGTCATTGGAACAATTAGAGGAGTTGGGTAAAAGGCAGTCAAGTAGCATCTGCTACTGGTTATATAAAATGTACTGTACTTTTTTAAGTTTTAATTTTATTTTTAATGTCAAGATTTGAAATTCTAGTTTTTCTGAAATTTCTCTCTCTCTCTACATGGCTACCGTGTTGTCCTCCTAAATTGCAGTACTGCCTTTCAAGGGACACCTTCATGTCTTTAAAAATGTAATAGTTTTAGAATAGGAAGACAAAAGCAATGCAAAAGCCCCCCTTTGATCAGGTTCCTCTTGGGAGGCTGAGAGGATTATTTATGGAATCAGTAAAATGGTGGCTGCGGTGGGGGGATCCTCAAAGACAGTGACAAGTGATTGATGGTTAGGGTGAGAAAATCCACTAAATGTGAAGAGAATTGTTAACTGGAGTAGAAAGATGGAAAAGGTTTAGTGAATGTTTTGTGGCATTTATTCCATGAGTGTCCTAAGTCCAGAAAGGAGACCGAGGGAAAAGGCAATGGGGATGATCCAGGGTTGGATTCCAGCACAAGTTAAATGGGGCAGGAGAGAAAATA
>NW_005054326.1:6955459-6960283 GCF_000277835.1 Geospiza fortis | reverse complement strand
GGGAAAGAGAGAATGAAAGGGAAATCAGGAGGAGGAGTGAGTCTATAGAAAGCTAAACTGTAAAGACTGCAAGGAAAGGTGGGTGATGGCAGGTCAGTAGGTGCCTCCAGGACTTTAGGTGAGCTACTTGCTGAAGATTTTTAGTAAAAACTACTTAAAGAGAAATATACCCTAGTGATTGCCAAAAACAAATTGTCAAGGGGTCACTGCAGACCAACACCTTTGAGAGTCTTATGACCAAGGCTCTTTGTGGCAGGACAATAGGCAAATATTACAGAGTGCATTTTTGCCTAGAGGATAGAGAGGGACTTGATATGATGTGAAAGCCGTGAGTCCAGAACTGCTGTAAAGGTCAAAAGTTATGTTTAGAAAAATATTGAAAAACCCAGCAGGAAGCCAATATTCAGAAAAAGCACTGAGAAATGAAATTAAAAAAATACATTATAAAAACACAACTCTGTCCTGTTCTACTGCAGTTCACATATGACACAGAGAAAAACAACATTTTAAGATTAAATATCTAATCTAGGCTGCATTAGCGAGTGTTTGTCATCTCAGTATTTCAGGATCTCACATCCATTGCTCAGGAGTCTATATCTGGAATGAAATGTGACTCACAATATATTAATGGCAACTGAGGTGAGTACAAAAGTGACTGAAAAGGGAGAAGGCAGGGGAGGAAAACAGCGGTGCTCAAATTCCTTGGGTGGGAATGTGTTTTCCTGTGTGTAACAGGCTCTCACCTGTTCTGTGAGGAATGTGGTGACAAGCTGTGTTTTCAGAAGTGAGCTGCATGTCTTCTCAACCCCCCCAAGTCTTACCTTCACTTACCTTCACTGCCTGGGTACTTTAAGAACCAATAAATGTCCAATATTATTTCAAATTATTCTCATGTATTTCCCATAGGTACTTGACTTCTTTCACTGTCACTTTCCATTACTGTCCCTTCCTCCTTTCTAGCCCTCTGTAATATATTTCACATAATTTTCTTGAAGCATCGTATGGAATTTGTGCAGTGGTCATAAATAGTGGAAGCAAGAGGAAAAAAGATGCAAAAATAGGGTAAAAGGAGCTCAATCTAACTGAAAATACCTCACAAAGGCAAGATTCCTTACACAGCACTCAAAATGCTTAAATAACTAATTTCTGGGCATATCCAAACACAAAGAGCAGGAGAACTTTTTGACTATTTTTGAGAATTTTTTTGAGATATTTGTCTAAGATTTCAGTGGCATCTCTATCTCTAAGGTTGTCTTTCAGCACTGGGAAAATCTCATTTTCAATACCAGCACCTATTCTGCAGCCACACTCCATAGGCTGTCACCTTGGAAGGTTCTGTCTTCCCAGATTTTAGCCATGCAGAGTTAAATGTTCACTCTTTAAACTGCTTTTCTAGAGTCCTTCTACAGTTTCTAGAAATAGAAAGATACCCCTACCACAGCACAGAAATTGTACCCAGGATCTTCCATAATGTTAAGCTACTTTTCCATGTTAATCTTGATAAAGGGATACCAGAAGTTTTGCTCCAGGATTTCTGTAATTTGCAGACAACATAAGAGTAGTACAATGAGAGCAAAGTGCCACAGAAAGAGCAGAGATAGGTTTGGGGCTTATTTTTTTATTGTAATAATTGGAAGCATTTTATGAAAGCATGGAATTACTGTTAACTACATTCTAGAGTTATCCTAATGAAGCAAATAATAATTTTTAAAACAAAAAACAATTAATGCTGAAGTGTTCTTAAAATTAGAAAAAAAACATAGAGCTTGATCTCCAAGTGGTTGTATAAACACTCACAAAAGTTTTCACAAAATAGCTTCTGTTTGGCCCTTCTGCCAGTTCTGTAGGAAGTAATTTGGTCTCGAATTTCTTATCATGAAAGAACATAAAGTGATAGTTCACAGCCTTCAGAATTCTCATGCAAAGAAATTAATGAGTGTTTCACAGTCACTTATATTCTAAAATTGTGAGGACTACACCAAAGTAAACTTGTTTTTCTAGGTAATGGAATATTTTCAGTGCAACCAGCTGTGCAAAAGAAAAGTGAAAATTATTCAAAAGAGAAATTTGGATATCTTTCAAAACAAATCCAGAAAATAAAAGTCAATATTGATTAATAAATAATTACCTTATGATAAAAACTAGTTTATGATAAAAGATGTGAACTTTGATTCAGGTTTTACTTTACAAATAGTGTGAAAACACCTCACAATTTACTAGCTAGTAGAGACTGATAAGAAAGGAATCAAGGCTCAGTTTTGTCTCTAAAGGGACCTTTAAGGCAGCATTTGTAGCATTGTAAGACCATTCAGTACTGATTTTTTTCAGTAATTTTCACCTCCTCATCAAACAAACAAGAAGCACTGCGATCAATAGAAGGAGAAAGAAAGATCAGTGTGTTCTGGTCCAGCAATCACCAGGCAAAAAGGAGAGAATATGGACTGCAATGAGGATCCCCAGCCATCTGGCATTCTGCAAGTTTTACCTGCAGGCCTAGAGTTAGGGACTGGAAATGCAAAATTAGGATTTCGAAGTCTGTGGTCACATGGCTCCTTGGAGGATCAGAAAGCCAGCAGGCACTGGTGGGATGCATGGCTCCAAAAGCAACATTTCCATATTTGTTATCTGGACATCCCCATCCCCTGTCCCAGTGACGGCTTTGCAGCTGTGCCAGGAGTGACTCTGAAGCCCATGGTAGAAAAGCAGGCTTTCAGAAATTTTGTAAATCAGGTCTGTTCTTAAATATAGCCCGCAAATTCAAAACTAAAGCAGGCTCCAATGCCTGTTGTGCAGGGGAAATTCTCAGCACTGAAGAAATATTCATATTTCAGCCTGTGCTGACTCCCCTGTGTAGCCACTGTGCCAGACTGTGCAGCCCTGATCGCTGCAGCACAAATCCTGGGGAGGAAGGAAAGTGAGGTGTGGCCAGGGAACAACTGCAAAAAGAGCTTAGAAGTGTTATAGATGGATAATGAGATGATTGGCTCTCACAATTAAGGGATAACTATTGTGTGAATATTAAGAAAAGCTTTAGTGATGTACAGTTATGCCCTCTGTTCTCCCCACAGTTCCCTTTCCCCCCTGTACTGTTGCCATCAGACAGCCTGGGCTGTCTAGGACAGGTACAAAGAAGCTGCACAGGTGTCCCTGGCATGGGGCAGTGGGGAATGGAAAAGCTTGGTGCTTAGGGGGGCAGCATGGCAACACCTGACCTCCAATCCAGTTACAGAAAGCAGTTTCCACTGATAAATGGCAAAGAAGAGCTGACTGACAGACTTTGGGAGGGGCCAGGGCTGGCTGATGCAATCCCCAGGTGTCAGAACCCAGGAATTTCCTCTGGCTGCCCTGGAGGACTCGAGCCCCTGCCCAGGGGGCTCACAGACCTTGGCACAGAGCTCAAGACCCCTGTACCTTTGATTTAGCCCTTGGAAAAAAACAACCAACCTTATATGAAGAATTACAAGCCACGAAAGTTTAAGTAGAATGATAATGAATTTATCACAAGGTGAAAAAATAGATTTTTGAAGTTTTTAGAATGGGGGTTCAGGGGGCAAGATGGAGGAATCTGGGCATGTCCAGTCTTTCCCCTTCTTCTTCTTGGCCTCCATCTTCTGCTGTGATGCTGGAACTTTTAGATTGGTTTAGAGTAGAAGCTCACTGTCTAACATAGGTGATAGGTATTGGAAAGTAATTGTAAACATTTTATGTGTAGTTTTTAGTATAAAAAGATAACACTGCCCCGGGGCAGGCAGAGTGCCTTGGACTGACTTGCGGATCAGGCCTCGGCTGGACAGGAGAAAGAATTTTACAGATAAGATACAATGAACAACCTTGAGACGGAGAAATGAAGAGCTCTGACTCATTCTTCAAGTGTCAGGCTGGGAAAAGAGACTTTGTAACACATCTTGGGGTCACTCTGACCAGTGAGAGACCCCGAGACCCAGGGGTATAAAAGACTGAGCATCCATCTTGAAGATGAACTGGCCATTCTCGGGGTTTCTGTGGTCAAGCTGACCCCAAGGTGTTGGAAAGTCTCTTTTTCCAAGCCCCGAGATCGAAGAAGGAGTCAGGATTCCTCGGCTGTGGTTTTCAAGGTTGTTTATCCTCTGTTATCTATAACATTCTTTTTCTGACCTGCAGAGGTCTGTCTGGCAGGTCAGTCCGAGGCACTCTGACCGCCCCAGAGGTGGTGTTATCTTTTTATACTAAAAACTACATGTGCATTATTTACAATTACTTTCCAATACCTATCACCTATGTTAGACATTGTGTTTCTACTCTAAACCAATCCAAAAGTGCCACCATCATACAGAAGATGGAGGCTAAGAAGAAGAAAGAGGAAGGACAAGGCACACCCAAATCCCTCCATCTTGGCTTCTGAACCCCCATTCTAAAAACCTAAAATTCTACTTTTCATCCTGTGATAAATTAACTATCATTCTATTTAAACTCTCATGGCTTGTAAATCTTCATATAAAGTTGGTAATTTTTTCCATGGGTCAAAATCAAAGCCACAGGTGTCTTTGACTTCATGCCAAGGCCTCTGAGCCCCCTGGAATGGGCTCGAGTCCTCCAGAGCAGTCAGAAGGATGTCCTGGGTCCTGACAGGCCATGTGGTATCCATGAAAGCAGTTCCCAGTGCCGTGAATTGTTCCTTATGTAGTCCTTTGTTGTATTTTTGTTAAGGTTTAATAAACCTTTTTAAATTTTCAAAGTGAGCAGTTGTCTTTCACAGGAGGAAGGACAAAAAGAAGATATTAATACATCTTAAATACCTAATTAGATATTTTTGAAGCACATCAGTAGCAATAGGTCAAGGAGAAA
>NW_005054326.1:6938077-6955369 GCF_000277835.1 Geospiza fortis | reverse complement strand
GAGAGAGAAGCAGATTTTTATTCTTTTAAAAAAAATGTTCATCAAGTGAATTCAAGCATCTTGCAATATGGAAATAACAGAAGGTAGCAAAGAAACCCAATGAAATTTGAGACTAGAGTATGCAAATCCATGACACTAACTAGGAAAAAGCCAGCTGGGTGTGAATGGAGAGAACACAGTAGGGAACGAAAACTATGGATTATATACATATAATAAAACTGATGTTTAGTGCTGGAGAATCTGTTTCAGCAATAATAAAATGTTTTAAGAGAAGGACTGTAAACAGGAGAGGGTTTTGAGGCCCCTTTAATTAATTATTAAATAAAGATATAAAGAATCTAATATATGATTGACCTGCATAGATGAAGAGCTTGAGGCTCAAACCATACCCTGAAAAAGCAAGTTTATAGCCTACAAGGATATTGTTATTTACAACAGGGAATAAAAAGCTTCTCATTTAAATTCTAAAGTTTCATTTACAGACTCTGCAAGAAGTTCTGTAAATGACCTTTTAAATATTTTTAATTAAAACCCAAGAACATTTTTTTTATTTTTAACATATATATTGTTTTAAAATGCAACCATCTCTTCTAAATTGATGTACAGTGTAGTTTCCTATGTATTACATGCAACTTAATCCAAAGGTTGAATTCTGCACTTCTGGATTGAGCAAGTTTTTTGCTGGTAGATTGGACTCTTAATTAAGTAAGATGTGCTATCTTTGCTCTTCTACCCTTTACCAAGTGATAGGAGATGAAATGTTAATGGGAAAGCTCTTTTTTACCTCTCTCAGAAGAGAGAGAGGGCAGCCATTTACCATCTTTTGAGGGCATCTGTTTATTTACCTGCATCCCTCAGAGCACCAAAACCATCCAAGGCCCGGGAAAGGTCAGGTCTGTATTGATGGTGTTGTATGCTGAGGACAATCCCAATGTAATGCTTTCTGATGGGCTCTGCTGACAGCACTGGTTCTGTGAAGATAAATGCCCACTGTAGTCATTTCATGTTGCTTTCCCCCTTTCCACTTCAAGCAGTTTCTGGCTGCAGAAGTGACATAGATCTCTATCCATTACTAACTTGAAAATCTGATCTAAAGCTCTGTGAACCTGCAGGCAGTGCTCAGTAAATTGGTATTAAAACCCATATGAAGAATTGCATAATCTTTTAAAGAACATTTCATTTGCCAGTGACCTTTTCAGCACTGGAACTAGTTTCTTGTTTGGCAATGATTATTTGCTAGAATAATCCTCAATACTTGCATGCACCCTTTATCTAGCATGAACCCTGGATTTTTCTCCACAGACTTGTCATATTAGGCTATGGTTCTCCAGGTAGGTGGCTTTAATAC
The DNA here is from genome assembly GCF_000277835.1 of Geospiza fortis. Taxonomy (NCBI): domain Eukaryota; kingdom Metazoa; phylum Chordata; class Aves; order Passeriformes; family Thraupidae; genus Geospiza; species Geospiza fortis. Next base: position 6,954,021 of record NW_005054326.1, on the reverse strand, counting down.
ACTCAATATCATCAAGATATATTGAGTATATTGTTAGTAAACTATGAACAGCTGACTGTAGGTGCAGCTGATGATAGACTACCAGCAGTGTGCAGTGACCATAAAATTATTTACTTAGGAAGCTGTTCCAGAAGCAATCTATCAGGCAGCAGCTTTAAACCCTCAAAACTGCAGAGTCCCATGGATATTAAACCTGGCTTAAAAAGATCAGATGCAACAAGTCTGGGTGAGTGTGGGAAACATTGGCTTTTGCCAGGATATTTTCAACGCTTTACATGTGATTTTGCAGTTGTGGGGTTTTGGGTTTTTTCTCCTGGCCACATTAAGTCAGAGAAAATTAAAGTAGTGTGGCATTCACATTTTCTGAAAAAATCCCTTCACACAGGATTTTTCTCCTGGGAAGCTGAGAAGCCTCATAGAAAAAGGAAAACAATAATTATCTCATTTGCTTCTCATGGGTTTTGCTCATGTGGAATGTGTTTGGAGATTGTTTACCCACAGGTGATTGTTTCATTGGTTTCTGCTGTGGGTTGTTTTCACTCCTTGGCCAACTGGGGCCAAGCTGTGTTGGGACTCTGGAAAGAGTCACGAGTTTTCATTATTATCTTTTTAGCCTTCTGTAAGTATCCTTTCTGTATTCTTTAGTATAGTTTAGTATAGTATTCTTTGATATAATATAGTATCATAAAATAATAAATTACCCTTCTGAGAACATGGAGTCAGAGTCATCATTGCTGCCTTCGTCAGAGCATTCCCTGCAAATACAATAAGGCAGCGCTACGGTGAGCAGTGATGCTGAACCATGTGACAGCTTGACCACATCCTCCACTGATGGTTCCTCACCTTTGTTACCAGGAGTATAAAGCTTATTAAAATAATTGCTTTTTTTTTTCCCTGCTGCCTGAGATGCTACAAGAACAGCAAGAATACTTCATTCCTTCTGAAATTGTCTGAAGGTCCCCAGCTGTGGTGCTGTCATTGCCAGAGATGTCACAATGAATCCAAACCCCAGACATGCTTCACGTTCAGATCAAGACCTTTCTTTTTGCAGGAACCTTTTAATGATACCAGAAGATAAAGCTAAAGGGGGGAAAAATGGAGTCCAGCCACAAAGTTGAAAGCTTTGCTCTGCTATGAAAAACAGCAGATATCATACTGCAGTTACATTAACAAAGTTAGTAATTAAAAATATACAGGAATACTGTTTTTATACATTTCCAGTAGCCGAAAAAGAGAGCTAATCTACTCATTCTCTCAGACATGCTATGTCATAGACACCTGTTGTCAACAACTACAAATAGATGTGTAAAACTGAATTCCAAGTGTGGAAGTAAAATTTCTCTTGATAAAATATTTTTCTGAGAAATTTTATCAAGAGGTTGTCCTCAGCAGAGTGCTGGGGAAGGAAATTATTTTTGTGGCTGTTATTATTCTTAATATGAATCTTTTGAGCTGGGGGAAATGGAAGTTTCTTATCCTCAGACTCAAAAGAATACTTAAAACAAATCTTTTAAATCTCAAAAGGCTTTGCTGACATCTTATTAATTCTTTCACCACTTTTTTCTTGGAAAGTCAAGAACATTTTTCATGGGAAAATGAGTTATGATGAACACGAGGCAAACCAGGAGAAGGCACTTCTGAAATACAATTTGAGGGTAGCCACCAGGCCACTGTGCTTCATCAGCCTCTCATTTAGATTAAAATAAATTAAATTAATAGCAACTAGTACACAGGTAGTGTGCATAGCTCTAAATCCACTCATTTCTCTAAGCCCATGTTACATACATGTTGAAAAATTCTGTCAAATTCAAGTATTTATGAAGACCCTCAACCCTCATCAAAGACTTCATCTCAGTTCTAAGAAATGGACTTGCACTGTTCATACAAGAACCAGTGAACTATGAAGATGAACTTAAATATTACTATTGCTGTAGACTGTGAAACTACATTATACTGTTACCAGTACTTAAATTTTTCTGCAGTCATTTAGGAATGTTCAATCTGTTTGTTAGATTGTTGGGGTTTTTCCCTCTGTATTTTACAATCCGTATGTTTTTCTCCCTTGAGAATTAGGTTGGGATTCACTTCAGAAAAATCTCTCTCTCCCTACCCAGGGATCAATCTGTGTTAGAACGTTTTTGTCATGCCAAAGCTATACTCCACAGGAATTATGGATTCAATGCCAATGGTTTAAAACAGTCTCCAAAGTGTAACTGGATTTTCTTTAAAATGCCCTCTATATACCTAAAGAGCATCCCAGAGTCAGGTGAAATAACATCTTGACATGTGGCGGTCAATATTGGTGAGTGCTCTGATGTTATTTGTACAAGTTCCATACTTGAAAACTCTTTCTGTTGGAAGTCCATGATGATGCCCATTACTTATGGCAGCAAGTCAAAATTTTATATTTTTGAAAGAGATTTTTTTTGTCTGCTTGTTTGGGGTTTTTTGGTTGTTGTTGTGGTTTTTTGGTTTTTTGGTTTGTTTTTTTTAATGTTAAAGGGGTGAAGAGAAAGAATATGTCCCTTCCCATCTGATGGAACAGGAGGCCACAGCAATATTGCAGCCCTTAACCCTTTGAGAGCAAGCAGAACAAATTGCTAAACACTGTTATTAGACAGTTCAACCTGATAAAGATGTCTTGTTTTCATTTAGCAATAACAACAATTTGTATCATGGAAATGGCAGTGCAAACAGGAAATTGAATGTGCAGAATAATGGGAATAATAGGATTTGGCCATTGATTTTTACATGAAATAACAGAGGAGGGGAAGATTGGGGGATGAAAAAAAGAACCAAACAAGTTAGCAACAATATTTTAGCAATGCAGTAAGTGAACTGGAAAGTACATGAAGTGGGAAAACTAATTTTCATAACAGAAGACCAAAAAGCAGGCAAAAATAAAAGGAAGTGAATCCACTCCCATACAAAACACTGCTGTTTGGCTACAGCTGATCTGTACTTTAATGTGGCAACAGAACCTCTGCTGTAAGAAAATAAAAAGAACATTGGGGACAAGTAAGTCACTTAGAAAATTAGTTCTCACCAATTCTCAAGTGTTTTGCATTCTGATTGGAATTCATTATGTGCAGTGTTACTTCTTCACAAGATAAAAACCATTTATTTCTGTGTTTATGAAATGTTCTTGTAATTTATTCTATTGCTCTGTTACCAGCTTTTTATTTTCTTATGCCTGGAAATTTTCCTTTCCTCATTGATCTCTTTTTGTTACCTCTCTCACTCAGTGCATTTTTTTTTTCCTGTTAAATAGAGCAAGATTTACCAGGAAACAGAGGCGAAATAGGCTTGGGCTTATAATTCCATATATCTCTTCCTGGAACTATAGGGGACAAGACAAAATGTTTTCTGTCAGTATCCAATGTTTTCCCCAGTTGGTCTCATTCAGTTCTGACTTCAGGACTTGATCTTGAAATAAGGCAGCTCAACAAATCTGGAAAGTAAGTTGTTTTAATTGCTGCTGTCTCTGGTGTGCCAGCGCAGTACACAGAGATGGAAAAAGAAACTGTTCACAGAACTTATTCATCTTGGACTTGGAACACCTGCAAACCTAATATTTGTTTTCTTCCTTTTTACAGTTCAATGGCTTCACAGTTCTTTTCCCCATCCATTTTTACTGTAGTTGGTCAATCAGCCATTTCATCTATATTATCTTGTGATCATTTCCAATGGTTTTGGTGTTATTTACTTCACAAGCTGCTGACAATCAGTTTCTGCCAGATGTTCTTGGAATCAAAGCAGAAAGATGAGCTGAGACTGCAGCAGACGGCTGGGACAAACACTGTCTGGGATTTTTTGCATGTGTTTTTTATTTTATGTATGTGAATAAATCTATTCAAAGCCATAGTCTGACAGCACGTGATGAAAAACAATGGGCTAATCAGCCAAGCAGTACGTAGAAGACAAGGTATTTAAGTCATGATTTTGTAACACATCACCAATACATGCTGAGGACAAGCTGCTGTAAGTTTTCTGAGCTTTACTGTTCATGCTTGTGCTGTATGAGATTTCCACAGTCTGCACTACTAAACCTCCATGGCCAGATTCCTCTTCCTGAGAAAAGTGAGAGCAGACTGAAGATTCTTCACCATAAAGAGATCATCCAACCAGACAATGAACAAAACCAGAGCTGCATCAAGCATGCCTTAGGAAGTTGTTTGGGCACATGCCTGGAGTTTGATATTTTTCAAGTTACAATGATTTCTGTTCTTATACTTACAGTGCCTTATTAATATTATAGCTCAGGAGGGGGAAAACATCAAACCATTCAGAGTTATTATCCTCAAAACAGAAAATAAATGTCAAGATCTAGCTGTGATCAAAACAAATGAATTTCTGTTGTATTCCTGTTCTTCACGCTTTGCTAAGGGAATTTACTGCTTATAAAAGGTAACAGATTGACTGCCCTGTGAACAGAGGTCTTCTATTGATCTTCTGAACAAATCTGCCAGTGTGAGATGCTGTCTCACTGATGTACCACCTTTCTGGCCAGAGGAATCAGACAGAAATTCCGCCGCAGTTCCTGGTTTGTCTGCACAGGCACTCGCTCATCCCAGAGCCACTGTGGGTGCTGATCAATGTCTGCCAGGAGAACAGATGAGACTCTGCTTTAATCTCACCACATGCTGCTGCTCTGTGCCAAGACCTGAGCCACTCAAGAGAAATGGGAAATATATGTATGTGTACACTTATCTGCTCATTACTTTGTGTCTGGGCATTCATTTTCTCTTAGGCTCACTTTTAAAAGCAAGGAACCATGAAACGATAAGATATCAACCTTCACCAAAAAAAAAATCCTCACCACATTTTCAGGTTAAATTGAGTCTGTGAAGCTTCTAAATTACTGCAAAAGCAACGTGCAGATGCAAATTCTAACATGAACATTTGGAGCTCAACATGGTTGAATTCACAACAGATCTCCCTGATTGTTTTTGATTTTATTGTACAAATTTTTTTCAGCCAAGTGTTGTGGAATTTGTGTTTTATCTGTGTAATAAAGCTGCATAGGTACAAATTTTTATTAATTTTTAAATGGAAGATGAGTTCTCAGCAATAAACTGGTACTCTCCTTGAAGCTTGTTAAGGCCCTGCACCTTTCAAACTGCTAAGAATTTGAGACAGTCTTTATAATTTTGATTCTCTAGATTTATCCTAATGAGAAATGCTAGAGCAAAACCCAGGGTCATTTGTCAAAACAAAGACCTAGTTTTTCTTCTTTCCACATCACCTACAAGGGAAAAAGTCATTTAGGCTGAGAGACATGCTGAAAAAGAGAGATGTTTTGCAAGGGAACTGACACTTCCTCAATTAAAAAAAAAAAAAAAAAAAAAAAGTTTACTTGTGACAAAAAATATTTTTGTCTTTTGTACAAACCAAAAATTGGATTTATAATTCAATTTAGTTGCAAGGTTGCATCCTCTAAATTTATTTTCTGTATTAGCAACCTTTATGCATCAAGTTGGAGAAAAGTGCTCCATTCACAGAGGTTGCAGCAAGGACTCCCAAATTAGTCTTCTACAAACTGCTGCTCTCTGGACGCCCTGTCCTGCTCTTAACCAGCACCTCTGTTCCTATCATTGCATCCTGCTCAAGAAGGAGTCCAGTTACAGAATAAAATTACAGAATAAAGCAATACTCAAGTTAGTTTCATCCTGCCAAAATGTTGTGAACTGCTCCTCCCCTCCTTTGGTGGAAAAAGTTACTTCAAAGGAGAAAGAGTGACTTTCACCAAACCACAATACACACAGGACAACTTGATGTTGAATGTCCCTATAGAATAAGAGTCATAAACAAAAATCTGAGACTTCTGTACTGCTACAAAAATCAGAGATCTCTACTTTTTTTCTTCTTGATTTAGCATTTAATAGCAAGCTACTGTTGCACCAAAGTAAAGCCCCATAGGAGCTGGTAAGTTGTGATGAATTAACATTAGACACTAATGGGTTTTAACTGCCTGCTTGGCATCAGAAGCATCAATCCCAGAGTTTATTAGAAATGCTTTCTGCAAGGTTCTGGCCTTTTTGGTATTTCCATGATGCTAATTGCTATCATTAGCAAGTTGCTTCCTCACCAGAGATGCTTGTAAAGGACAAGTTTGTGGGATTGGATTCTGGGTGATAAGTGTGCCATCTGCTTTCCTTTTACAGCCCTCAGCCAGATAGATTCATCAGTGCCACTTTAGAAGAAGTGCCAGAGGGGAGGGAAAAAAGGGTTCCTTACCAGATGTTGCCCAATGTTTTATGAGAGATGAAAGGCCATGAAAATTGATGGTGATTAGAAAATTGTTGCACTTTCACTTTTCTTTTTGGTTACATTTCAAAAGAATGTCTTCAATAATAGCTACAGGCATGAAAATCAGACTGCAAGGCTAATTGTGTCGGCCTCATTGCAACAAGGACAGAGTTATGCATTTTTTTATCCATTTCAGCTTGTGAGGATTGGAAGTTTCTTTACCTTTTTGGTGGGCAGGGCTCAGCAGAGTGTTTGAACACATCAGAGAAATAGTTGTGACTCAGCTGTGCTTCTCCTTTCATTCCCATTTCATTTATACTGTTGTAATTTCTTTTCCCTGCACTGCCCCAGCTAATCTGAGCCACGGGGGCAGTGGTTTCAGAGGGTTTCCCATTTCTCATCATCTCCCTCCTCAGGTGGCTGCATGGAGGACCAACAGATAAACTGACCTTATCTCCTTGGCTGAGGTCTGAGAGTGGATGAGTAGGGGACAGGAGGCAGAAATGTTGCTTCTAAGCACCCTCATGCAGCCCAGAGTATCATCTGAGGTCACAGCAGACAAACAGAACATCAAATCGCAAAGCGAATGAAATTTTAATCTGATATTCTCCCCAGGATTTAGGATTAGCTGAAACAAAATGTCAGGCCACTGTGAAATCCTTGAGTCCCTGCAGGTAGCAAAGCCCCAGAGTGGGGATTGAGCTTCACTCCTGAAAATAAAAAATGTTTTAACCACCTTGCACACCAAATCTTCTGGGCACCACGGGAAAGGCAGTGCCAAACTGCTTTTCAGCTTTGTGGTGAATCACTCTGCTTATCAGGAGAGGCTCTCCAAGGCAGATCAGGCGAGTATTTAAAGGGAAATACAGATGCTCCAGAGCACTGAGACAGTTCAGGGTTATAAGTGTGTTGTTGAACATTAGCCATTAAACTGGGGTGACCAACAGTAAAATTTCATGAGTGGGAGGGTTTTCTCACCCTTCACTTCCAGCCCCTGATGAGCAGTGAGGTGCTTAGAGAATATTTTCTATAAAAGCTGTATTCTTGGTGGATAAATTAGGGAGCAAGTATGGATTCGGACTCAAATTTCACAACTGTTGAACTGTCATTTAACTGAGTGTACAGAATGACATTTCCCATGTTGGGAAGTTCACATCTCAGCTCTGCAGCTTAGAGACCTGAATTAAAAAGTTCCTGACTTTGAAAGTTGCTTCAAGTGCCCAGTTCAGCCATGGGCCTGAAGACTCTCCATACCAAAGGGTGGAGAGCAGAATGCCATGAGGACATGAAGACCATTTGAGAGATCTGAATTGGTGCAGCCCTGTTAACATTTTATGTCAAGTGTATCTTTTGCAAGCACAAAAATATTGTGGAGACAGTAGATGGGGTGCAAGTTGCATAAATATATGTGGCAAGAGGAGCAATTGTGCTTCCTTGTTTAAAAAAACCCAAAGAAACAACAGGAAAAAAGTTGTTTCATTAATTGTTATGAATGGTAGTGTGACTCCATCCTTCACACCTTATAGAAGAGTTGGGTGTAATCTCTAATTCTCTATTAAAGGTGAATTACTTTTAAAGGAACTAATTGTTATTAAATGGTTGCCCTAGCAACACAGAGAGGGTTACCATAGTAGCCTCTTCTATCCAAATTGAAATATAGCCAGTCTAAGGGCTCAAGATTTTAAAACCTACTTCTTCCTCCATGTAGTGAGCCACTGCCATTACAAAAAGTCAAGGCTAGGTCAGACCCTGAGGTTCTTGGTGTTGTCTTCTTCCTGCTGTAAAAGGTCTTGTTTGATTTTCCCCTTCACTGAAAGTTTGAGGAGGGAAATTAATAAAAATTAAACTGCATTATATGTGTGTAGTTCATACCCTTGTCACACCTGATGGAAGATTCCTGAGCTAGTTCTTTTTCCATGGGGCAATGTAGAAATCATACAGGTCTCTCTGTCCCTGCATTATCCATGACACTGGGCCAGAGAAGGGAATCTCCCCTATTTCTTTGCCTTCTGATAAAACTTTTTCATCAATAGATTATTTAGATACAGATTCAAAGCGTTCATATGGAGCTCCAGAAACTTCTCTGAAATAAGAAAGCATGGAATATTTTTCACAGTATCACTGTGAGGTCAGTAAATGAGTTTGTCACTGGCAAGAGATGACTAAATCACTGGTAATAAACAGTGTGCCCAGTAGGTCACAAATCCCTGATGGGTCTGAGTGTTGCTGTTTCTGCCACTGTATTTTACTCATGTACTCATGGAGTACATGAATATTTGTGCCACTGAGCATGTTGTAAAGACTTACAAAACACAGCTAAACTGTTTCCTAATCTCATGATAGTGCCACTGTTGTCAAATCAGATTTTGAAACAATTCCTAACCATCTAATGTTTTCCATAAAGCCACAGTACCCCATTCAAAGGCCCATGGAAGGATAAACATTTCTTTGAAAATGTGAATTGGGCGTCTAGTCCCACAGATTGTGGGGCAAAAGGCTTAAAAAAAAATTTAGAACCTGATCATGTGCTACCTGCTCAACCCCTTTTTCTCTCACTCCATGTCTCTCAAGAATATTAAATCCCAAATGCAATTGAATCAATACCAATAAGCCTCAGACAACTTCAAGTCTTCCTAAAGTGTCATGCCTCCAGAAAGACTGCATCACTGTAAGTCAGCATAGAAAAACTGGAATTCTTCTTTTCACTCCAACATCACAAAGTTAGCATCACAATATTAGCTTCAAAATTAATCTCCATTTCCACATAAAATTTCTCATAAAAGTCTCACTAGCAGAGTAATAAAATTAGCCATGGAGTACAAACTTTATGACTCTTATTACCAAGTTCTCACTTCAAATGACATTTCTCAGAGCCTGCACTCCACTCGTGCATCCATCCTTTGTCTCTGTAATTGCCCTGCAGAGCTGCTGGGCAGCTGCCATGGAAGCTGGGGAAGTGTCCACAGCTCAGAGGAGAAAGCAGCTCCTTTCCTCTGAAAATCCAGCTCCAGCTCCTTAGGCTTCCCTGGCTGCTGCCCAGGAGGGATTTGTGGCCCCTCAGTGTCTTAGCCGAGTGTTTAATGTACCCAGGGGACCCACCTGGGGTCAAATATTCACACCCACAAGTGCCTGTGGAACTCCTTTTTCCTGAGTGATGATTGCCTGGGTCAAAGCTGGAGGCTCTGAGGATGAATTCCTGTGAGAAATGGGCTTCTCTTGAGATGGTTGTGAAGATAATGATTTCTTCTTTATCTGGTGAGGCTCTGCTAACAAAGCTAAAATGACACCAAAAAGATAAGTGTAATATTTATGCAGGAGGTACTGTCTGTTGAAAATCTTAGAGACTAAGCAAAAAGTACCTAATTATAATTAATTAACAGAAAGGTTTGCCTTTAATATTTTAAACGGCATTTTAAACTGACTGAACAATTCAGAATGAAGCAATTACACTCATGTACCTTTTGTTTCCTGAAAGAGCAGGAGATTCTTTTAAACCCTTTTCTAAGAAAGTCTTGCACTTATCCACGTAATCAGTTCTTGGAAGAAAGGCAGAAGTTGTATAGATGATTTTTGCACAAGAAATATCAGTCTGTTATGAATTCAGTTTGCACTATAAGTAGCTGCTATTAATTGAGACAGAAGTTAAAAATTCAACATTTATGCCACTGACCTATTTCAAGGAGAATTCAGAATTCACTGTATGTGATGTGTAGTGAACTGATTTCTTGAGAGACTTCTTCCACTTCTTGTGGAAATCGAACACAGATGCATGAGAGAAACATGAGATTACCCATTGCTGCTTATCTTTTTCAGTTTGTTTGTGTTTGGGTCTTTAAATATGATTGATAGTTTTTTAACAGTAGCACCTGTTTTATGAAGACGGGCCAAATCAGAGAAATTCCTACTGGAGACAAAAACCCTCAGCTGCTCTGCTGCTGTTCTACACTTGCATTCTCTTCAGCAGCTGCTTATATAGTAAAGTTCTGTCCTCTGGGGAAAGAAAAAAATTCTTCTTCATGCATCATCAGAATCAATGTGGTTCTGAGACACATCTTTGAAACACCACCAAGTAGTGAGGTGGAGTGTAGCAGCGGCAGGGGGTAGGACAGTTGGGACAGATGGAGACGAGAGATCTCTGCAGCCAGGTGGTGGAACCTGTGGTTTATTGCAGAGGGCCGGGGGGCAAGGCCCTGCTGGGAGCTGCCAGCCACAGCTCGGAGCAGGCCCGAGAGAAGAGAGGGGTAGAGAGGATGAGAGGGTAAAAGAGTAAGACGGTAAGAGCGTAAGGGAGTAGAAAAGGTAAGAAAGAGAGCAAGGTTCCTGTTATAATACAATAAATCTTCTTCTGTGTTGAATATTCTAATTTTCACTAACCAATCTAGTATATATACAAGTCCTATAGCATTTACATACAGCCTATAAGAATCACTACATTACCATAGTATGTTACATTTCAAACCCCAAAAACTACTCTTTGGACCCCTTCTGCAAAGCTAGCAGGGTCTGCTCTGACCCTTGGACCTGTCTGCAAGCAGAGAGTCTTGTTTCATCAAAAGGGGATTGCGTGCAGCCGGCCACACCATTGTTTTCCAGCTGTTCAGTAACTAAGGGATCTCAAAGCTTGCTTTCATTTCAATCTTGCTTATAGTTTCTATATTCTCAAAATCTTTTGCCAAACAATCATATTTATAAGGCTTTCCTGTTTCATCTTCCCCAACAGTGGAGAAGAGATTTTCTGCCACTTCTGGGTTGCTCTGGTAGCTAGAGTTTCCATGTCTGTTTTTTCCTCTATGTCCCGCTCCTCAGGCCTGCCTGACATTACTGCTGTGCCCATGAGCTCCCCACAGTGCTTTTGAAATGGTGTCAGCATCCCGAGCTCCTACCCTGGCACAACCCCTGGACAGGCACTTGTGGGAGCTTATCTGTGCAGAGACACAGCCCTGGATAAATGATGGGGCTTGAAAGGCTCTGTGTGCTGCTTTGGCCTTTTTCTGCATGCAGATAAGGCTGGAGTGCAGCTGAGAGCCCTGCTCTGGAAATCAGCCTGGAAGATTGACAGGGTTCCTGGCTGGTGCTGTATGCACCTGAAACTGCTCCCAAACAGCAGGCACTAGACACACTGAGCTGCAGCTGAAGCAGGAGGAAACTGGGGAGAATCTCTTCTCTGTCAGTAAGTCTGACCTAGAAATTCAGATGAAAAGTGAAAATGTTGTCAGAGAGATGGTAAGGCATGGTATTTTAAATAAAACTTGGGAAGAGTTCTTCTCAGCAGAAATCTTTTCCCTGAGCTTTTGGAGGAAGATGAGAATTGTCCTTGCAGAGCAGCAGGGTACATCTGCTGCTGCTGATTGCTGCCACTCAGGGTCAGATGTTCCGACCGTGACTCAAATATCCAAAGTTCCTAGAAGTGATTTCTACACAGAAGAGTGAAAATAAAATGCAGTTGTTGTTTTTTCTCTTTTTATTATGCTTGTGGACATTTTATAATTTGTGTATTCAACCTCTTCTCTGTACCTAGGATAGACAAAAACAAATTTTACAACAACAAAAGCTAGTTGTTGTATGCAAAATCTTGAGTTCAGTTTTAAATCAAATGAGGGCAAATTTTAAGAAAAAAATAATTATTCTGCTAGTGAAAATAAAAATTAAAGTGAATTTTAAGAGTTGAACTTACCAACAAAGCATTCAAAGGAATTGGAAATAAATAAATAAATATGTGTGTGTGTAAAAATAAAATAAATTAAGTCCTCTGAATTTTAATAAAAAGTGACAGAAAAAGGAAGAGCTCCTTTCTTTTGTTAATAACTATCAATTTATTGCCTTGTAATGTTAATTCAAATATTAATTTTCAATACTGTAAACTTTTTTTTTTTTGCTTTGGACATATATGGCCAAGGCATGAACAATTGACTTTTCTTCTTGAAACAACCATTCTCATGGTAAAAACCCCCAAAACCCATTAAAACCTTTATTCAGTAAATCAAAACATTTTAATTAGAAGAAACTGTTCTAGATTGACCCAACTTTTTTTCCTTTCATTTTTTTTTCTTCTATGCATAGTCCTAGGAGGTATTACTAAAATAATAAGTTGTTGCTGCTTGAAGGCCAAGTTGTGATTTCAGTTTTACACTCAGTTATTCAATACTGCTATTCACCATGAGGTAATCAAAATAAAAACCTGATACAGAACATTCATTAAGTTATCATTCTGTCTCATCCAATTCACTGATAAAAACCCCCAATTTTTCCTTATAGCTACTACTTCCAAGGGCCTTAACAAACATGCAAGTTAATTAGCTTCAAGTATGATAAATGAAAAGTAATAGTGTGTGCAGGAGTTAATTAGGAAATTTCGTGAGGAATCATACCTTAAACAGCTGAGGAATTAATGGTCTTTAAATACAGGAGAGATTAATAACTCTAAGAGAATTATCTTGGTAAACCCTTAAAAGAGGACAATCATTTGACTAAATCAAGATCCTGTAAACCAATGAATAATTTAAAAATACTTTTGTTTTAATACTTTGCCTCTTAGGAATATTTGCGACATTCTTTTTTACGTGATGTGTACTATTTACTAAACCTGGAATGATTGATACAAATTGTACTGAATTTTCTGCTTTTAAAATGCATGGAAAATCCAGCAACAGTTAGAGAGGTAGGATAAAAATGTCATTAAACTCCACTAGATTTAAGTTCTAACAATGATTAATGTGTTTGGTTGCTGTCAATCCTGAATGATTTCCTTGAGGGGGGGAAATTAAAAACAGTTTAATTTTTTTGTTGATAGACAGGTTGGAAAACATAATTTGAGGACAGGGAAAGTGTGTTGTTCTGGATCTCAGTGTCCTTTAAAGTTAATGTCTGTTTTAGAATAGATTTGAATGAAAGAAAATTGCAAGTCATAGACGTTTCTATGTAGAAAACACTTATAAAAAAACAAAACAATTTTAGGTTAATTTTTCTTTTTCCAAAAGAAAGAACTTTTTTTAAATTTAAATGGGCCCTTCAAAAGCCTTTCTTCACTCCAGTAAATTAGTGACTGTCCCTATTAATGTCCCTGGGCAGCCATGTACAAATGCATGTATATATGTATATATATATAAAAATGCATGTACAAGTATATATGCATACATATACATTTATTGTGAAAATGTCAGCTGGTTCTACTAGGGTGAAGCTCTTTTTGCTAAAAAGAATCTAAAAAGATCCTCTTAAATGTTATGCTCTTTGAAATGCATGACATAATCCAAACTTGGAGATCCATAAAATCCTCCTTTTCCATGATGATTTGACTACTACCTCTTGTTTTTCCACATCTGGTCTAGGAAGGAGCATTTTAACCACAGCTTTCATCTCCGCTCTTTCAGGTGATGACGCACAGAGCTACTCCTCCCTCCTGAACCTGCTTCCTATTATTCAAAGGAAAATGCCAGGTTGTCCTGCTGGGAAGTTAATTCCCATCTATCAGACATATAGACAGGTGCCTGGGACTTGCTACCCCTGGGGATTAAGTGAAGTCATAATTAGGTGTGTGTCTGTCATTGCCTCAGGTGTCCTGTGCACCTCTCTGCCCATTTTCTGGACTCATTTTGCTTTGGTTATTTTTTTGGTGTGGCTTTTTGGTGGTTTTTTGTTTGGTTGGTTGGAGTGTTTTTGTTTGGCTTTTTAGTTTTGGTTTAAAGATATTTTTTTGTAATAACTCTGCAAAGCAGCATTGTTATTCCTACCCCTGAAGGCCATAATCTACATTGGATTCCTTCATCTCTCAGGATATATAAGTCACATCTACTTTGTTGGACATGGCCAAACATCCTACTCAAGGCCAGCAAGGATGCAAAACACAGAAGACAAGTGCCTGAGGAGAAGTGGTTTCCTCTTGGTCCTGCACACAGCATTCACATGAGAAAAACCATCACAGCTGCATGATTTTATCACCATTTCTGCCAGTCCCTGGAGCAGCCGATGCCTTGGATGGCTGCATCCAGCCTGCTGCCACACAGGATGGCAGAACTCATATGGCCTGGGAGGGGCAGTGTCTGTCCTTCCTGGGGCAGCACACACCAGAGGGCGATGCTGGCCCTGTGTGGCTGTATCAAGGAATGTTCAGGCAAGGAATGGTCTTTGATTCACAACACAAATCACCCAGCCCAGCTCCACACACAGTTGGTCACTGATGCTCCAAGTGACCCTTTCCTGTTCTCATCAATTCTCTTTTATCCCTCTCAGCACAGACTCCCATCTGTGTTTTGTTTTTCACTGTCCTGCTGGCCTGGATCCCTCTGCCCACCCTCACCTTTCTCTCTATGTGCCTTGAGTCCTTCAACATCCCAGATTTTTGCATGTCTGTGTACACCTGATTTTTTTCTAATCAGTGGTTGGCATGGTTTTGGGGGTGGGGGGGAGGTCACCATGACTAAGTGCTATTTTGATGGTGTCTTGGTTTGGGAAGACAGGTGTCTGCTAAGGAAGGCAGGAGCCTCCCCTGAAATGGAGAATGTAAATGCCCTCCCTCCGAATTGCTATAAACTTTAAATTAATGGGCTCTTGGGCAAAAAAAAATGGGAGCAGGAATAACAGTTCTTTTTAGGGAAGAAACTAAAAAATAAAATAAACGATGCAGTAAACTAAAACAACACTGACAGAGTCAGAACACAACCTGACACCCTGCTGGTCAGGGTGTTGGTAGCAGTGCAATTGGAATTGTGGCTGCAGTCCTCCTGGAGTGTCAGGTGTGGTTCTGTTGGAGCAGGGATCCTGTAGAAGGGTGTAGTCTTCCTCTGAAGATCCAGCGGAAGAAGAGACAGCTGTTCCTCTGGGAAATCCAGTGGAGAAGCCGTGCTGGTGTTCCAGAATCTCCAGAGTATATCTGGGTAGGAATGCTTGGCTCCTCCCTCTGGGCAGAGCCCCAGTGGGATGCTGTAGCTCTTATCAGCCATACAGTGACATTCAATAGCCTGTTATCAGCAGGTGTCTTGCCAGAGGGAGGAGTAGGTGTGGAAGAGATAAGGAAAAAACTGCCCACTTAACAGAAGACAGCGGCCACACAGGTGGCAAATAGAATACAATTTGTGTGGCAATCCAGGACAGATGGTGAATAAATCAATTTCCCCTGAAGTTGCTATGGACACCAAAGCTCCCTACAGTCCTACTCCAAGATAAAATAGGGATTCCTTGTAAGGATGTGTGGCAAGGTCCTGTAAGTCACATTAACACCCACTTTACTCTCTCCATTGCAATTTAGTGTGGAGAGGCTTTCAGAGCCCTCCATCAGGGCTTGGCCTTTCCCCACGCAACCCTTGGCTTCAGGGACTATCTCACCTTCCCAGAGCTCTGCCATGAAGTGATGGTTTTTATCCCCATCTCCTGGGTGTTCCCTGGTCCTGGATCCCCCTTTTTTTATACAGATGGGTCCCTCAGGGAGAGCCCAGCCTATGGGAGGTCACTTTTGACTCACCCCTTTCCCACACACTGCTCCCTGGCACTTCCAATTGCTTGATTTTCTCAGTGTTAAAGTAGAGCAAGAGCCAAGGACATACCCTTGCTCAGTTTTAGGCAGCTTCCTGTTTAATTGCTCACCCAGATGTTTGAAAGCAGTCATACCAGACCCCCTGAGGACAGCCTGGAAAGCCTGTTATTATCTCTCTGCTCTTCATCAATTGTGGTCTCTTTGCATTGGTGACAACTGAAATTAG
>NW_005054326.1:6913939-6935749 GCF_000277835.1 Geospiza fortis | reverse complement strand
TGGCTGAGGAATTGGGAGTGCTGAGGGTGAACAGAGGCTGAATTCACATATCCTCTCCCTGCTTTTGGCATCACATTTACTAAACCAGTACAAAAATAATCATTAAATAGTTGAACTGAAGTTAGGAGTCATAAGATTGTAATTTTTAAGTTGCCTCTCTCCCTCTAATGAATTCCCCTTAGTCATCAGACCATATGGTTTTCCATGAAACAAGGTAGTGCCCTGGCTAGATGATACCCAGCTTTCAGTAGGTTCAATAAAAATAGGATGCATTAAAGGAAGGCAAACCCAGAAAATAATAGCCCACACTACCACTTTGTTTTCCTTTGAAATAGATGGAGAGGGGAAGAGAAGAAAATGGAACCCAATTCTCTGTAAGTGAGTAGGTGGCTATTAAAAGATTGTTTGGATTGTTTGATCTAAGTGCTTTCAGCATTTTTGGTATATTTGTTGCCCAAGGCAGACAGGAAATTTCAGACCTAAAGTCATCACTGCGCATTTCTGGCATAGGCTGGTAGGAGAGATCAAAAGAGCAATTGAATTTACATTAGGTGAGCAAACAAAGGTTTGCTGTTCTTGTAAGGATGACAAATTATGGTGAAAACTCTGTTGGAGTAAAAGAAACAGAAGGAGAAGAACCAAAAGAAGCATAAGGACATGTCTCAATGATATAAGCTGACACAATGCCAAAGAACCTGTTTCAATTAAAACCAGCTGTGATATAAACCAGAAAATTGCGAAGTTTGACATGCCAATCTTTCACTCTGTTAGTCAATTTATTTTGCAAGTGGTGGAAATTTGCTGATCACCATGAAAGTTTAGAGTTGCTTAATATATAGTGCTTAATATATTGATTTGTTGTAAAGTAAGGGAAATGTTAAATCTGTGTTGGTATCATCTACAGCTAAAATATTTCTCACTTACACCTCAATTTTTTCTTTTACATTTTGATTACAACAATGCTGAGTCTTGAGTTTAAAAACAGCACTGAAGGCACTGTCATGGGCTGAAGTCAATTCTGTGCTGCAGAGGATGATATGGTATAAGCACAAGGTGAAAATGAGTGATAGAAGATTATACACCAGCAGGGAAATGTCTGGAAATCTTCTGAATGTTACATTCCATAATTTATAATTCATGCAATATTAAAAGCTTGCACTTTGAGGATAACGCTGAGTTTTGACTGGATATCCCTGAAGCACTTTTTTAGGTTGCCTTCCCCCCCCCGCCCCCCAATGTTTTTCTCTAATTAAACAAAATTTTTAGTTTCTTTACTGAACTTGTAATTTTCTGTCTTATTTCTTTATGTCCTCCCAGGCATTTAATTAGGTCTGGCACAAATAATCTGTAATAAAGGGCAGAGGGCTCCACAAATCTGGCTAGGCTCTCTGTAGGGAAGGCAAGAGTTACAGCGCTTCAGGCTGCTCCCCAGCAAGTCACAAGGCTGGCACATCCACTCTCCTTTATTCCACCTAAGTGTGGAATGCCTCAACTTCATGCCCTCTGAATTACCCTCCAGGGGCTTCTAAATTACTTTCACTCACCTTGCTCAAGGGCATCTAGTGGAGATTAGACTCCTCATTCAGGTGCCTAACTCAGGTGGAGAAAGTCAAGCAATGTGAATGCTGCTTTATGGCTGCTGAAAGAATTTGCCTTGTAACCTTTAGCTGGCATCAGCAGGCAGTTAATCACCATTAAAATGGTTTCTGGAAGCTGAATGCTTTGGCCACCAGAAGATGCTATAGTTCTTGCAGTTAATTCCTTTGTAAGATTGTGCTGCACCTCCAGTTCAAAGCATTTAAGACAGCAAATTGTTATCTGCCTAGGAATTTCAGTCATTCAAATAAAATAGATCAGGACCACTGTACACCTTGGTCTCACATAAAAAAAGATCTTCATTATTAAGAAGTCTGCAAAAATAAAATCTAAAAACAAGTTCAGTTCCTTTAACCAATTTATAAACAGTTAAAAGAGTTACTGCAAACCTTCCTTAGATCATCTCCTTTGGGAAACAAAAAACATTGCTAACACAACCTTGCATTTCACACCATTTATTAGAACGAGGAAAGACAAACACAAAGATCTTTTCCAGGAATTACATACCTCTGAGCCCAGCAAGGGGGTCAGTTTTCATTTCAAACTGGCCAGATACAACAGAGACAGAAGAAAACTGAATTTCAGAATCAGTGATTCCACTATACCAAACAAACATGCAGCACGTTGGTCACAGTTTGAGTATTAACATCTTCCATTTAAAAAAATAATAATCTAGAACATTATTATTTAGTGGTCACATTTTCAGTAACATAGAAATATTTCTTGTATCTTGAGTGGAAATCCATTTTCTGCACTAACTTGGCAATACCACAACCCTAAATCTGCTAGAAATCCTGCCACAGAAGACTGATCCTTTACCCTTGTTTTTACTTCAGCTAATCTTTCTTCTCTCTTCCTGTTGATTTCCTTGCGTGCCTGATAAGCAGCCTGACAATGAAAAATAAGAGATTATATTTTGAGAAACACCTGACTCTATAAGACTGACACATTCTGCCTCTCCTTAACCTGTTTTCATGTGTGTGAAAACTCAGGACATTTTTTAACCAGTTATGCTTAGTTGTCACTGAAAGTCAAATACATCACTGTGCTGACAAGGGAGGAAGTGCGAATTTTGATGTTACCACAAGACTCCCCACCCCAATTTGATGTCTTGTTCCTTGTGGCAAGAATCTATTTTATGCATTAGATTGTAACCTTTTGATTGGAATGAAGGTGTTGTGTGGTACTTTCTGGGTCCCCTGTAGTGGGGAGGAGAGATGAATCTGACTCCATGTTCTTAGAAAGCTAATTTATTATTATATTATAGTATAGTATAGTATAGTATAGTATAGTATAGTATAGTATATAATGCTATACTAAACTATACTAAAGAATAGAGAAAGGATACTTACCAAAGGCTTAACAAGATAATAATGAAAAAACTCGTGACTCTCGCCAGAGCCTTGACACAGCTGGACTGTGATTGGTCATTAAGCCAAAACAATTCACATGTAACCAATCAAACAATGACCAGTTGGTAAACAATGTCCAAATCGCATTCCAAAGCAGCAAAATACAGGAGAAGCGAATCAGATAATTATTGTTTTCATTTTTCTCTGAGGCTTCTCAGCTTCCCAGGAGAAGAATCCTGGGCAAAGAGCTTTTTCAGAAAATATGATGGTGACAGTGTTGTTGTTACACTTAGGAAGGGTTTGAATGCTTCCTGTGCCTGAATGGCACAGGTTAGATAGAGCTCACCCCATCTCTTTCTTTATCTTTCTCTTTTTTGAATGGAGAGTGAAGTGGTACCACTGAAGAGACTCCCTCAGAGATTGTGCTGTGCAGTGGTTGCCAGCAAGCCAAGGCAAAAGGACAAATTGTACCCAGATAGCAGATATGCTGCTCACAAAGAACTGTTCACTCTGTAATAAGGCCATGACTTCCAGAGATCCTTGCTAAACAGTGGTAGAGAGCTCTGGGAAAGGACATGATAATTACTTTTAACATTCAAGAAAAGGCATACAAAGGAGTTATTGTATTATTTTCCTCAGATATCAGTGGGGATGCGTTCTGATAAAGACTGACTGAATTGGAACAATAATGGAAACAAACCATACAATATTTCTTTAAACAAAAAACCAGATCTTTCCCTTTCACACTGCTGTGTTCTTTTGGACAAGAAACTGGCACTGAATTACTTAATGGTAAGGCAGTTTTCTTAAATTCTGTTGGATTTCTCCTGCAGCCTTTCTTTCTTTTCAAGAAACAAGATGAATAACTCTTAGATCAAAACTTTTGTTGCACAGGCTACAGTTCAGTTCATGTTTTGACTGTCTCTTTCCTCTTCAACTTTTGGATGTCTAAAAGAACCTTGGTACCTTCAAAACATGTTGAAGAACACGGCATATGCTAATAAATTCGGGATCATTATGATTTCTTACAGTCAGAAGTCTCTGCATCAAAACTCTGAATCTAAACCAATATAAACTGGCATAAATCCAAATACTTCAATTGATTTCTAGCTCTGGGGAAGAACTAAATGAGAATTCACTGTCATCCAATATGTATTGGAAGAATTCTTCTTATTCCATTCATGCAATGGAGGATACAGCCCAAAATTTTCTCTTTCAGAACTTTGTGTGTGTGTGTATTATTTCTAGGGAATAAATTCTTCTGATACTGAAACACAGCTAAATTAAGCTCTGAGAAGTGAGAAAAAGATATGCAGAGATTTTTTTTAATCAATTACAGAATTCTGATAGTGAACTGCTGTAACTGATCCTCTTATTTTTGGTTGCCATGCATTAAACTATATTTTCAGTTCTTTGACTGGGCCACCAGTTAATATGAGGTTGAAGAATGCTGATCCAGGTGAGTGGAATTTTAGTCTGGACTTTAAAAACTGTGCAAATTTATGAAGATAATTATATTAAAACAGCATTGTATTTTGTCTCTAGAACCTTCTGATCCTTAAAACCAATGCAACTTTTTATTTACTGAAACTCTGCATTTAAACCCAATTTTAATTTGCAATGACCAGCTTGAATTCTAGTTTGGAGATATAGTGTTCCTATAATATTACCATCTAAATATTAGGTTTTACCTAACTTTTCTAATCTTAAATAAAAATGTAATATAGCAAATTATTCATTACCAAAAAAATCTCTTCAAGGGCTTTTTTTCCATTACATTATATCATCAGAACATATTATATAATAATTCATCATAAAAAAATCCTTTAAGAAACCACAAACTCCCATTTACATGGATCTACTGCATAATATAATTAAAAGCATGCATTTTTGAGGTATCTACTTCCCACACAAGATTGCTGCAACAAATAAAAGCATGTCATTCCATTCCAAGTCATAAATAAACTTTCTACCTACAGAACATTCATGCTGAGAATTTATAGAACTCTGATGTAATTGTTTTTATTCTGAGATTGGTAATTTTTCTTCTGGACCTTCTCCACATATTTAATAAACAGCGTTAAAGTCAAAATTGTTCTGATAAAAGTGGTTTGCTGAAACTCAATGAATCTATATGAGCTGAGGGTGATGAATCTCTGAAAAATGAATGTTTATAACAATAGCTCCTTATTTTACATTGCCTTCTGATTTTAGACTGAATAAATTAAAAGTTTTCACATTTCTTTATTCATGTTTTGATAATGACACAATTCAAATAGTGCATCATGCTATTTACATCCTCAGATCTAATGATGGACCTGTCAAATCACTGCCTAATTCTCCTGGTCTCTCTAATTACCAGGAATTCATCACTCCAGGGGAAAGTACAGTCAATCTCTCCATTCATATGACGTGTCCATGTCAGAAATTTCTGGATGCTGATGTATTTCTCTTTCCAAAAAAAGCTGGGTTTAAGGATTGTTTATGTCAATGTCCTTATGAGCTGTACATTTTATTACTTCATCCTTTAGTGTCAGCCTTTAGAAATCTTTAACTTACTCTGTTTTTGTAATGGATTGAACGCTATGTTGCTGCTTTTTATATTCATCAGGATTATTTAATAGGTATGTGCATTCAGCGTGAATCAGAGAACTCTTATCCTCTCTTGTACATCTACATCATGACCAATAAGTCATGTTGTTGGGTTTTTTAAATTGTAATTTATTTAAAAACCTAGTTATTTTACACATTTCGGAAGTGCGTTGAGTTTTATGTCATAATCATCAGTGAGTTTTATGTGTTCTCATTGCGTCTTTTATTTGCTGGCAGGTACCTCCCAAAGCAATACACAGGGATACTCAATCTATTCCATGCAGGAAAGATGAAAAAGAAAACATGTTCAATGAGATGAGGTGTTTATCCTTGCAAAGCAAATGTAATTATCATTGATCTCACAGGATATAACTTGAAGGTGGAATTTCATTTTGTGTTTGGAAATATTAATAAAACATTCTGGTTCTTTAAGCAGATTTGTGCTTTTCTTCCTGGCACCACCTTCAGCATCATAAACCCATGTTATTTTTAAGGCCTCCTATCTAATAGAATAAATACATTCTCCATTACTCTTGTCTTTAATCAAAAGTAGATGTCAAGCCCTACCAAATCAAAATGGGTAAAGGATTAAGCAAGAACTAAAGAAATGAAAAATGAAACCCAGTACCTAGGAAAAGTGAAACTGTTTAATTTGGAATGTGTGAGATGATGTTGTTTTTTCCCTGGAGTTTTAAAAATATTTGTCATTATGATATACACAGGAATCATAGAGGGGTTTGTTACTGTAGAGTCACAAGAGATTTTTTTTAGTTCTAATGATAGTAGGAAGGAAAAGATATGTGTATAGGATGGGGTGCAGGGAAGTGGAGTTGCTAGGTAGAGGTCTGTTCTCATATAAGCAAGAACAGGGAAAGCTAGAGCAGGATCCTCGGCTTGGTGCAGTGATTGCCATGGGCTGTTGGATTAAAGTGTGAGCAGCACACAGGCAGAGGCAAGGCCTGAGATGTGCATAGGGATGCTCCTGGTAATCCAGTCCAAATAAATAATTATTTCCTGAAATGTGTTTTCTGAAGTTATGCCTCTCCTGATTTTGTGTGCAAAAGGCAAGGGAGTTCTATCACGAATTTTGGGGTGCGCCAGACCCTAAGGGAAGTAATTACGTTCTACACATGTACTTATAATAAAACAGTTTGAGAGATGACTCAAATGCACAAGTCACAAGCTGCTCAAGAAGCTTCATGAATCAGAGCTTTAACCTGTTCCAAGAAATCAGTGAGTCTGAACCCCCAACTAATATTTATTGTGCCTCTTTTGGCAGTCTCAATTATGGAAACACCTACACTAATGAGCAAGTGACATTCTGTGCCCAGTGCCACCACAGTGACATGGAGAGCTACTCCCTGCCTTTTGGTGTGAAGCCCCTGTTCACATATCTGAGAATTGGATATTCCTGTTAACTGCAGTGAAGCAGAGCAGGGGCTTGGCTGATGCAGAGGTGGAGATTCCCTATCTGGGGAGAACCATCCTGGTAATTTTCTCTCAGTTCCCATGTGTGTGTCACTGCAACATGCTTCTCTTCATTAGTAATTTGTTATTGTTGTTATTATTATTATTAATTTTGTAAATGTGAGCCCAGAGCCTCCCTCCTAAACTCCCTTTTTCTGTAACTTAATTGTGCTGACAGACAAATGTATTTTTTACTTTCTTATTTAAAATGTTTCTGAAAATGAAGCCAGTTGGTTCTTCACTTTGTTCAGTAAACATAGGGGAAAATGGGTTACACCAGACATGGCACTTCATCTTCCTTTTTCTGGACTTCAACCAGATCTTTAAAACATCATTCCTTTGAATTTCATTTTTCAATGATGCCCAAAACCATGTATCTAAACTGGATGTTATTCTAGGCAAAGCCTCGCCTGAGTTTAAGGACAAATTTATTTTCTATGCCTGGTGACTGTGCTCGCTGTAAAATATCCCAGAGTGGGACTTGGGAGTTTTTGTAACTATTTCATGATGGTTTCCCACTTCATTACAATTCACCATACTTGCACAACTTCCTATGAGTCTACTCTTTTTTACTTATGCTCTTCTTTTTTTGCTCTTCTTACAGACTTTACCTTTGACTTAATCTGATTTTTCTCTCCTTAATTTTAGATTATTTCTCCAACTTGCTGAGATTATTTTGATTTGTTCCTGTCTTCTGAAAAGTTTTTGGTCTGTTCTGTGTATTTTATAAGTCTATTATAATTTTCATAATCTGAATCCTTAATGGAAATAATGACACATATTTGGGCATAGAAGAGAATGTAACCTGCTTATTTTTTTGACAGAAACTATTACAGGCAGATCTAAGCAGATTTTTTTCAGCAAATTATGTGCCCATTTTCTGACAATATTCCCAGAACTATTTTTCCTTATCCAATCTATATTTCCTATTTCTATGAGTTGATATCAGAGGCCTTACAGAATTTAAGGCAGTACTGCACCTGTGTTTATGTTTGTACTAGTAACCATGCCAAAATTAATATTTATTTTCTTGGAGAAGTTACTTCTCAAACAAACTCTTAAATTTTTGTTATTCTCTCCTACATGCTTATATAATATTATTATTTGCAAACATTTAAGTCTATTTCCTGTTAATGAAATTAGCCTGAATCATCTTCATTCTCAGACTTGATCTTTCTATGCCATTTTTTTTTAAAATAAAAGCTCCCACATTTTTCTGGTCTCCTGGGACCTCCTTCTCTTTCAATAGCCACAATAATTAAATTCTAAGCTAAGAATTTGTTTTTACTAGCCCTCTCTCCATGATTTTCATCAGGCCCTGAACATAAAAGTACCCCTGCCATAAATTCTGTAATACACTGAAATTACCTCTTCTTTTCTCCTACTCTGATCTGCACACCTGTGCACTGTTAATATAATTGCATTAAGCATCTGGTTGCCTCTGAGCATCTTTGTGTAAAAATTGAATCAGGGAGTTCACTGAGAACATGAGCTTCCAGCACTCCTTGCGCTTCCTGCTCTGTTAGGTAGTGAGTCTGTTTTTATATTTTCTTCTTTTCACTTCAGAAGTATCTGCAAAGCCTTTTATAGACCTTGCTCCTCATGATTTTTTTTTCAATTATTATCCAAGTTCTAATTGTCTTCTGGAACTTAAACCACATTTCAGTGATTTCCTGGCTCCCTCCTGGTTCCAGAGGTCCTCTGTTAAATTGTTAATTCCCTTAGCTTTCTCCTTCCTCCATCAAGCCAGACTAGTTTCAGCACAGGGAAATGTTTTGTTTGAAGCAGAGAGTGTAGTATAAGGAATTTCATGTAAAATGTATGAATTGTACAAGCAAAATAAAGATCTCCCTAGCGCTATTTTTGGGAGTGAGGGAAAATTAGGGGTAGAGATTGTGCATTCAGTTTGCTAGTCTTTGTAAGATTATCTGGCTCAGCAGTGAGGCAACAATGCAAATCACTTACAGAGTAATTTAAAGCATGTTGTCTAATTCTGGATAATTTTGATTTGTAATTTCTTGTTACTTTTCTCCATTTACAGGAAAAACTGTCACTGATCCATGAAGCTACAACTCTGATTGTGGCATATTTTATCCTCATATGGTTGCCTCACTTGTACCCAATCACTGAGTTTTGTCTCTGCTTCTCTTGCTTTACAATCTAAGCTTACCAAGGATGAGTAGTTTTAATATGTTCAGCAGCTGAAGGGAAAAAAATCCTTATATCTCAGAATTTATCCTTGCTTTTAAGTTTCTTTCATGGCATAAGAAGTGATTAATAAGATCCTGTTTAGTCTGGTTCAGTTTTTTGACTTTAAGAACTATGGGGCCAAACATTTTAACTCCTCATTTGTGTGCTGAAGTGAAATCAGTCCAGTGATAGACCCAGACACTGAAGCTGCTTCTTTTCCTGGATGTCCCTTTTATTCCACAAATTATGCTCATAATAGAATCAAGCTGTGGAAACACAAGAAGGGCATTTATCCTAAAAAAAAAACTTGTCACATAAAGGCGTCATCACTGCATCCATGACTTACTTCAGCTTAAATAACATGGAAATTCTTCTGTTTTCAAGTAAACTAGGATGGTGGAAACTTGGATTCAGGTTTCCTTCTTAACAACAGAAAGGTGTTAGTTTTCCTTTCAAACACCCCAGAAGTACTACAGGACAATGATTTTTCCTCTGTCCTTTCCTTCATATTTCTTAGCATTTTTCAGTATCAAACAGTGACTACAGAAAATTCCTTGGATCTTTCCTTGGAAATATATGAGGCAGATTGGTTTAATTCCATTTTGCCATGCACAAAGTTTTCTCTCTCAGCCCTTGCTCTGTGTGTGCACCTCTTCCTCTCAGCTCTCCAGACCACAAGTGGCAGTTGTCATGCCAACATAACACATTTGCTGCTCTTGTATTCCTCTGATTTTTGCTCTCTTTTTTGATGGCAGCAGCTGACAACGTTGTTTTAGAAGCACAGGCATATAAAGTTATCCTCTTGTGGTTTTTTTTGCATGTAGATGGTTGCAAAAATTATGTAGTTAACTGTGCTATCATTTGATCCATTCCAAAACCCACCCAAGGAAAGTTTTCCCACTGACATCTAAAATGAATATTTTTGGATGGTACACCAAGAGGCTGAGGCAGTCTCATGTACAATGCAGAGATTGATACATGAAGGTGCAATTTGCTGTGAGAAAATGCTTGTTCTGCCAATCCAGTTTGCACTTGGAAGTACACATATATTTGGACAATTTGGTAGAAAATATTCTGTATGTAACATCAGGGATTGTGGCAGCTGAATTGCCTAAAGTTCTACACATTTTTTAAACTTTATTTTTCATTTAAATTTTATTTTTCTGCACGGTCCTTTCTTCTTCTTCATAATCATATTCTAGTGATATTTCTAAGGAAAATGAGTCTACACATTGCTGGAGATACCATATACAAAATGTTTCATTTTTCCTTCATGCATTAATTTATTAATTTCAGCTAAAAGTTTTATTCTTAATTATATATAAATATATCAATATTTCTAGGACTAGTAGTAGTTCATTAATATTTTTTCCCAACAGTTTTGGTAGCCTTAAGTCAAAAATGAAAAAATTAAGGAATGTGACAGGTGAATTTTTCAATTGTTTTCAAATGTAATAAATGTATAAATATAATAAACTGTTTCAAATGTAATAAATGCTTGTGGTAGGAAAAAAATAAAGAAGGATAACGGCAACAATAATCATTTCCAAACCATACCAAAACTTGAAAATTAAAAAAGGGCTGAAGGAAAGACACAGTGAAAGATCAGATGTATAATTCTCATATTATCGTTAACCTGGCATTTCCAAACATTTAAAGTCCTGTATTTTGAATCTTCTTTTAGAATACTTTTAGAATACAGCTAAGACTACAGCCAGAATTTTTAGTGAAGGCATGTCTTCTGTGTATTTTTACATTAATATTTTAACAAATTTCCCTGTAAAATTATTCAATAATGTAGTTGTGGACAAATATTTTTTAAAAAATTCTAAAAAGCCAAGATTAAAACTGCAATGAGCACCAGTGGACCATCAATATTTTAGGAATGCAAAATTACCTGAGTAATTAAAATCCAGGATAAGTCACAATCAACAGATTGTGAATCAGGTACAGCAGAGGAATTACAAAACTACTATGCTAAGATTATTATTCTTAGTTAACTAATGCACTGCAGAACATTTCAATCCATTTAGGGTTGACTCACAAAGAAGAAAAAGTTGCAAAAAGTCTCATGTGGGTTATTCATTCCTAAGTGTTGGCTGAGGATTTCAGGGAGTGGGTATTTCTTTTCCTTACAGACTCTGACTCCCTGACATCCTGTCAATGTCTTGATGGCAGCAATCAGGCTCACTTGATTTGATTGTTATGCTGAAGAAATTACCTGCCTCTCTCCCAACACAGCCTGCAAAGGAGACACACGCCAAGTCTCTGCAATTTCTTACACCCTTGCATGGAAGTACCAAAAAAATGAAGTTGTCATTGTACAACATTTCCCAAAGTTTATTTTTCCTCCTCAGAGGCAGGTGTGCTAAAGTAGTACAGCTGTGGGTGTCATGAGAAAGAGTGATGGACCATGACAAGGTGAGTTTTTTTTCTTTCTTTTTAATGATAAGTTCATTTTATCTCTTCCCACGCACAGAGCGAGGGCCTGAGGACAATTCTGAGCTCAGGTACAGGGTGATTTACATGTTAGTGTGGCACAAGCAGGCAGCAGTCACAACTAGTCATTTATTCTGCTCTAACTGAAATGGCATAAATATGCCTGTCTTTCACTTCTGACATTCACTGGTTGCTATTCAGGGAATAAAGGAGCAACAGCAAAACCACCAAGACCAAACAGAGCAGAAAGTCTTGTTGGCAAGGTTATCCCTGTTCCTGTCAGCCCCATGGAATATCCAGCAGAAAACAGCAGCAATATCTATTTAACTGTTTATTTATGTATTTATGTATGCATTTATTTTTTAATTTTAATTTTAATTTGTTTGTTGCTTTGCCCAATACAGAGGAAAAGCCCATGATCAGAGCTGCAGGTACCAGGATGTCATGGGGGAGTTGCCAGGGGTCTGCCCAGCCCATGAGCCCCCATCACCAATGGTACTGGTGAGGGAAACCTTTAACACATCAGGAATGACTGCAGGGCTCTGCAGGGTAGAAGGAAGGGCAAGAGGGGGCCAGGGTTGTTCTCCAGGAGATTTTTGGAGTGTGTGAAGAACAATGTGATGCAGGTGATGGCTAAGAACAAGCGAGGCTTTGTTGAAATGCATTTAATTTCCCACTTCAGTTATGAAGTCCCTTACAGTTTGGTTCAGCTGCTCAGAATATCTGTGTGAGGCTGGTTTGATACAATACCTGTCTGTGGGAGGTACACGCTCACCTAGAGGTCAGACAGCATCTCAGATGGCATTAAATGGTCACATTTGAGCATCTGGCCTGAGCTTGTATCCCAACAGATCAGGCTGTCTGTGTGAAATGAGACTGATTATCTAAGAGCTTTTCAGTCATGTGATGTGAGGATAAACTAATATTTGCTGTCCCAATAGGTAGATCACTTCATGAAATGATCTGAAACATAATTTTTTCCCCCTTTTTAATTTATTTTTGTGCATTTCAAATAGACATTAATGGTTTCTTTACAAAACTGAAGCACCGTGGTAACTTAAAATTTATCTCAGAACACTAAAGTAATTTTGGTTCTTTGATATGTTTCAGCTTTGACTGCCAAACACTCAGCAAATTTCAGCAAAGTAAAAATGTGAGGATATGTCAGAGCCTACCCAGACAGCCTGTTTCAGAGCAAGGGGCAGGCATAAGCCCCCATTCCATATTAAACTTTTCATCTTCAAAATCTGGCAAACACAACCCTTGTACTTGACTGCACAAGAGGGAGTTTTCCTGTCAGCAAACAACACCCTCTGTGGGTTCCAATTACTTGAAAAGAAGCAAGACAAACTTGGCAGTCCACTGTTCTTTTGAAATTCTTAAAGCCAGATGTCAGGGAGCCCTATTACAGTTCATTTTATATGTCAAATTCTAATTATGGGTCACATTTTAGCATCTTTCAGAGGTTAATACCACTGCAGAGCATAATAGGCATATGTCAGTGGGTTATCAAAAGCGCTCAAAGTATTTCACGACAGCTTAGCATGTAGGCTAGAAAAGATGTTACCTCTCAGCCAATTTTGCAGCCAGTAAACTCAAGAAACAGCACTGACCTCCTTGGAGATAGATTGAGTCCCATTTGCTGCTAAAGTGCCTTTTCATTTGTCTGCTGGGTTCAGAAAAACAGAGCAGCTGTGGATGCTTGCGACACACTCTTGGTTAACCAGGATACAAATGCAAGAGTAGCTGGGGGTTTGTCTGCTCGTTAGTTTTAAATTTGTTTCCCAGAGGTAAAGTGTTGCCTTGGAAAATTTTCATTTCTCTGCTTTATGGGCCAGTTTTTGTTGCTCCTCTGGAGAAGAAAGCTTTCCTCATGGTAAAAGTGTCAGCACACAAGTAAAACAACTTGCAATTTTTGCTTTGGCTTTGTTTCTCTCCAGTTAATGGGAGAAAAACTTATCTCAACAGCCTCTTATTATAAGCTTGAGACATTCTGAAGTTAGAAATAGAAGTGAATTTTGCATGGCATGTTGAAAGATTTTTTCCATGGAGGATTTTTTGTTTTCAGAATTCTCAGGGTTTCTTCATGATTGTTTAATTTCTCATGCCTTCTCTATTTCAATTTAAAGCAATAATCTCCCAGAAATAATTGATGGAAACATTTAGTTACATAGACCTGTGACTTATTTGCCATTTCTTTTTCTCTTTTTTATTTTTCTAATCAAAATACATTCTTTTCAGTGTTTCTAACTATAAAAGACAATGCCATTCCTCTGCAAGCAGACCTGTAGAAAAAAAAATTGCTAATTACAAAAACTAGAATGGAAAAACAGGTGATTTTTTGGTTTTGCTTATTTTTGGAGGTCCTGGGTCTTAAAAATCTTGGAAAATAAATATGTCTCATCCTTTTGAAGATAACAGCCTCCTAGAGGGCCTGCAGTGCCTGAGCACTGAAGTACATCATAATACAGTCATGCATCATTTAATCTAACTTCAGCTATGATAACATAGGTGATTAATGCAATCTAGTCATCCAGGCCCAGCATGGATGGGCATGTGGAAGCACATTATACAGAGCATAATTCATCCCCTCTCAAGAGAAATGTCTAAAATAATTGAAATTACTCACTCTATGGAAGTACAGATCTCCCACCATTGCCTACTTGCCTTGACTCCTGCTATGAAGAACTAATTTTTAAATGGCTGAAGTTAGGTGAAGTGAGTTTGGCCTGGAAATTCATCTGATTCCTCACTTTGCTATTCTATAACTCTACCCAGTAATCCTTAATCTCCAGTAAAATCATATTCTCCTCAGTAGAAAAGGGCTTGTCTAAATTATGCAGCTCTGATACAACAACAGTGTTACATCTGAGGGCAAGCTATGGCAGCAGGATGTCCAACTGCAATATATTATATATTATATATTATATGTATTATATGTAACATCACACATTGGGATGGGGTTTGGGCACTATTGATGCCACCACAAATTTATTTACCACTCTTGATTGCATCAGACTCAGTAACACAAAAGTTAATAACCAGTCTTTGATGCTTATTGTAATGCCAGTTATCATGGAAAAGTAGTAATTTATTTCAAACCCTCAGCACAGTAAAGTGTATTTAAAAAAATATTCACAATACCATTTTCATTTGAAAATTCTGATTTCAGCCCGGTGAGCAAACCCACTAATTTTTCACAATATGACTGTAGATATCCCAGGCACACGTCAAGGTGTGAGTCCTTGGTCGCTGCCCAGATGTAACTCATGGCTCTTCACATTATGTATTTCCAAACTCAGTAGCTAGATCACAGAAATGCACACTAATTTTACAGTTTGAGCCAAAAAATATCTCCTGGGAGAAGTAACAGGTTCAGGTGGACACCTATGAAGACTCAGAGGAAAACCAGAGTCACCTAGGGACAGATTGTCTGAGGGGAGTTGCTGCTGCCACATGATCAGGGAGCAGGAAAAAATCCAACTCCCCATTCACAAAACCAGCTTTTCCTGGAGCTCCCTGCTGCATTTGCTGTGTCTTCCCTATTGCAGCCAGCATGGCAGAGGCTCTGCTGCCAAGAATTTCTTTCCATCCTTGTCCAAAAGCCACTTTTCCACCAGGCTTCCAGTCAGGAAAAAACCATTCCAGCAAATAAATAAAGACACCATCATTATGCATAAGCACAGGGGAACTGAATGCAGTTGCATAGGTTGTTTTGCACAGGCCCTGAGAAAACTGTGATCCTAAAGATTACAGTGAGTAAAGAGCTGATTTCAGTTTGGATCCTGCTGTTAAGTTAATTAGCCTTCCCACCAAGGTATTGAGAGGTTGCTTTAAAAAAATTGACATCTGTCTGCAGAAAAAAACTTTTTTTTCTCACTTCTCTGCACAACTTCAGGCTTCTCTTTTTTGTCCTCTTTCTGTAATAATGTTGCCATTTTCAGATTCATGCCCTTAATACTCATTTATTTTCTGTCTGTTAGGGAGATATAAAACCCTATCTTGTTTTGCTTGGCTTGTTGATTTGGGTAGTTGGGTTTGTTTGGTTTTTTGTTTGTTTGTTTTTAGCTAAAGCTGTTACTAATTGGTTTCTAACTTTAAGAAATACAAGAAACCTTCAGTAAATCTGGTTTTGTGTTTTCTGTTTATGTATTGTATTAAGAGGAGAAGCAGCTCCTCAGACCTGGAGGTTTGTTAGATTGTGGTTGATTGGCATCCTCACACATGATTTAAATATTCTTTTGTGCTACCTGTGTTACAGGTAACACAAAATAGTGTTATCACAATGGAACTGGAGCAGAACTATAGCAGTTTATTGGTTTGTATTTATTGTCAGAGCGGAACAGTGTGTTTATTCTCTTCAAAGCAAAACCATTTTCAAAAAAAATGTTCTTTCCTCCTGTTTTCACCCATTTTTCCTCTAATACTTTACTGTCTTTCTTTCAAGGCATTTTTTGCTGTTGTTTTTTCATTTCCTTGTTTGGTTTTTTTTTTAATTTAATCAGTATTTGAATTTCATTAGCTAAATTTTAAAATATTTCTATCTCACAAAAATTATCAAAATGCTTATAAAATTATGGGGAAAACAACCTCCACATCCAAAAATGTATCACTTTTTCTCACAAACTAACCCATTCTTTTTTATTTTTATGTTTATTTGAAACCTCATTCTTCATTCAACAAACTGGTACCTAGGAAAAAACCAAAACAACTGAACAAAACCAACTGCTCAGGTCTTCAGATAGCACTGTGCAAACTGAAAAAAGGCCCCTGGTTTAAACTCCTCTTGTGGAGTTTATGTTTATTGGGAGAGCCAGGCAAAACCAAGGACTTCAGAAGTCACTGGTTTCTTCCTTTCAGGTACAATCATCATATACATGCCAGTAAAAATATTTGTATTTTATTCCCAGCTGCAATGCTCAATATTATTTAATTAATTAATTAATTAATGCACCTGACAACTTTCACTCAAATATCTAAAGGACCAACGCAGTTAGAATTGCTAATGTTTGATAGAGATAAACACTGAAAGATGACTAAAGTTTGCTAAAATTTCCACCAATGTGAAATAGAATCTTCTTCTTTTTTCCCCCAGAATATTTTCATGTAATATTTAATTAACTGTGTTAATGATAGCTAAATCCAGGGGTATTTCTGCCTCTGCCAGCTAATTATGTTACTCTAATCTTTGCTTCTGAGAATGACACATCTCCTGCTTATTGTGGGGGGTGTTTTTTGTCATGTCCTCTTCTCAGATTTGAAGCCTGGGAGGTTAAAGGAAGATTCTAATTACATCCTCCAGGGCAGCCTCATTTGAAGGCCAGGACCAAGAGCTTTGATTTCAGGTCACTCCCTATGTGGCTGCCTTTAAAGTTCATCTAAATTAACATTCAGTGATATTTTTGTCAGCTTTGACTGCCAGGAAAAATCATTGCAGTGGAATAATAATGCAAATAAACTTTGCATAGTCCCATTAAATCATTAAATGCCACATTGTTCTGTAATGGGAGTGACATTTCATTATTTCTAAAGCAACTCTGCTCGCTGGCAGCTTGATGCTGTTAGTGCTGGTGACAGAACCCAGTAACGCTGGAAAAAGAAACTAAGGGGTCCTAGGGCTCCTGTGATACCTGCAGATACATTAGATGACTCAAAAATACAGACATAAAGGCATCATTAAATAATTTTGCTGGGCTTTTTCAAGTGTGTTCAAACATTTGGTACAGATTATCAATGTTACTCTGTTTTAAATTTGTCATCTTTCCATTCAAAGCAAAAAGAAAATATTACTCAGCTGTTATCCAGAGAAAATACTTTAGCTTTTAGATGTGGGGATTTTTTTTTTGTTTATTCCTCGTATTTTTATCCTCAACAAATGTGGAAGAAAAGCCTTTTTAAATATATCATACCATGGACTTGACTGTATAAATCCTAGAAAACAAATAAGAAACCCCCATCTATTTTACTTTTAAACACAGCTCTGAAGTCAAAGGCTTTGTGCTGAGAAGAAGGCAAATTCTTAAGAGGTATGAGGGCATGATTGTATTCTTCTCATGTACTGTTTAAATGTTTATTTAGAAGAGGGGGGAAAAAAGGAGAATTATTAAAGCATGAAAATTTTAAAAAACAGCTTAGGAAAATCAGTAAGAAAACCTCACCATACCAAAAAAATAAAGGCATTTCCCAGCAGAGAGAACTTCAGAAATTAAACCCACTTTTTCTCTGGCTGCAGTGGAAATGCTTCTTTGAAGGAATACTCCTGTGCAACTGTACCAAGGCACATCTTCACCCTTATTCCCAGTGCCCTACAGCCAGCTGACAGCCCTATGTGCTCAGTCCCTGTTGCTGAGGAAGAAAATTTGATCTGTAAACTCAGCGAGCTGGATAGAAGTTTTAAATTGTTTACCTGTTTTTGAATGACGACAAACTGTAAATATTATTTATACCCCTTGCAATTGGAAAAGGGAAAATATCCTCTAATGTCAAAAATTATCCAATATTGATATCCAATATCAATATTGGAAATTGGAGCAAGCTGTATACCTTTCCACTCACAGAGACTTTGGGGTCTACAAACTGTGGGTAAGATTTTTTTTTCTCTTATTTTGGCCTATTTTTGCCTTGAAGTTAGAAGACTGAAATCAAAAGCTCTGAGAAATTCTAGCGTCCACCATGGGGAATTAAAATCTCTTTTTGGCAGAAAAGGACAAACAAAAGAAAAACTTCTGAGGGTTTTTAAAGTAGAGGTTGACTTGTCAAAATCTGAGAACACTGATCTTGTATAAGGCTGATGATAGCAGTCTGACTACTCACAGAAAATTATACAAATTAAAGTGAAAATAAGTGTTAAAAGCAGTTTATGGTCACCTGCAACTAACTGACATTTTATGGACCACTTATGAGCCATCAGAATTGCATAAGCTTTAATTTTACTATGATTTCTGGGGGCTTGAATGAAAAAGACAATAGCTGGCTAATCCACTTGAGGTTTTGGGATGATGCTGAGCAGAATTGGGTAATAAGACATGAGATCCAGCTTTAAACCAGAGCTCTGTGTTTCTGTGAACACTTGACCTGCATTTGTACACAAAGCCAGAGACACACCTTCCCAAAATGTGTAAAGTGTTACCTTGGAAGATTTTCATTTCTCTGCTTTATGGGCCAGTTTTTGTTGCTCTTCTGGAGAAGAAAGCTTTCCTCATGGTAAAAGTGTCAGCACACAAGTAAAACAACTTGCAATTTTTGCTTTGGCTTTGTTTCTCTCCAGTTAATGGGAAAAAAACTTATCTCAACAGCCTCTTATTATAAGCTTGAGACATCCTGAAATTAGAAATAGAAGTGAATTTTGCATGGCATGTTGAAAGATTTTTTCCATGGAGGATTTTTTGTTTTCAGAATTTCAGGATTTCTTCATGATTGTTTAATTTCTCATGCCTTCTCCTTTTCAATTTAAAGCAATAATCTCCCAGAAATAATTGACGGAAACATTTAGTTATGTAGACTTTCCAAAATCTTTGCTGACAGAGGAGTGTAGAGGCTCCAGTGAACCTTAGATTGTTTGACTCTGGTCCTCAGCCTGCTTGACCATGAACCGTCCTGCAACACTGCCTGCCCTGTGTGGCTAAAGAATGAGAGGCTGCAAACCAGGCAGAAGTTACACAGCTGTTCTGATGAGACACTTCTGCAAAATAAAATAGATAAGGATGTCAATAAAAAAATAACAACCAAAACGTTTTTCCCCTTCAGATCTCACAAGGTTATCAAAGCAAGCATTTATGCACAGGCCTGTGGAATTTATTGATCTCTGTGCTTCCTAATGCAATTCCATACCTTGTATCAAGGTACTTCCACCTCTCAGGCCTGTCCTGTCAATGTCTGAGGTAAGGTACTGAGTAATAATATTAATATAACAACTGAACAGTTTCTAACTAGCTACTAAGATCACTCAGAACCATACATTTTAGCCACGTGAAATGACTTTTCTGAAGAATATATCTCCATATTTAAAACCAGTTTTCTGTGAATATTAGATGGTTGATCCTGCCATGGTCCAAAAAGTACCACACACTTTGGGCTGAGGATTGTACTTGGATGCTTCACCCATGTGTTTCCCACAGCTGCTGTGTTCCTCCTTCACACTCCCTAGTGTGAGATGATGAGAGCAGCAGTGCAGTCCCACACTACCTCACATCCTTATGGCAAGGGAATTAGAATCCTCCTTGCTATAGCAGGAGCTCAGCACAGAGTACAGCTCTGCCCATGTATTCCATTCAAGTGCCAGCCACAAACAGTGCCCTTGAGTTCCACTGCGTTTGTCTCATTCCTAAGCCTCACTGATTTCAGTACATGCTGTGAGTGTGAAATCAAAATTACCCCTTATGTGTCTGAAAAACCATGGCACTCTCAAATTAGGCAGAGATTTCTCTCATGACTGGCATCAGTAACAACCTGTGCTCAGAGCCATGGAATGCCCAATGCAGCATTGCCAAAAACGCACACGGGAAATTACCTCAGTGCTCAAAACTCAGCCACTCGGAAGCCTTTGGGTCTGCAACATCATTCAGAGTGACAGAATAAAAATGTTTGACCTGATCTGTCACATTACAGCACTCCACATCTATTTATGACTGACTCCATCCCATGGGATGGCTTCTCACGCCTCCAGAGACGCCAGGAAGTCCCACACTGTTTCAGGGTGTTGATCCTGGGCTGCTGGAAGAGTGGCTCTGAAACACAGGCACAGGTCTTCACCTGAGAGAAAATTTTAAAAATTATGTGAGGTTCAGAGAAGCAGGAGCATTGAAGCACCTCAATTGATTAAGTTGTTTATGAAGCAAAAACCTATTTTCAAATGTAACTAAGAGCCAGAAATCCAATCCCTGTGGTGTTTGACATCCCCAGGACAAGGTGAGAGATGAGAATTTGACTCCATGTTCTCAGAAGGCTGATTTATTATTATATTATATTATATTATATTATATTATATTATATTATATTATATTATATTATATTATATTATATTATATTATATACTAAAACTATGCTAAACTATAGAGAAAGGATACATCAGAAGGCTAAACAAGAATGATAATGAAAGCTCGTGAATGACTCCTCGGAGTCTGACACAGCTGGCTGTGATTGGTCATTAATTAAAAAACATTCACATGTTTGCATAAACAATCTTCAGATCACATTCCAGAGCAGCAAAATATGGAGAAGCTGAGGCTTCTCATCTTCCCAGGAGAAAAATCCTGGGCAAAGGGATTTTTCAGAAAATATCATGGGGACAAATCCCTGTTGACTTTCTTTACAAAATGAAACAGGATTTTCAAAATGGTGCCTGTAAGGAAATTAAGTCCCAAATCCTGATTTCTTGGGTCGCCCAAACTGCCATTTGCAATAAATAACTAAAGCTGAGAGGCAATATTCTTAGAGTTGGGCCATAGTCTGAGGAAACCTGATCTTTTTCACCTGCAGGCAGCAACCTTGCAAAAAGTGCACACATTTACAGGGCCCCAAGGACAGTGGTGTTTGTCTGATCCAGCATGTTTTTCAAGGAACAAAGAATCTTGTAACTACCTTCAACCTTAGGAAATTACTGAACCAAGCTCCTGTTCCCTCTGCTCCCTTGTTACCCACCTTTCTCTTTCATTAAAAATGTCCTTGTCAGCTCTCATGACTTAACACATGGAGAAGCTCGGCTGTGGGCTTCAGCAGCTCCAAAATGGGCAAGAATGCTGCATGAAAGTGTCCTCTCCCTGTGCTGCTCAGCCATCTCAAACACAGCTGGTGTCAAACCAGTTGAAGGACAAATTCTCCTGCTACTCTGGAAAAACAGGAAAAAAACTGTTGTTTTCATACTTTTTGGAAGCTTAGCAATATCTTTGGCACTGGTCACAATAATGCAAATAGAGTTGGCTTCAAATTTGGCTTTGCTTGGGGGGGCAAAGAAGGAGAAAAGGAAACACCCACCTGTAAGCATCAGGTTCTCATCCAGTATAAATTGACACAGCTGTCATGTTAGGACCAGAAATCACAGGCACAAAAGCCAAAATTGTAGTGAGAGACATCTCTTCTCTCGTTTTTGAATTCTTTTAATAAAGAACCATAAACATGAACCACCAAAAATAGTATAAGCTCATGGTGCAACTGGGAAAATATTCACATTGTAGGG
>NW_005054326.1:6828941-6913927 GCF_000277835.1 Geospiza fortis | reverse complement strand
TAGGGAAAAAAAAAGGAATTATCTCTTCAAAATTCTAGTTCAACAATCATGACAGTTGCTAAATTATCTATGAAAGACAGAAAAATGAGGAATCATTTTGATGTAGTTCACAAACTGTAGCTCACCTCCTTCTCAGTTTCCAAAGAGTTAAATGAAATGTTCTTTTAGCTGATGTACAAAGGCTAAATACACTCTCATTCTGTGCCTGTGCACCTCTACTAATGATATCAGTCCTCCTAATCCACAAGTGGTCAGGTGGTGAACTCAGTACATTTGAATCTTTCTCAGTGGAGAGCACTTGAGAACAATTGTTCCCAATGCTAGCCTGGTTTTGTTTTTCTGAACAAGGAAAGAAAAGGAGAAAGAGAAAGAACAAAACAAAAATATGAAAGAGAAAGAGAAGAGAAAGAGAAAGAATTTTAAAAAAGGAGAAAAAATAAAAAGGAAAAGGAAAAGAGAAAGATGAAATAGGCTTCATCTTTCAGATTCTGTGAGCTAGGCAGCTGAAAGGAAAGAGGGATAGGTAGAAGCCTGGGCTGTTTAATCTCATTGCTTCAAATCAGTCATCAATAGTCTGTGTGTGAACTTTCAAAGCCTTCTTCTCATGAAAGGCATATTATCTCCTCTTTTAATTCTAGAGGGAAAACCTGAGTTCTGCCCACTCAGTGAATTCATAATATGATAAACAAATATTTAGAATCTCTGGACATTTTATGCTGATCTTTCTCTTCCTAAGGACAAAGTAAGCAGGTTTAAACTATCCCTAGATATGAAATCCCAGGGAGAAGTGTTTACACTAAGGAGAAGTGAGCATGCAAATTGACTATCAAAATTAAAACACATGGAATCCTTTAAGAAATGGATTGCAGAAATCATATTCAAGACAATAGTTGATTGAGGTTTTATACCTGCCAGCCTGGCACATTTTCCCTGGTCCCTGGAGGAGATTTAAGCACAAATGAAGAGAGAATCTGTACCCAACCACGAAGGAAGTAAGCCAGCACTTGAAACAAAGGTGAGAGGCAAACCCATTTAGTTTCTTACCTGGTATTGCTAAGGCACACATTTGCCTTCTTCAGCACTTTCTACAAGTCATTTCTCTCCTTCTCAAACACAAACCTCTGCAAGACATAGTGTCTGGATTTGTATCCAATATAAATAAGCCTCATAAGCAACCTCAAATAAGCATTTAAAAAACATCTTAAACCATGGAGGGGAGGAGAAGGACTAAGAAGGGCTTTTTGCTGAGTGCCATTAACTTGTTTTAATCAGCCATAAACTGTGGATTTTAGTCTTCCAGTTCCAACACAATGCTGTTTAAAATTATCTTACTTTGTTCCTTTAGTACTGGTTACCACTGGTGGTACAATTGTATGGGCTCATTGCAATGTCCACATTTCCATTCCCAGAGGGTTTTATAGCACACTGAGATTCATGTAAATTCAACTGCACACACAAATAAAAACTAGATTACACACAGTCTCTGATTCACAGGTAAGCTAAGCTGAGTGCTTAGGTAAGGAAGGGGCATGAGGAGTGAAATTTAAGAGTAAATGAAGCCAGCGTGGGTGCAAAGTTAAACTGAAGCTGAGCTGAAGGTGATAGCCTGGAATTTTGCTAAGTTTTGAAAGCAAGGATGGAGAGTTCAAATATAAGGCAGTGAGTCCCTAGACTCCTTGAGGCACTTTAAATCAGAATTTTTGCAATGGAGATGAAAATAATGCCCCTTCCCCCATGGGTTTTGAAGATTTGACTTCTACAAATGCTTTCCCATAGAGATGTTGTTCTGGTGAATCCAAAATAGAAATAAATGTACTGACAATCGTATTGTCAGTTCTGTTTTTCTCAGGTCACCTGATTTTCCTTTTTTTTTTCTTTTTTCCTTTTTATTTTTTTATCAATTATTCTTGGTTTAGTAGTATGGCTTGTCCAAACAACATACTCACAGCTGTAGCTCCCAATGAAGTCATCCACATTAGGCTTGAGGCAAAAGAAAAAATAATCTGTGAAGCCCTGTGCCCATTTTGAGTAATTGCACATTTGCCTTGCAAATCTGGTTAGAATTGGAGGTATGACAGATTAAGATTCAAATTTCATCTTTTCCTGGCTCTCAGTATCTGAAATGAGTGTCTCTACTCTTCAAGAATCCGCAGAGAGTCAAAGTGGAGCAGCTCTTGTTCTGCTGCAGTGTCGCCAACAGATGGTCTATCAAATATTTACACTTCTAAACCAATTAAAGCTACCACCAAGTGCTTTTCTTGCTTAAACACCCTTTATAAAATATTATTGAGCCATCTCTGAAAGCCAAGCACACAATTAAACCCTTTGCATTGGTGCAATATGCCTGTTCAGTCCTCCTTTAAGATGTGATATACATCCCATCAGCCACATGAAAGATTCCAGGGCTATGACCCATTCCCAGCACATATGGTTTGCTATTTAATCTTCCATAACCAAGACAAGTGTCCTCTTGGAAATAAGGAAAATGCATTATCATTAAATCACAGTTTTATAAGCATGTTGTTAAATAGTTTAACAGCCTGTCTGTCACAAAGGAATAATCATGTATGGATATGAAACTCTGAGGAATATTTTCTATCCAAATATTGAAGGAAGAAGTGAAGGGAAATAATTTGACTTGTTTTCATGATCAAGATTTCTGAGCCCATCATATGGTAGGACTGAAGAGCAGCAATTAAAAATGCTTCAAGTGGTAAAAGAAATTCTACTTTGAAAGAAAAATAAATGCAGCCATAAATCTTTGGTGCTAGTATTACACTCTTGCTTACACTTTTCCCACAGCCTGAGAAAGCCACAGTTTAATCATTGATTTTTTAAAAGCTGCCAATAATATAATATGATGTCACTGTGTTTCCATGCAGTTTATTTCAAAGCTATGCAAAGACCAAATTGGACTTATGAACCTCTTTGAAGCAGGGCTGGACAGGATCAAAATGGTCTGGAAATATTTTGGACAAATTTAAGCTACCAATCCCTCAATCACATCTGCCCACTGGGAACTGAGAAATTATATTTTCCTCAGGTCTATCACCCACGCATTCACAAATCTGCATATGCCATGAGTTTGAAAATTAAGTTTTCTAAACAAATTCTCTATTTCTAAACTAATTTTCTATTTCAACTGGTAGGTGGTACCAATACCTGTTTTCTCTTCACTACTGCCTTTTACTGTGCACAACCACACTGTTGTCTTCCCTTGGATTTCTGCTTTTTATTTTGGTTTGGTTTCCTCCTCAGCCTTGCCTGCCAGTTCATTTACCTTTACCTTATACAAACATAGGTTTCAGTTTGGGAAAAAAGGATTGCATGGATTTGACAGTGACACATTTAAGAAGATCTTGGAAGTTAACAAAAGGTCGAGTCTGACCACTGAGAATAATACAGGGAAAGGAATAGACAGAAAAAGCCTGTTTGTCCTCTGCATCCTAGGAAGTCAAAGAGATCCCACCCAATTTGCACACCAATTGCAGTATGACTTTCCCACAAGGTTTTTGACAGCTTTACAAAACATTTAGAAATATTAATAACCCTACTTCAGCAATTATACATCATATATATCCATTTCTCCAAAGACCCACATTTTCTGTTTTAAAACGGATTTTAACCATTCTGAAGTTGAAGAAGCATTGTCTGCTCTATCTCAAGTGTTTTCTGTATCATCTTGATTTATTCCAATTGCCAAAAGCAACATCAATTTCAGCCCAAATTAGACTTTCTTTTTTTCCACTCTTTTAATTAATTTGATCATCTTGGCTATTTCTTTCAGGAGCTAAGGCTTTGCCCACAATTCCTTGAAGTGCCACTTCTGATTATACAAGAAGCACATTTTTTTTGCCTATGGGTCAAAATTTGGGGCAAAGCATGTGTCTTCTTCCTCCAGATCAGAAGGGGGATGTGTCAGTACCTGAAGGGGTTCACTTGCCTTGGGTACCCATCTCCTCACCAGCTGTGAAGGCATTGCTGCATTGCTCACAGTTTATTTTTAGAAGGATATTGATGGCTTGAAAGCTCTTCAAACATAAAAACAATATAAATATATTATTTATATTATATATTTGTATATTAAATGTGTAAGTATATATTTATATCATTATAAGATTTAAACACATATATATTTTATATAGATATATATTTATATAAAAATATATTATATATACACTATATATAATATAAATATATATTATTTATATATAATAAATATAAATATAAATTATATATAAATCCATTAAATATAAATCCATGAAACAGTGTTAAACACCCACCACATCTTCTCTCAAACTTTGCAAGTCTGTCATAGTTTTTGGCACCTACACAGATTGTTCAGGTGTACAGACAGCTGTGGCTCTGCCAGTCCTTGGAAAAAAAGGTGGAAAATATATTATTGATAATTTGAGAATATATTATTGATAATATGAGAATATATTCTTGGTAATATGGGTACCTTTAATTGCTGTTCAAATTCCTCCCTGCCAGTCAATGCACCATGAGTAATTCACATTTATTACCAGAGAATACCATTGCCAGACATCTGAGCTGGAATTTTTGGATTATACTGCAACCTAAAATAAAACCCAAAACAACACAACACCCCACATCAAAATTGGGTCTGGCAAAAAGACCACATGCTTTTTTTGATCTGATGACATAAAACACAGGTTTCACAAACTTTCTCCTCCACCAGGCTCTTTTGGCCTTTAAATTGCAAAATCTTGTTTTAAAGAAAAAATAGCTACATGGTGTTTAAGAAGAAAAACAAAAATATTACCCGGTTTTGTTTTGGTTTTTTTTTAGCAGAGATAAGGAACAAGAGTTTTAGAAAGGGTTTTGGTTCTGATGTTCATTTTAACTTTTAGTCACAGATTTGATTAAAAAAAATTTAAAAAAAGAAAAATTACTGGCAAATATTTTCTGTAATTTATCAACTTATTTGCTGGGGTTTTTTCTTAACTAAATGTATGAGAAGACATTTTGAAGAAAATATCACAAATATTTCTGTCTTGTGTCTGAGTCTTAGTCACTCATATCTCTGCTCAATTCCAGCAGCAGTAGTATTCCTGCCAAAAGTTTATCCTCCTCCTTACCACAGTCTGTCCTCAGCCCAGCCAGCCACTTTTAGCTGGCTGAAATAAAAACAAAATCACTAAAGTATTTCTGAAATCTCTGAAGAACATCAGGACTGTTCTCACCTTGGTTTCTGATCAGATAATTTTATTTCTGTTTAAGAGGCTGTAAGATACATGATAATTCTGACACTGGATGGATCTGCCACTGCTACCTTCAAAATCTTTGTCAGTCAAGCAGCTAAGGTGTCTAGAAATAGAGCTTCTCATGTATAAATCAACAAAAAGACAATAATAGAAAAAGCTAATCTGTTTACAGGTGTGGGGGGCATAAATTAGGGAAAAGATGTTGCAGTAACTTCAATATTTTTAATCATAGGGATGTGATACCAACCCAGACACTGAATTGCCATGGAGGAGGAGCTCTCCTAGGCACTGATTTGGAACGTGGAAATTATGCCTTCCTTCCACTAACATACTTTCAAGAACAGCATGACAAAGTCACTCTCTGGAACATCTTTTTCTTTCCAGTCTTTCAGCTCAGCTGAATTCTAATTTTCACAAGCAGAAGTCTCACAGGCAGCAGCCAGAACTGTAAGCAATGCAGACCCAGACACACACACACTGCTCATTTCTGGGAACATTCCTTCTGTTGGCAGCAATGCTTCCGTCTCTTATCCTAGGCAGGAAGAAAAGAAAATATCTTGCTTATACAGAGGCATAAATCAGGTCATACCCCTGCCTATCCTATTCTGTATTTGCTGCTGGTACATGTATTTCAGTTTTACAGCAAGCATGCTCTTATTAAAGGTTAACCAATGCCATGTGTGGAGAAAAAAATTAAAAGTATGTAAAGAGGATTGAAAAGAATTAAAAAAAAAAAGAAAAGAAGAGAATTTTAAAAAGAAAAAAAGTCAGAATTTGACTGATGTTGAGATATCAGGTTTTAGATTCCACAGGATTTTACTTCTTTAGGAAAAAAGCTACAGCCAAAGCAAAAACATTGGAAAGCCAAGAGGCAAGAAAATAATATGGACCATCTCATAATGACAATGATAAACTTAGAATACTACACAGAAATACAAAGTTTTATAGGAAATGACCATGTGCTCAGGTGTTTTCTGTGTCTTGCTACTATTCTTTGATATACCAAAGTTATGTGTAAAAAAATAAAAGGTTTGTTGGCTGAATTTTTTTTAATAAGTGAGGGAAATTTAAAACCAATTTTAGTGAGGGAAACTGAGATTTTCTCACAAAATATCTTGTCACAATTTAGACCACTCCTATATGCTGTTACAAATATGCATTTCCCCAGCATGAATAGCAGTTGAACAATCTACATGAGAATGTACAACCAGAGTTTAGTGATCCTCAAACACGGGATTGGAAGGATTTTTTTTAAAGACTTGGGATTTCTTTGATTTTAGATGAGCATTCTGTAGCTATTCCTCACAATTGTTGGGGCAGCAAGACCCTTTCCTACTCTTTCTTATCCTATTTCCATTTTCTTCTTCTCTTTCTTCTAAATGAAATTGTTTAGATGGGAGTTTAAATAATACATCTCTTCATAACCAGGGTCATTTATAAGATGAGGTGGAAATAAGGTTCAGGACTGACTTCCAGCAGAAAGCTTTTTTGCTGTGGTATGGTTTCTCCTGTAGAGTAATGACTCCTTGGAAAAATTTGGCAGAGACAGCCTGCATCACATCCCTGAATTACTGGGAGGGAGAAGAAGCAGATGCTGTATTACAAAGAGGCATCCACTTTTGTACAAGGATGAAGCACAACCAGTGTTTCACTAATCTTATCATCTGATAAGCCAGATTTTAGGAATCAGAGGGAGCACAAGATCCTTCATGTAATCATAATTAAGTAAACCTGTTGAACTTTAATGTCCCTATTCCTTAATCAGCATGTCATTATACTGTTGACAGATAAGGATTTGAATGCTCAAATTTGCTGCAAATGGCAGAATTGTCACAGATGGCAGCAGGCATTTTGATTTCT
This sequence comes from Geospiza fortis, assembly GCF_000277835.1. Classification (NCBI taxonomy): domain Eukaryota; kingdom Metazoa; phylum Chordata; class Aves; order Passeriformes; family Thraupidae; genus Geospiza; species Geospiza fortis. The sequence continues at coordinate 6,906,839 of NW_005054326.1, read as the reverse complement.
TTGGTGTTTTGAGATTTTCTTGCCTGAGGACTGCATTATGGACACATTTGATGCATTTCTTCTATTGTTTTTTACTTGAAGGAAAACTGGACTATTAACAGCATGAGAGAGGAGGGTCATTAGATGAGTTGAAATGATTAAGGAACATATTTCTCCTAAGTGAATCATACTTTGAATTATGAAACAGCTAGTTCAAAAAGACTAGTGACTTATCTCTTCCATTTAACTCTATATTTTTATAGTCCCAGGAATACAATGCTCTTGGATAATCAGTACAGGTCATTTAACACATTTGAACAGTTGACAATAAAATTTAATATGTCCCTCAGCAGTCTGTCCAGATTTTCTTTTCCCTTTCCATACACGCTAATATCTTTTGGAGCACACAGATAAGTTTGATTTACCTATGAAAAACACATGCCAAATGTCAAAACAGATTTCAAGCACCGCATAGTTTCAGCTGCCTCACAATGTCTGGTGAAAAGATGGCAAGACTCCCTTTCACTGGGGTTCGGGTGAGAGCCAGAAAGCAGCAGACTCATCAGCTGGGTGTTTAATAGGTCTCCAGTGGAAGGTGCTCCCTTAATGCGACACTTAAAGCTCAACTTTCAGAAGTCCTGATCTGGCTGGGCTACCAGAGGATCCCCAGAAGCTTTGGAAGCTCAAATCTCCCTGAGGAGCACAGGATCACTGGCCAAAATCAAGCCCCTAAGGACTGATGTTCCTCAAACCAGGAAATGGCACTTTCTGAATTTGAATTATCAATTAGGGATGATTAATATTGCAATTAAACCAGAATTTTTTTTTATGTAACAAGAAGAAGCCAGAGATATGATAGTGGTTAGCATAAATTATTGTAGCACCATGCAGGCACTGTGTTTCTGGAAAGAACTCCAGAATACTGTAAACTTTGTTCTGAAAAAGCATCAAGTATATCTGAGCCACAGATGACAAATTTTTTTTAATGTGTTCTATAAATTATAAGAGATTCAACATTTCTACTTCACCTCTTGCAGACCTTTATTTACTTTGGGTATTTTCCCAGTACCTAGTCTGATTACTATTTGTTACAAATTCAGCTGAATTTTTTCTAGTCCTGTACCCAGTGAAAAACAGATGTGTCTTCTCTCCAACTGCCTTTTATATATTGGAAGGCTATTAGGGAATAAAATATTATATGTGTCAGGAGATGCATTTTGTCTAATTGCTGAAAATGTCTCACAATCTTGCAGCTGGAAAGAAAACTAATACAGATATTAGCATTATTTGACCAGAGTCCTTCTTCAAAGCCATTGCCTTCTTCATAGAAGAGAGGGAATGCTAAAAAGAACTGCTACTGCATTCATATATATGTTTATTTTTATTTTTATGTATATACTTTCAACAAGGAACTTCCAAAAACACAGAAATATAAAAGGAGCTCTAAATACAACTGATACAATCTGTCAGAAAAACTATCACCAGTGAGAACTCTGTAAGATCTAAAAACTGAACATATTGGAAATTACAGACATGTGTGATTCTGCTAAAAAACAAACAAACAAAAAACACCTGAGAAAGCTCATATTCACATGTGATTTGAAGAAAACCAGAGTGCTCAGCATAGTTGGCAGCATCTCATTTTCTGGTTTACAGTGAGTACATTAAAAAATTCACGCTGTATTTATGCTGCTGGGTCTGTTCTGGGAATATATTTCTGGGCTTCAGAGATCCACCAGAGAAAAATAATTTCCTCTTGTGGACAAATGATGAACCCTTCTGGAAGGGCTTCTTGGTATCAAATTGCAGAGGGGGTGCAATTTAAAGCAAGGTAAGTTATTTGGCTGAAATTAAATACAAGTTTACCCAGGGCTTTCATGAAATAGAAAAAAAAAACTTCAGACATCCAACCCAGACATCTGTTTCCACCTCTTTTTTTAGTAGGCAAGTTGTTCTAGGCACAGTTTTGTTGTCTTGTTGTTATTGTATCAGCTGAAATCACAACAGAGGAAGCTGTATGAACAAACTGGCCATAAGCTAATGAACAATTAAGTTCCTAGCATGCAATGATTTCCCTGCTGATGTTCATAGAGGAAAATACTGATAAGAATAATGCAGTTTTACAGACCGGGAAATAAGCTGACTGCTCACAGAAGTAAAGGCATCTGAAGAACGAAAAAAAGCAGCTCTAATCTGAGAAGGCAGAGCAGGTGTAGTGAAAGGTCTGGAAGCTGATCCTGTTGTAGCCAGCAGTAACTGTGAGCAGCAAGCCTGTCCATCAGGGAACTGGCCTGAAATAAAGAGTGAGATGGCCTGCTTTGGGTGTGTGAGGTGAATGGAAGTGAAAAGAAGGCATTTTCAGCGACATCTAAATAAGAAGAAGATTGACCAAGTGTATTTACCTTTCCTTTGTTGCACACAGTTGCCTCAAGTGGCACTAAGTGAAGAACCGTCCCTGGTGATAATCTTCTGCAAGTGCAGCAAGAATAATCCCCTCCAGTGCTGTTCTTTGTCACTATACTTTTCAAAAGAGAGTTAGGGAGGTTCTTTTTAACCTTGAGAAAGGTAATTTTGCTAACCTAAACAGCTTAGCACACAATAGCATTATTTTTGTATTTAATAGCAAGGTGAACGGTTTCTTACAACTACTTTGGGTTTCTTTAAAGAAGAAAATTACATATTTTAAGGCTGATTTTTTTCTAAGAAGCATTTTCATTGTGAAAGTCTAGTAATTTTAAATAGATGAAAAGTTTGCATTCTCTCAAAAGAAAAGGAAATATTGATTTTTAGTTTGAGTATGTTTTTTCCCCTTTTGTCATTTTTCTTTTTGTTAAAAAATTAGGCAGAGCATTTTCAGTTTGTCTTGACTTGAACTACTTTTATAGATGTCAAGTCTTTGCATAGCCAATTACTTGAAAATTCTGTTCTTTTACAACCATATGAGTCTACAAGTTGAAAGTTCATTTTTCCAAGGTGACAGTGTAGAAGTCCTCTCCTGTAGACCACTGACAATCTGAAAAGATGAGAAAAGATCTCCCAGTCCTGTTGGCAAGGCACAACTGAAAAGTCCAAAATGTAAGGAGTGAAACTGGACTCATTCTACCTCTTTCAGTTCAGTAGAAGAAGATAAGAAGAGAAACACCACAACAAAGAGAAATGAAATCAGAACTGCAATGATCTTGCAGAAGTTTCACATATTTTCTTCCCAAGGTACAGTCTGAATTGCATCTGACCCTCTCTGTGGGCTGACAGAAAGTTTCAAGGACGACGAAACCTGAAGGAATCTGAGAATTCAAAAGAAGATTTTTTTCTAGCCATATAATTTTACCAAAAAAAAAAAAAAAAAAACCAACAATCAGTCATATGTTAGTTTATTCAGATATTAGCTGCTTGGTCAATGATGATTTGGTTATATAATTTTCAATAATGTATATACTGTGATAAAAAGAATTTTTTCAATATATTTGAAAAGACTGGACACTTTTGTCAAGACTAGATAATACTGTTTCACTTCAAAATCACTGGTAAATTTACTTGCTCTCTGATGCTGATGACAAAGGTATGGCCCTAAATACTATTGTAACTAACAAATTCACAATAAGATTTTGCCACCATTCTGATTTCATGTTTTTCTCCACACATATCTAGAACCCCATTTTCTTCCCCTGGGAACAGAGGCTGTAGTTGTGATTAATTATATATTTTCTGAAGAGTTTAGAGGTTAGAAAGGGGAAGTTCTCCCTTGGCTTTAATGGAAATGATCTTGGAAAGACAATCCTGGACCAATGCTGTATCACCACATTTCTCTTCACAGAAAAGCAAGGCACAATTCTTCCCAAGAGTATTTCTGGGTTTCACACACTCTGAACCTCACAGAAAGGAAAAACAATTATTATAATTTTGTGTTTGTGCAAAAGTAGAATGCAATATGGAGATTGTTTACCCAAAGTGATGGTGTTTTGTTTCCTTGGCCTGTCAGGGCCTGTGATGTGTGTGTGTGTGTTGGGACTGTTGGGTGACAGCCATGAGATTCTGGGCAGTGGAATGCAGTTGAGTGCTTGGTAGATTCAGTTTCGATGTAATGTAATATAGAATAATATAGTATAATAAAGTAATTAATTAGCCTTCTGATAAGATGGAGTCAGATGCCTCATTCTCTCCCCCTTGTCGGGGGCAAAATTATCCACTATAATTCTGCCACTCTCCCTTGAGTCTGGAGTGAAAGGTGATAATTGAGAACTTGGCCTATGAAGTGCTAGCAGGAACTGAACAGGAATGAGTTTGGGAGCTCCTTTCCTTTTTACAAAAAGAATGTTTGTCCTTTACAGATCCAAATCACCCAGTTTTGCTAAACAGACATAAAGATCCAGCTGCCCATTTGTCCTGTATGGCCACTTACACTAGGACCAAACAAACTGGGTGGGGGCAAACTGCCTATTTTCAGATCCATTCATATTTATGCCTTTTTTATGCTCACTTTGTGCATTTGTGGGACTTGGTGCAAATGCAACAGGACATGCCCAGTGATGTCCCAGCTCTGCAAGCACACAGGCTTTGCTGCAGCTTCAGCAGACTGTGGTGGGCTTATCTAAGGTCAAATATCTCTGTCACTGACTGCTGGCTCAGTGCCTTACATAGCTAAAATAATGGGAATTGTTTAGCACCTGCCATTGCTTATAATTAAACAAGAACTCCACTATAAATGGGCTTATTTCAAATACCTTTCAGGAATTTGTTTTGAAATTTTCTTCCATTCCTTTCACGCTTGCCTTGCAAGCATTACTTTTGAGATTGGATGAAAAATAATTAGGAGGTCTTTATTCAAAGATACCAGTAAATAGACTTAGGAATGGTGCTAAATAGAAACAAACACAATTTTTTTCAGAAATCTTGATATTTATAAAGCTCCTGCTTTTCAGTTTTGCAAAGTTTTTAAGGAGTAACTATTTTTTTAAACCCAGATTGTATTTTTTTTTACTCAGTTAATAGCCTGGCCAACAACAGTCTCTGTAGAACACTAATTTGTTTTGCTTAAATGGCTTATAAACACCTGATTCCAACTTTAGAAACTAATTAGTGAGCTGGAGATTTTTCATTAAATGGGCCATTTTTTGATATCCAAAGCTGTGCTGAATCTAAATGTCAACATTTTTTCTAATTATGAAAAACACAAAGGGATGTCATGGGGTTAGGAAACATATTGTGTCTTAAACTGAGATAAAATAACAGGCAGTGTATCATCCAGCCACATATTTGCTTGTTTAATAGCACCAGAAAAACTCATGATTACTTCTATTTTCTGGAACAGAAGAGTCTAGGGATTAGGAAGGGTAAAAGCTCTCACTTGGCTTTAATGGAAATGGTCTTGCAAAGATAATCCTGACCCTGTGCCATGGCTCTCCCTTGAGTTTGGAGTGAGGCAAGGTAATTGAAGTCAGGAGCCTTCTGTTCATCCGGCTGCTGGTATCCTTCAGGGCAGGATGGGACCTGGGACCCACCATGGCACTCACCCAAACCCAGGCTGGAGTGCACACAACCACAAATAACTTGGGCCAGGCAGCCTCCTGCAGCCACCCTGCAAACACCCTGCTCCTGCCCTGGCTGGCTGAAAGGGCCAGCAAAATGCTCTGATAGAGTCAAACTGCTGCTGCTCCTTCTCCTGCTGCTGCTCCTGCCCCTGCTCCTGCTCCTGCTTCTTCTCCTGCTCCTGCTCCTTCTCCTGCTCCTGCTCCTTCTCCTGCTCCTGCTTCTTCTCCTGCTCCTGCCCTGCAGTGCCTGGACCTGCTCCACCTTTATTTCCTCATGCCTGTGTGGGGCATTGCCCTCTCAAGCCAAACTTTCCAGTTTGTCCTTCAGACATTTTTTGTCACACTGCTGTGTCATCCATGCTTACATTTCCATCATCAGGTTTAGTGATTGATTCAGATTGATTTTCCTTCATCTCAGAGTTAACTCCTACAACGGTCTTCTGACAGAATGGCTTATGACCAATATTTGTTAAAAAAGAGAAGTGTGAGAGGAGAAACCTTGAAGATTTTTTTTCTGTTAGACCTGGCTAAAACATCTACAAGTGAAAAAAAAAAAAGAAAAAACCCAAGAAGATATCTAGAAGACAAACTGAGATGTTCTTCTATAACCCAGTGTTTGCCCATTAAAAAAAATCACGTTTTCTGATCTGAAAAATCTGATACAGGATGTACACGGATTCACTAAAGCCTGAATTTCAACTCATCAATGCTTTCACAGAAATACAATTCATTGATATTGGATCAGCTGATGTTACTGACTCGTTTTGTGGCGTAATTCAGAAAGTTGCTCCTTAATACAGGAGAGAAGCAGTTTTTACATAGCACTTCAGCTCTGTTCCACTGATAATTTGTTTCAGGGCCCATTAACTCCTATGGACGCTTTTTCAATGATTTTTAAAACTGAGATAATTCAAAAATGCTAACTTCAGCTTTGACAGCTTTTGAGGTTTCAGGAAAAATAGTTTGTTGATGAGGCAAAACCAATGATCTCAGATAAAATGAAGCTACACCAAAAAGCCAACTTTCAGACTTAAAATGTTAGCTTTAAGCTTTCCTGTTCTTTCTTTCTCTTAACAGAAATGACCAGAGATGCCAGAGCCTCAGACATTGCCCTTAAACTTCATTAGAACTGATGAATCTCCACAAGTTTTTTCCACTTTGTCACACATAATACCAGGTAATTATTAAAATATTCTGAGTAGCTGAGCTTGATAGATTCTGCAGTGCAGCACTTCAGAGTACCCATCATTCTCACGGGATTGTCTTTAGTTTATCAGTGCCCTTATCAGTCTCCCCAAGTGAGAGACATTAGGAGAAGTAAAATGAAAGTCTCTACCTGAGCAAAGAGACTGTCAAAATGCAACTTGGTGCCCCTTCCATCAGTTCTCACTTAATAAAAAAAATTACAAATAATGTGAACATTCTCAGGATTCTTTTAGGCAATAGCTTCCAAAATCTGTCTGACCCACAACCTTTCCTACGACAAAAAAAGTGCTTTTCCATTTGGGATCGAAGCAGCCAGATGAACTAGAAAGTTATTTCTTTATCTTCTTTATAGTCCAGCCAGATGAAAGAGCAGAAGAGTTGGAGATGTCAATACTAAGTAGCTGAAAGGCAGGTTCTGCTTATCACAGCTTGTGGCCATTGGCCAGCGAGGACTAAAAAGCTTAAGAATCACCTTTCAGGAATAAAAAGATGTTTCCCTAGTGATTCTTGTGCCTTTGAGAGAATGAGAGGTTTAACTATTTTTATACAATTCATTTCTGCCGTGGGGCACATGAGAAAGAGGGTTGCAAAGACTTTGCAGACTCCAGCTCTTAGGCTGGGGGGAATCTGTCCTGAGTTGTGATTTATGCTGTAGGAGTCCTGTAAGCCTGACACTAGGTCTGTTTGGAAACATGCCTGATGTATTACCTTATCAAAGCTTCTTGAGAGAGGTCCAGCCCTGGCTCTGCCTCTGGACTCTGAGGTGTTCAGGCCAAGGAAGGAAAAAGCCCCAGAGTTTCTTTTCATAAAATATTTTTTTAATTTTAATAAAAATAGCAATACCCAACTCAGCACCAGGCAGTAAGACAGACATAGCAATGAGAGGGGGAGATGGCATTGGAGCATTGCCAGGAACACAGGGATCTCTATGTGCATACAGCGGGGAATAAAGCTAATTTGTTTTCTTTCCTGTCAGATTTACAGATGCACAACTCCAAAAAGAGCATTGTATGAGAAAAAGTTTTGTCAGGGAACTGATAATGGAGTGTTCTATAAACCCTTTCAGTGTGCTGATAAGGGCATTGCTGTGAAGTGTTCCTTCACACCACAGACATCTTCATTGTAACAGTTGGCCCAATATTCCCGAGGAAAAATTGAGCAGTTTGAACATTAGCAGTGAATAAACATCTTCTGTGTTTACACCCACCTATCATTCCACAAGGATCACATGTTTACTTCTGAGACATGTATAGACTTAATTCACTGCTTCTTGTTTCAGGATGGGATGAGTGGTTGTTAAACAGAAAACACAACAGTGGCTGATAAGAAATGACATTAAGAATTATATAACCAGCTGAAATTATCACCTCTGATACAGAACATATTCTGCTACTGGGCAATGTTTGAAGGAAAGTGTCATTCACTCCATACAGAAATTTTAAATATGGAAGTGCTATTTCAGGTTTTATTTTGAAGTTTTAACTCTGCTTTAGCCTTCTTAGGGACATATTTCCATCAGGAACACGAATTTCTAAATGGTGAAGCAAACCTGAAAGCAGATTTATCTGATTGTTTTTCTTTCTATAATCCCCCAGAATTATGTTGTAAAATGAAAGCACACATATTATGATAATCTGTTAAAATAAGCACCATTCCATTATTCCTCTGTTCATGCACAGATTATGCCTTTGACCAAACCAGCTCTTGGGGATCATACAGAATGGCACATCTGCAAGCCTGGCCTTGGCTTTGTTTTATTAATCCCCTGATATCTCCATGATATTTAAATAAATAACATTCTATATGCCTTATCCCAAAATGTCCTTGTTTTCCCCAGAGGTGTGCTCAGCCTCCACAAGCTGTGTCCAGCCCTGACCAAGCCCACTTGTGATGGAAGGCTCCACCCTGCTCCGCTGTGTGGACAATATTGCAGCTCCTGGCTGCAGAGAGCAGATCCTTCCACGAGCTCATTTACAGTTTGCTGCAGCTTTGAGAGCAGCTGAAGCACTGCTGCTTTCTGCTGAACTGCCAAAGTTCATTGCAGAGTAAAGCTGAGCTGATCTATTACAAGTGGCTTGACCTGGGTGAACTTGGAATTCACTGCTAAATTAGCACTGATGCTTTTGAACATCTGTATGTCAAACATCCATTTCTAAATGGATGAACTTTTCTCAATATGCTGTGCATTGCCTGTCTTATTTTTCTGACCTATTTAAATGCACACCAAATTCAATTTGTAACCTTTTTAAAATTTTCTCCTACCTTAACTGTTTGGGTTTTTTCTCTGTTTAACAACATATGTTTTAGGTATTTTCTCAGCAGTCACAAGGGGCACTGTATTTTATGTGTCTTCATAATGACAGGATTCTTAGTAAGAAAAATCATCCAGTCAGAGGTTTAGACAAATATTTTACATGAGTTATATTGCTTTCTCACACTGATCTTTCAAAGTTGTGTCTGTACTCATCACAGTAATATATTTCAAGAAAAGTAAAACAAAGCCAAACACATACTTGCTTTTTTAAGCTTTACCAGCATCTTATCTGCTGTGTGCTCTTTATTCCACTCAGGGGTATAAAGTGCAGCTTGCCTACAGAAAGCTTCCACCAGTGCCTGAGGTGTGCAAATTCAGACACCAAGTGAGGAGCTCTACTTTTATACTTGTTTGGTCTTTGTATGGGCTACAAGATGAGCACACCTCACCTCATGTCTTGTGGCTTGCATCACAAGGGTATGATAAACACAGCATGATGAACACAGCACTGTACCATTCCCAGAGCACTTTTCTAAGCACTAAACACACCTCAGTAATCTTGCTGGCAGTTGGGAATTTTCCCTAATGGCAAACAGCAACCACTAACTTGCAATTTGAGCAACTGATCTGTTAGCCCCATGCATTTTGAAATTTCCAAATGTCCATTTTCCAGCACCTGCTCAACCGTGTGTTGGAAAAAATCTGCTTAGATAAAATGTAGGAGAAGAAAGGCTTCCAACTGGCTTGGAGATGCTTCCCAGATAATTTTTAGTTCAGAAAAAAATTGGTAGTCCAGCCATAAACCCTCTCACTCAACTGCAGCATGCTTTGGTATCCCCAGACCCAAAACGTGAGTTTTAAGCAAGAATCAAGTAATATCCCCTCCCCTGCAATGGTTCCTGCACAGCCACAGCAGCAGCTCTGGGTTCCTCAGCAGGTCTGACCACAGAGGGCCCCACAGTTTGGCTCTCAGTGTACAACCAGCATTTGGATCCAGACTTATTACAGTACCTACAATTCCAGGACACCTTTTGACAGGATGTATCGGCTTTGACATGTTGGTCTTATTTTTTTCTTCATATATGTTGGGTTATTACAATCATAACCATTTGAATTACCTTTTCACCACACACTCTACCTCTTTGAAGGTAGAATTCCCATTTGAAGAATAAATTCTAATTATTTTTTTTAAGAAGACTTAACTAAATGATATGAAACCTTTGAAAAAGCCTTCCCCCCACTTTCAAAGCACTGACTGATAACATTCTTATGTGAGCTTTTTCCCTTCAATGAGGAGCCAGAGCTATCTGAAAAGGCATTCGGGAAACTGCATGTGCAGAACAGGAAGAAAGCAAAAAAAAAAAAAGGATCTATTTCTTACTAACCCAAGTAACTATAATTTTAGGCAAGAGAGGGAAGAGGTTTCTGGAATAGCTGCAGCACATTCCTTGCTGCAGAAGTTTTGGGATTCTTATAGGCAACCTTGGCAATGAAATACATATCCTCTAAATCATATAACAATTTTGCTTAATAGAAGACCACTGAAAAAAAATCAAGCAGGAGAGCAACAGCTGGATGTGGATAGATTGCTTCCAAAAGAACACAGTGCAAAGGGAAGGGAAGGGAAGGAGAGGATCCATGGCAACAGCTTCTTTCTGTGCTGCATCTCTCAAAACTAGAAAACCATTTTGCCAGTGCTGCAAACAGGTGAATGAAAATTATAAAAAAATATTTGTAAGGTATCCTCATCTCTGGAAAAGAGTGAGATAACCACATCTTCCTTCTGTGAAACATATATCTCTCTATGCCCAAGCTAAAGAAGTTGGTCCCTGAACAAAAGGAGCCCATTACTCTGGCCTGAGTTTAGACTGGGTCTGCTGGAAACTTCAGCCTATCAAAATCACCCATGTAGCTCAATCACTGAGCTAAACATGTGAGCAGACAGTTATTGCATACAGATGGATTTTCTCTGAAAAGCACTGGATCTAAATAAATAATACATGGCTTTAAGAGAGCTGTCTGGTCAGTTTGTTGGCAGCATGCTACTGTTTCTGCACAGAAGCACAAAACAGCACTTAGACCTGCCCAGACAATCTCAATTAGTGCCTGGCCACTGCAGCCCAGGGCTCTGCATCAGTGGGAGAGACACAATGTTCCCCTGAGGAGAAACAACAGAGCACTCACCAAGGCCTTAGGAAGCAGATCAACAAGTATCAAAGGCACAGTTAGATGATTAATAGGAGTAGCAATTGATTGTGTGCCAATATTTGGCTTTGAAAAGTAATGTCTTTTGGGTATTGTCATGATAAATGAGCCAATATTAACCAAGGAAACACCGAGTAACATTAAATTCTTTAGTAAGAGTAATAAGAGCAAAATCAAAGACAGGCCTGCTTTATTCAGCCAGGTGGAGAAATGATAGCTGATTGTGCTGCCAAGGCAGAAGTGTTCAGTGGTATTTAAAGGAGTCTTCACACAAAGGATGGCCTAATATGTTTGTTTTTAACAAAAAATTTACAAAAAAAATTTAAATGGAAGAGGTATGGATAAACGTATGAAATAATCTGAAAAATTAGACCTGGTGAGGCTCACCTGGCAGCAAGAAGAATCAAACAGGATGCCCTTTGGCGGGGCAAAGACCTTCACTTTGGTGGGAATAATCAGCCAGCTCAACCTCTTTAGGCAGAAATGGAGTCCACAGTACTGGAGATTTTTAGGGATATTTCAGGGGAAAAAGTGAGTTAGACAGAGACTATTTAATCCTGCACCCAGAAAAGGGCAGGATAGCTGTACAAAGATAGAAGTGCTTTTGCAAAATTAATTTTCTAAAACCTGGAAGATTGGATAACTTTTACATCCACCCTGTTGTGCAGCTTTCACTCAGGCAGTGATGTCCACCTTTTCAAAATATCTCATGGCCTGACATGCTGAGTTCTTGAGAAGGTCATCTCTGACTTTGGCACCCAAAAACACATCTGGTAGTGAGTCTGAGAGTAGAAATGTTAGTACTGAAGCTCTTGGTGCCAGGTAGGACAGTGCTTGATTGCTGATATATTTTAACTTTGCAAAAAGCAGAAATCTTGAGGTCTGAGATTTTGTTATGGGGTATTTTATACTCTTCTACAGCTCCATGCAATCAACTATAACATTTGTACACAAATCATCCTGCACAGAATAAATCCAGAAGGAACTAGAATCAATCCAGAACTAACTCCATAATAAACTGGAGAGATCATGCAGCCCCAATACTTCACCCAACACCTGCAGCCCCACTCACACACACCACTTTCTATCTCAGCTCCTGTGTAAACATGTCTTGTTTCTATGGCAACAGCTACATCAAGTATTCCTTTCATTAAATGGAAACATTCTGAGCTGGGAACAAACATGCTGCATTAGCTGAATTCTTTGTCATTTTAGAAATGCTTGTTCTCAAGAAAAATAAATCGTGAGGGCTTGGACACTGGGTTTTTAGTTTGTATCTTTTAGCTTTAAAGACACCCATAAAACTTCTACTGAAATGGTTTTTCAAGGAAATGTGAAGTCATTGACCCCAAGACATCTTCATTGAAGGGAATCTTTGCTGAATATCTGCCAAGCTTCAAGAGATCATGCATGGGTTGCTCGTTGGGTGTTGTAGCATCCTGAAAGTCTTGGGAGCTCAGGGAGCTTTGGGAAGCTCAGCTGGAGCCCCAGTTCTCAATATTCCCAGTCCCTATATCTGTGCATGTGCTCTTAAAACCTGTGACTCTCAGGTGGGATGAGTCAGATCTTGCATGGAAAATGCTAATTCAAGAGAAAACTGAAAAAGTGCACTGAACACTCATAACTTGTGGCTAATTTAGAACAAGTTTTTGAGGGTGTTTTGTTTTGCTTTTTTGGGTCCATTTTATAAACAAATTAAAAAAATAAAAATAATTTTATATTAGTACAAATACAATGTTTAGCATATAACTTACTGTGCAACTATCCTGCTGTTATATATCTATTAATCTATATACCTATCTGTCTATCTATCTAATCTATCTATCTATCTATCTATCTATCTATCTATCTATCTATCTATCTTGTGTACTGATTCTTAGACCCATAAATGCCTTAAGGAACAATCCACTCTAATCTTCAGCATACTTTAGGCTGCTGAACTTCATTAAACATTCCTATGCTGAGATTGTACAAAATGAAAATGTGCCTTCCACAGAAGAATTGTATCTTGGCATCAACAAGAAAAAAACAGAGTTATCTATAATTTTCCTGGATATTCTACTTCATCAATTAATAAATTTTTGGTTAAAAATGTGTCTTTAGTTTATAATTTCAACGTGTCTGACTTTAGGTTCTAGCCAGTTGCCCTGACTGCTTTTCTACAGAAAGTCCTTTAATTCCCAGTGTTGTGGGAATTTTTTCCCCACGTGAAGATATAGACACACTGCAAGTAATCCTGCAGTACTTTATTTAGTAAACTCAATAGATTGGATTGGTTTTCATCTCCATGGCAGTTTTCTCATTAAAGTTTCACTTTTGTGGTTCATTTCTCTACTCTGCAATATTAACACTGTGGACAGGGGAACTGAGATGGCATGGGAAGCTCCTGAAGGATTTTTTTGTGAGAGAGTAAATGAGGAAAAGAATGAGCAAAAGTTGTTTCTGTATCCCTCTTATCTAACAAAAAATACATGGACAGGTCTTTTTTCACAGCTATGCTACTAATTCTGTCTGAATTCAAATTTATGTCAGATTAGCTCTGATTCAAACTGTAACAGATTTCAAGCTTTCAACTTATATATCAAATAAGGTTAAAAACTATTCCATTTTTAGCAAATGCCATGATGTTCTTCCATTCCTCTGAAGTGCACATGGAGTTCTAAGATTTTTTAGATGAAATCTAACAAATCAGAGATATTTCAGACAATTTTTATGGAATGCCATATGTTGCTTTTTGGTTTATTTTGTTTTGGTTTTTTTTCCTAGCCAATAGTATATATCTAAGCAACTAAAGAGTGGCAAAATATTTGTCCTTGTTTATGTGATAAAAGTAGAGCTCAATAAAATCTGTAGCTAATTTGGACATGTTAATTTGTTGAAACATAAATTACGCTGGGCAGAGAGTGTTTTTTTTTAAATATAAGACATCTTAGTTGAGCTTTTCTTTTCCCATATTTCCTCCTTATCTGTTTTACTCCTTATTTGCAGGAGTATAAATTAATTTGAAGAAAGTGCCTGTTCTGGAAAGAAACTGTCTTGAGCTCTCCCCCTCTGAGATTGATGAATAAGGGTTTTCTTCAGCCTACCCCTTCCAACTTCTGCGTCCTATGCCCTTCCTTTCCATTTTGCCTTTATCTCTTTTGGGGAAAATGAGTGAAACTGTAGTGCTGAGGTAACACATTGTTCACCCTGTTTGTCTGTTGGATTTTTCCATGTACCTGCTGTCGGTTTAAGATGTAACATCTCAGGGAAAAGAAATTGCAACCATTTCATGTTGCCAAAATGCCTAGTACAGTGATAGATTGCTACTTAGCTGAGACACGTCTATTCCTTTTCATTTTCTCAGGATATGAAAATATACAGAAATTTGCTTGCTCTGGTGAGTTTTTAAGAAACAAACATAATGGGGACAAACATGATGATGTTTACAAGAGCAATAAGAACAATATCAGACTTAAATGGGTTTCTTTCACATCCAACTCAAATGAATCTTCCTGTTAAATTTTAGTAATGCCAGTTTTACTGCATTTCAAAGAGAACTTATGAACCTGAAAACACATCTTGAACTCCTATCAGAGATTTTCCATCTCTTTTCCTTCATAGTTTCATTGCTTCAATTCCAAATTCTTCACATCTGTCTCCTTATCCATATAATGAAACTCCTGTCTGCTCCAGAAAATTGTTAGCTTTCATCTGACAAAGTTATTTTTCTTTCTCCACTTTCTTCCAGGTCTTCTCACAGCTTTTCCTTAGAAATGGAATCTCCAACTTCACATAGTTTCTGTCTGACATCTCCACTCTTTTCTGCCTTTTTCATTTATAACTCACCTTTCCCTCAGCTCCTTCACAAAATCCTTGAAATTTTGACTAAGTGTGTTGTTTCAAAGGCTGTCATAAATTCCAATGTATGTCAACACATATGGAAGTATTTCAAACAGCTTCATGTTTCTGTCAAGCATTCCATTTTCTCTAAGAAGCATTTTCAGGACAGGGAAAGAAAACAGCTCCTCTACAGATTTCTTCTTTTGCTGTCACATGGTTGCTCCCCAGTGCTATTTTGCTCTGGTACTGAGAGAAATATATTTCTGCAGTTGATTTCATAAGTATTTTTAAAATATTTTGATACTTAAACCACAGTAGAACACATATTGGGTGTCTTTTTTCTTTGAATTGCAGTTCTCACTATTCTCTCTTTCACTGCTTTGTTGCCTGTTCTTTACCTTTCAAGATGTGCTCGGAACGATTTCATTATCCCAGGTAATACAGTTTCCAAAGCTATAGCTCTTATCTTCTGCAGTAGAGTCAGCAAAGTCAAGCCTTCAAACGCCAGACAGCTCTCCTGCTCTTTGGAAGAAGAGCATTTCACACTCGCTGTCAATCATGGCTGTAGCGCTCTCTTTTCCTACATTTATTGCTTACATTCTTGAGTGAGGATTCCTGACAGCTCTATCAGCTGTAAAACTCAGGAACACTTGGATCTTGTGATACCTGGCAACATGCTCTCAGAGCTGGTGACTGGAAAACAGAGCAGGAGCTCTGGGGATCTAGAGAGGCTTTGAACACACACAGAGAAATCATATTCCCAAAAAAAGGAATCTGTGGAGTGGAAACTGCTCCAAGGGCACCAACAGGGTTAATCCTCTGTGGTTATCTGTGAACACTAAGGAACCAGTGGCATCACTTTGGCTTTCTCAATCCCACCAGCATGGCAGGCTGTTATCTCTGTCCTCAGGAAATGGGAGTTAAGGATTTGTTGCTTGAAGAGTCTGAATCAGGACATGATTTACCTTTTTGTGAAAAAACAACCCTAACCATTCATTATTTTCGCCAATATTTTATGATTAGTAAGTCTGAAAGAGACTTACTGTGGAGAATGTTAAATAAATCTCCCCTGATAGCTGATCAGAAAAAAAGAAAAAAGAAAAGAATAAAAGCAACTAATGCCTTATCATTCAACTTTTAAAACCTATTGCTTGAATAGATTAAGCACTATAGTATGAAGAAAAACATCTTTCACTTGCTTTCAAAATAGATTAATTGGAAATTATTTTTTTTTAGAACTGGTACATTTTGTTTTCTGCCATCAATCACCTTGATGTCCTAGAACATTCTGAACACATGTTCTGCTGTCTCTAATTGACAGTGATGCAGCCTCATTAGAGGAAGATACATGCAAAGCTATGTCACTTAAGGTGAACACGTAGAAGGTAATTCCAGAGTAATTTGAATGAAATGAGCTAAAGATACAGGCTCACAGACTGAGGGGAATGCTAAAAGGAATATGTAGCATTTGGAAGACGTTTTTACAGATAACAGGAACAAGAGAAACCACCCTGGCCAGAAGGGCATGCAGAAATGAAAATATACTATTTCAGCCAGAATAGGCAGGGAATCCACTGATCTGAAACCGAGCAAATCAAGTTTAAACTTTCAAGGTACATAAATAGTTTATCACAATTTGAAAGAATCTAGTAGTAGAGGTGTTAAAATCAAAAGACGAACTTGGGAGGCATTTATTTCTAGAGACTCTGTACTCTGTCTCAGAGTTCTTCAAACAACCTCAAATAACCTTAAATAACTATGAGTTAGTTACCTTAACTTTTATCTTCAGATGGTTTAAGGAGTTCTCACTTGCTGTCTTATTTCCTCAACACTTTGGGGATATTGCATCCAATCTTCAGAGCTGTCGCTGACATTGGTGAGTGGATTAACTGCAACATAGATAACTTGAGTTGAACACAACTTTTGAGACTTCAAATATACAGTATAAGATCTTATTCATTCAGTTTGATGATGGCACACGTGATGTTAACACAAGATGGTACAGGTAGCCAAGGAAGATGCATAAGGTTATATTAAATGGCAAAAATATGAGATATGACATTTTTGTAGCCAAATAATCAACCAGCTTAATCAGCAGTAGGTGGGTCACTGTTCCCATTCGGGCCTTCTTTTTGATAGAAGAAAATATTAGTATGTAGGAATATTAATGATTTATGAAACATAATTTAAAAGGAATGCCATCTCATGGTATTAATGAAGGCACCAAATGAATAATAGAATCATAGACTATTTTGGGTTGGAAAAGACCATAAAAATCATATAGTTTCACTCGTCTTCCACGAGCAGGAATTCCTCCCACTAGACCAGGCTGCTCCAAGGCCCATCCAAGTTGCCAACGAGCTTTCTGTCAGGTCACACTACCACTCAGAGGTTGATTTATGTGACATCAGTCAGCAAAGAGGTTGAAACTTGATTTTATAACAGCACTGCTAGGGAAAAAAAAGGCAAAATCTTAACCCCTTGCATAACATATTTCTTATATGTGTACTCCAAAAATGTCTTCCTGCAAGGTGTGTAGTAGAAGAACCCCACAGTTACTTTAAGTGAATGGCATCATCTAAGGCCTTGCTCAATACATTGACATTTCTCTTGACATGAAATAAGCTGACATTAGTCCACCTATTGCTGCCAAAAGCAGGAGTGCCCTTCAAAAGTACCAGATTATAATGACTTCTACTAAAGCAAGGGAATTGGCACCTGGCTGCATGTCAATAGCTCCACTGAATGCCCTGACTGACAAGTTAAACAGGGCCCCATTGTGTGTTTGCTGCAGTGTTAAGGCAGGCACAGCCCAGCAAAGAGGAGCAGTACCCAGGGAGCAAGGACACAATGTGGCTGGAGATTCTGTAGGTAAAACCAAATGTGGCTTTGCCGTCTGTTCCAGTGCATAAACAGATTAGAAGTGTCATGCTTTTTATCTGGATCAGCTCATTTCTCTCCCATTAAGTCACTAAGGCTGTGTAAATCCAGCTTTGCATTGACTAATTTGAATTTAGAACAATATCTTATCTCACCGGGCCACCCAGGCAAAAGTGATAACATAAAGGAGAGTGTTTTTCCTGTCCTGTAATTAGCATTTCATAGCCTCTATCTGCAAGAAATTATCAGTTCAGAGTCTCTACTGTTTCTGTAATCCAGCCTGCTCAAGCAGTTGATGTATGAGCAGACATTAATGCAGAGACTGTTTGAGGCACTGCGGCATCATTGCTGGATTTTTTAATATATCTGTGGAAGCCATCATCCAAAAACAGAGAGACAGGATCTTTCTGTAAATCTAAATATTTACAGGATTCATCCAATTTTAATGTGGCACCTGTAATAAAAAAATGGTGGTTTATCTCAGTCTTCAGACAATATCCAATTCTGCCCTGATTCATGGTGGGATTTCCTAAATAAGCCCCTAAAAATAATGATTTGTCTTGCTCACTGTGAAAGTTTAACACTGCAAGAATGAAGACCTATTTTAAGCGTTTTCTAGTGGCACTCTTGCAAAAGAAGCATCTCCCCAACCTCCTTTTCTGTGGCTGACTAACACAGAAACAGGCAAAATGTTCCAAGGAGGAGCACAATACTCAATTCCCTCTAAGTGGCTTGGTGTGCCAGAACACTGAAGACATCCCACAAGGAGAAAATTAATCAATCCACACAAATCAGTTTTGCTTGTGAAAATTCCATCTCAAGGGTGAATTAATATGTTGCTTTGGCTTTCACTATGGAAGTCACGTCAAAATATTCCTTTCCAAATTAGCATAGTCACACCCAACAAATTTTCAAGTTTCATCTTAGCTTATAACAATGGAATGATGTCTCTTCAATGCTCAGCCTGGAAGCAGTAGAAAGGGATATTGTACATTTCTTTGGTATTCTTTAATATGTCTAGATGAAAAATGCATCTTTCTCTCAGGAATGTGGTTCATAGTTCTTCAATCAACACCAAACTTCTCTTTCCTGAGGTTTTGCAGGGTTTCATTTATTCTAAGAATGATATAGTGATAGCCAATGAGCTCAAGTTCAATTAGATTAATAACTTCTTTTATCTGTTAGCATAAAATCCAGTATTTTATAATTAATTGTAAGCGAGGCCATGAGGAGGTCTGGTGTCCCCTTGAAATAAGGGACAATTTTAGATCTGAGTTCTATGGAGGGATAATTTTGCTTCTAAACATGGAAGCAGGTGATCTTTTTTCCCAATAAATGCTGATATCCATGCACTTTCCACTGAAATGAACACAATGCAAACCTTTAACTGAAGGAAAAGAGCAAATTTCCCCAACAGAAACATTGCCTATGGAGTGCTTTCAGAGGGTCAGATTTTCATTTCCTCTAAGGCACTCTGATGGAAATGAATTGTAAATAAGAATTCAGACCCTGTTTTACTGGAGATTTGTGGTGTATTAGAGGAAAAGCAAACAAGATATAGAAAAAGGTAAAGCTATGAATGCAGCTCTTTGCAGAAATGGGCAGAATATATCAGGGAAACAAGAAGAAAACTTTTCTCTCTTATTTTCAGCGTTGCTCTTGGATGACAGACAATGTCATCAGTAAATGATTCATTCTGAAAATGAGGATGGTTTTATGCATGTCTCATCAGTGAGTTCTAGCCAAATTGCAGATACATTAATAATGACAAATAATTCATCCCAGGGGAATTTTAATTGTTTAGCTATCAACCCAAAATTCAGAAGACACTCTCAGTAATTTTTGTTTTGCATTAATCTTACTAATATGCTTTCTTTTAACTATTCCCTCTGCTTACAAATTTGAAGGACATTTATTTTTGAATTCCCCTTTTTATACAACAAAGAAAACACTATTAATATCAGATGCCTAAATGCTACACAAAAAGGCTGTGACAAATCAAGTTAAAATAAGGGTTTCTCATAAGTGTTCTTGCATATCAATTTACCATTATGCTTTCCTCCTATAATGTCAATAATTCCTCTTTTTTTTTCTTTTAAGAGAAATATGAAGGCAGGAAAGAACTCTACTATCTTTACTATGTATGTTTTGTAGCAACTGTTTCATGAGCTATAAAGTCCCAGCTTAAAGAAATCAATGGGCTAAATACAGTAGAATCAGGACTTCACTCATACTACCTTGGGCATACAGTTGTAAAAATTCAAATGTATAAAATTTCCTTCCCCAGTCCAATATGATCCCTACCAGGGGAAAGAAAATAATGAGATCTGTGTTTATATTTGGAGTGTCATGGCACAGGCCTTATCTAAAATACAGTTATATAAATAAAATACAGTTATTACATATCACCACAGTCTCTGGGTCAGTGCTGTGTTTAAATACATTTATCAGCTGGCTGAATGAAGGACATGGGAGGTATAAGACATGTGGAGATGGTTTATAGACAAAGTTAATTCCTGGACCAAAACTGGACCCTGTGGTTCTGCCTCTCTCACCTACACAGTGAATCAGTTCAGCTAAATCCTCTAAATAGTTACTGTGGTGAACATATATCCCCTGGTAGCTCCATGGGTGTGAACAGGAGTGGTTTGGGAAATATCTTTGACAGCCACTAAGCTTAGACACTGAATCTGCTGTAAGTCTTCAATCCTTTAAAAGACAGAATTACTACAGTTTTGACAAGAGAAGGACACAAGAAAAATAGGTGACATTTCCCCTCAATACCATTCTGATGGACTCCTAAAGTGCAGCCAATTCTGCTTCTTCATACACCTTGGTGTGCTCTTTGACAGCAGCATGACAAGAAATGATGAATTTGGTTGTTTGTAAATCAGTGAGGGATTAGGTTGGGCCACTTTTAGCATGGGGACATGGCTGCTCCTGGCTGTCAGTGCCAGATATTAGATATATTTGTGATGACTGGGACTCAAGCACTGTTTGAAGGTAACAAAAAGTACTAATCTATCTTAGAATAAACCTCATGTTCTGCTCACCTCCAAGTTCACACTAAATTGGTGTCTGCTGCATGATCTGATAAAATACCCTAAATGGGTATTTTATTTTTCATTTGCTCTGAGGAAATGCACCTGCGCAATTGATAAAAAAGTGAACATGTGAAATTAATAAATACAGTAAAATGAGTAGGTACAAACCTCAGGACAGCTCTGGTGTGAGAGGAAGAATTCAATATTGGTTGGTAGTTGGCAAGGGAGGAGTGGCATTATCTCTCAGCACGCTGATGAGCTTAAATGTGTTGTTGAGAAAGTTCAGTGAGTTCTGTGTGACACATGCAGATCAGCTGTAGCCTGCTGCTTACCTAGACTTAG
This sequence comes from Geospiza fortis, assembly GCF_000277835.1. NCBI lineage: Eukaryota > Metazoa > Chordata > Aves > Passeriformes > Thraupidae > Geospiza > Geospiza fortis. The sequence goes on along the minus strand of NW_005054326.1, from coordinate 6,885,579 downwards.
GTCAGTGGTGCTGGTGTTATATGGTTTACTCAAGAACTGGGCCAAAAGCGGCCCCTGTCTCTTTCTGCTGCCTGCTTGTGCTCAGAGATGCCATTGCAGCTCACTTCCATGCAAGAAAGATCACTGTCCCCTGAAGCCAGAAGACTGATACAATATGCAAAATTCCTCTTTTTTAAACAGCATTTGCAATTAGATTTCATTGTTATCACGCAACAGTACTTTGAATCAGGAGAAAAGTATGTGTTTTTTTATCCACACCTCCAGTCTTGTAGTCAGTGGAAAGAACCAATCAATTCCCGAATTGAAGGACATGTTTATTTTAATGTCAAGTTTTAGAAATTATAATACTTGAAATTAATTCTACTATCATGACCTACTCTCACTCAGAGAGTCATCAGAAGACATTTTTATCACATTCTTTTGCTTTTCCTTCTTAGAATAAAGAGCAGCAAAGGAATAGGGAGACCATGACTGCTTTCATACTGGCTGTTCTGAATTATTTATTCAGACATTAGCAAAATCCTCACACTCTTGAGGTCAGTCATTTGAAAACAACCTAATGTGGAGCCAACTCTTGTTCAGTGAAAACTGTTCTGAGAAAATCACAGGAAGGATATGTTAAGTGTAATATTAACAGATTGACCCATGATTATGTCATCAGGTTCAACACTTTCTTGATTTATGATGCTAAGACCGTTCTGTTATCTTTTAGAATAGTTCTTTACCGCAAAAATAATTTGTCTCATTTTTCAACAGAGCTCAGAACATTATGCAGGTCTGTAAGTTACTCCTGCACAGAACATACATAAAGAAAAGATCAGGGATGCTTGAGGGGAATGACTTCTTTAGTCATGTGAAGCCAGACTCTCCACTTAGGGATATGCAATGTGATACACAATACACTTATCTGTGTTCTAGTTCCCACTGAATCAAATACCTTCATTCATTGCAAAGGTTTGATGAGTGTGCATCGTTCTCCAACTGTACCTCATTGACTGGGAAGGTTTTCCTGCAGATTGGGTTATTAGTACACTCAGTCTCTAGTTATCACTACATGTCTTGGTCCAATATGGTAATTTTAAAGTTATACCACAGAAAATGCATTTTCGCTCTTATTTGCTCTTCATTTTTCCTATGACCCTGTTGAGTTTCACAGCCAGTTATAGCTGCCACCATTGCAATACTGTTGTTTATGTCTGCACATCTTCCCAGAGACAGAGCAAGTGCTGATAGCTTGGGAGAGGAGATAGGAGAATACCTGGGGGGTTTTAGGAGCTGCTCACCATAGGATTTCTCTCTTCTCTTTCTCTTTCTCTTTCTCTTTCTCTTTCTCTTTCTCTTTCTCTTTCTCTTTCTCTTTCTCTTTCTCTTTCTCTTTCTCTTTCTCTTTCTCTTTCTCTTTCTCTTTCTCTTTCTCTTTCTCTTTCTCTTTCTCTTTCTCTTTCTCTTTCTCTTTCTCTTTCTCTTTCTCTTTCTCTTTCTCTTTCTCTTTCTCTTTCTCTTTCTCTTTCTCTTTCTCTTTCTCTTTCTCTTTCTCTTTCTCTTTCTCTTTCTCTTTCTCTTTCTCTTTCTCTTTCTCTTTCTCTTTCTCTTTCTCTTTCTCTTTCTCTTTCTCTTTCTCTTTCTCTTTCTCTTTCTCTTTCTCTTTCTCTTTCTCTTTCTCTTTCTCTTTCTCTTTCTCTTTCTCTTTCTCTTTCTCTTTCTCTTTCTCTTTCTCTTTCTCTTTCTCTTTCTCTTTCTCTTTCTCTTTCTCTTTCTCTTTCTCTTTCTCTTTCTCTTTCTCTTTCTCTTTCTCTTTCTCTTTCTCTTTCTCTTTCTCTTTCTCTTTCTCTTTCTCTTTCTCTTTCTCTTTCTCTTTCTCTTTCTCTTTCTCTTTCTCTTTCTCTTTCTCTTTCTCTTTCTCTTTCTCTTTCTCTTTCTCTTTCTCTTTCTCTTTCTCTTTCTCTTTCTCTTTCTCTTTCTCTTTCTCTTTCTCTTTCTCTTTCTCTTTCTCTTTCTCTTTCTCTTTCTCTTTCTCTTTCTCTTTCTCTTTCTCTTTCTCTTCTCCTGCAGTACAGGACTCCAGCCCTCAACATGCTGTTTCCACACCTGATCACCAGAGGAATGCAGTTTGTGAACCAGCTTCCTCCCTCTGCTATCCTTCTGTGAGAGCAGATGAGAAAGAAGGGACCTGGGCAAGATCCTGCTGCTCTTGTAGGACAAGAATAGATGCAAGCCTGGCTGTAATGCTGGAGCACATCCCCAAAGGGAAGGACTTTCAGCTCCTGCCATTGTAAATGGAATGAGAAAGAGGAGAGCACCTTTTGGGTTTGGCAAGATTTCCCTCTTGCAAGACAAGCCAGCATGCCCTTTTGTGATTTTTAACCACGGACTGAACCCAACTTTCATATAGTTTACACCTGAGCATAAAAGGTTGGTACAGCACTATTATTCTGCTTTGTGTCTCAAGGGCCTCTCTCTTCTTCAGGAAGAAAGGCTCCATTCACTATTGGAATTCAGAATCCTCAAAAGTGGCCAGAGTTAGGGGACCTAGTGCCAAGCAGTAGAAGACCTCTTCTCAAAGTACATTCATGAAGTACAAGAAATATTTTCTGTGTTTCTGCAGCCAGCTTTATTTCTGATGCTAGAAAAAGGCTTTGCAAAGGGGCCAGATTGCCTGGCAGCAAACATATAAATAATACTTTACAAGACACTGTGAAAATGGATCTTTTGTGGAATCTGTGCTGAGAGAGTCTTGAAAACAATCAGGGGGTGAAATGGCAAGTAATTAAGGAACAAAGTATGAAAGCCACAATGTCTGCCAGATAGCAACAAACAAACAAAGAGCTAGAACATTGTTAATCAGTGTTTGGATTAGAACACAAGATATGGGAATTCATTCAAGGAAAAAAGGATGGGACTTTCTCCAGATAAAACAGCTATTGTTGTAGGATGCACTTCTCTTTTCTATTTTCCCTAATTCTTGACAAAACACGAGAAAATCACAGTAGCTGAATTACAAGGATGTGCCCTTATATAAAGTTTTCTCCTTTTCTTTCTCTACTGAGGGGTCAAGTGTTTTGTGCATTCTGTACTTTATTTCAAAATATCCCCACATAAGGCTACATAGAATTAGCAATAATCAATCTAAATCAAGGAACTTCATCATCATCCTGAGGAGGTCACTGCTAAAAAATCTCTTGATTAGAGCTGACAATTCAAACATAACATTAGGCTTCCGTAAAACATGTGTGCCGCTTTGGTCTCCCTCATTTCACCAGAAAATATATGCTATTTGGACAGCTGTGCAGATCTCATTTTTTTACTGAAAGCAGATATTTTATTATGAGAGGGTTAATAGGTCAAGTGAACATGACCCCTTCTGTTCATGCTGACCCATCCTACTGTGAGTAACAGGTAGTTCAGGCACACCTCAGACTTCTACAGCCCAGATGTTGTTATAAATTAGAGAGTAAGACCCTTGTAAAGCCTTCTGAGTACTGAGACAGAGTAGAAACAAAAGTAGTAATTCTTTGTTCTGCTTTTTGCCCTTTATAAGAGCACACTAAGAATTGACTGCAAACAGATGGGAAGTTATCAGCAATCTATCAGGAGTTATCAGCAGCCTCTGAGAGTTTCAACTCTGCACCTTTGCTTGTACACAGTGATTGACACCAGTCTCAAGGAGGTGTCTGAAGGGATTGTGTGTAAATGAAGTAAAAAGGAATAGAAAAAATGTGTCACTGAGTTGGTCCAGAGGGCAGCGCCACATTCAGCAGTGTGGTGTAACAGATGTAGCTGCTCCTCTGTGTTGGTATGATGGTTTGGAGAATCAAAGGGTACAGCAGCTGCATAAGGTTACAAATCCTTCAGCCTAGATTCAGAGAGACACTCAGCATCTTAAAGCTCACCGAAATAAATGGTATGCACATCCTCCTAAACTTTTATGAATCCAGTCTGTTCAATCTACCTTCTTCAAACAATCAGTTTTACTTTTGCATACACAGCAAAAGTACATCCTCCTAAACCTTTATGAATCTAGTCTGTTCAATCCACTTTCTTCAAACAATCAGTTTTACTTTTGCATACACAGCCCTTCCATTTCCCTATGAGGTTTATTGAGGAGCTCCTTTAAATTAGCTCTGGAGAGAAGTATGTGAGACTGAAATCCCATTAGCAGCAGGGATGTGCTGAGTTTTCTCCTGGACACATCATCCAGTTTAATTTCATCCAGAAGGAACACCGGTTTTGTGCTTTGAGACTGCTCTGTGAAGTGAACCAGAACACAGCTAAAGGAGACCACTGGGAGATTCCCTTCTGAAATGAATGCATGATCTTTGCTGTAGCTATAATGCAAAGGTTCTTGAGAATGCAGCAAGGATCATAAACAGAGTAGTGTTGTTCCCATGTGGTTCTGTCATCAATCCATACACACTGGGTGAAAAACTCTGACAGAGGGAGGATGGTTTGTGAAGGATCACTTGGCTATGGTAAGATGTCACTTATTTTGGAAATCTGTATTATTTATATATCCTAAATTAATGGACTTTTCTGTTACATATTTCCATGTAGACATGCAGATTTTAACATGCAGCATTCATTTACATACAGCAGCTGAATGAAAGAAACAATGCCTTAACTTCAAATGCATTTTTCCCTGTGTAACACAAAAAGTAAATATTATTCCGTGAGGTGAAGTCACATAACTCAGTTGGTGTCCCACAGCTCTGTTTCTTTCATTTGTCTCAAGGAATGCATTAGAATGTGGAGCAAGATCAGTATCAGATATTCTGAGGTTACAGGCATTCTGAGGCCACCACAGCTTTTCACCTTATGGTTACTCGGCATGAAAAGCAAGAGTGGGGATTAAAATGCTGCTTTCAGAGGAACTGTTACATTTCTTGAGAGAATCATTACAACCTAAAGCATTTTCAGAATCAAACACAAGTTCCAACTTTAAATAGAAAATCCATTAGGAACCACTCAAAATATTCCTCTCACTTTGACTTTCTCTGTCTAGCATTCTCTCCTTTCCACACATGTAGCTGTCTGCACCCAGCTATTCAGATCAGGGAGGATTTACCTCTGGGAACCTTATCCATCTTGTGAGCCAGGTAAAACCTAAATTAGGTTTTCCTAAAAGGAGAAAGTGCTTTAACTTACAGACCAAACACTGAAGCTTGCTTGAAGGGGTTATTTGTGACAGAAAGAGCCCTAATCCACAGGATCAAGAGCCTCCTGGATAGAAACCTGTTTTTCTAGCATGTAAAAATATAAGGTAGTGTGTCATCGATGTGTCATAACAGGAAAAAAAAATCAATAGAGGGAAAAAGTTGCAAACAGGGAATTTAATTTAGATGCTGAAACAATGCCAACACTGAAAATATTTGTATCCAGCTGGAAATTGGAGGTGGCTTGCAATTGGATCAGTGTAATGAAATGTAATTTAGATCTATAATATCCAACAGGTACTGCTTAACTACATTGTGCTTCAGATTCTCATTTCTGTGTTATTTTGAATGTCCTGAACATCTCTTTTCCCATGTGCTGGCTCTGACTTAAACCATTTCTCTGCTGCATACCTGCTGCTATATTCACAACAGGAAAAATCCATGAAGTCAGCTTCCAAAGTGGAGCTAATGGACAGGTAATGGAGGGACTACCAAGCAGTTTTCTGTCTGTATGATGACAATGCTGCCTGACTGCTGCATGGCAACCCCAGCTGGCAGCTCAGCCACACACAAATGCTTGCTCACTCCTCCAGCAGTATGAGGGAGAGATTCAGAGGGGTATTTCTACCTCAGTGTACCTGCTTTCCCAGTTTCTGTGTGGAACAAGCTATCATTTCTTAAATGTGTATGATCTACAGATAACAGTTTGGCATCCCAGAATTTTCCAGCTTTTTAGATAGAATAAAAATAATGAGTAAGACATGATTCAAACCATACCCTGTCATTGACCCATCCATTAGAAAAAGGTTAAGTTTCTTTTCATGCCATTCAGGCCATTTTCCTTCATTGTTTATGTAAAATGTATTCTCCATGGCAGCTACTGTTGACAGATCCAACATGCATTCACAGTTTCAGATGTAAACAGACACTGCTGGAAGGTATGCCAGAAGTAGGATTTATTTTATGTTCTCATAATTATCCACATAAAGAACATCAAAGAATGATTCCCAGCTGGATTATTAATACTGCCACTATTATGATTGTTCTTGACAATGATTCAGAGAAATAATCAAAATGTGGATAATAAGTAGCCTGTGTAAGTACAATACTCAAAGCTTTTGAGTGTTTTAACTGTCTCATTTACACTTGCAGCTACCCAATATATCTGAAACCCCATTAAATAGATAATAGCTGCATCCAATAAAATCTGAAAAGCCATTGTGCTTGTTTACTGTGGTTATCTTTGAAGCAAATGCAATTTTCCCTGCCTACTTCACAGGTCAAATTTTCAGGCCAATGCATAGCAGAATTTCAATTATATGGGTCTGAACTTACACAGTGTTGTACCAGTCATCAATTTCTTTCAGGTGGCAGGAGTGAACTTGATCTGGTACAAATAACTATATTGCATGTTGCATAGCAGTTCAGAAGATAGGGAATTAATTATTTGGTTAGCTCTTCTTTGATTGAATGAAAGGATAACAGAGAAGGTACAGAGGGGCACAGCCCCAAATCCAGCTCTTTACTATTTGTTGATAGAATGGGTACAATTCATTGTTGTTCAAGTTTCATGATCCAAAACAAGTGCCAATATTTCCTGCTGTTCTTTTTATATATGAGAGGAGCAGGGGTTCACAGGCTGAACATTTTGCACGCAGAAATTCCAGTGGAACCTATTGCAGTTAATTAGGACCAAGAATCCTAATATTTTTTTTCTCTTCCATGTGCAAATAGCCCTAAAAATGGCCATGACTGAATGATTATGGAGGAGAAGAGCTAATAAATAAATGTAGGGTTAGAGACAAGGCAACAAAAATATGTTACTAAAGCAAACTTCATTAAGAAAGGTAAGTTGGACACTCAGTAGTTCTATCTCAGAGTATCTGCTGTTTGAGTCACTTAGAACTGAGTGGATGGACAAGGATGTTCTACCTATTGAAATAACTTGAACAGACTAGAGTGGAAACAACCAAGCAGTGCATCTTTACTTTGTCCCATAGGAGGCTGAAGAGTTCATTGCACTGGGCAGTGCCATTGCTATTGCCCCAGCTCTGCACTGGGGGCATCACAGCAACATTTGCATCCCACTCGTGAGCCCTCCAAGAAGTTTGCTGTCTGGTTCAGCTGATATTCTGCACTGATTCCATTGACTGCAGAATACCCCTCAGAATTTATGGAAAAATGGGAAACTGCAGTGGGAAATGTCCATGCCACCGTTGTTGCTGTCATAAGATCCACTGCTTTCACAAAGAGAAATTATTCAACATCCAACTGTTACATGTTGTGATCACCCTTGTCAGTGTATCTCGTCAGATATCTTTCATCCCTAAATTTTCCTCATTTGATCTACTTTGTTCTAAGTACTGGAGATTCAAAAAGGTCATAAAGCTTTGGCTGCATTTATCCTTTGGTCTCATTTTTCTTTTGTTTTGTTTGGGTTTGTTTTTTTCTACTGGACTTTTCCAGGCTCTTTCTGTGCTATCCCATAGTCAGTTGTTCAGATGAGTGTTCTGAATGAAATATTTAGGCAAGTAATAAAATGGTTTCCACAGAGAAGCATCCAATATTTAGTAGCAGATAACTGAGATGCAAGATAGCATTTAGATCACAAGTTAATCCTAATGATGTGACCGCAAAACTTCACAGATGGAGCAGTTTTTGTAAAAAATATTCAGCTGCTAGTTTTACTGGTATTTAGATTACATCTTCTAGATAGAGCAAAATATATACATGAAGGAAAGGTCAAAATTATCTCTTCCTCTGGTATTTTAGTTTTCTGTTTTTCTACTGAAATTATGAAACCCACTACACAAGTCAACAAGGTCAATAAGAGCTTGTGAAATTATAAATGTCTGTCTAATTCCTGTTGACTAGATAAAATTTCATTCTTCAGAAGATGAGGTTGTTCTGTGTGCAAAATTTTAATCCCTGTAAGGTTCATCCATAAAGGATCTACATGAAGAAGTGTGTGGGAAAGTGAGGGGAATAGACATGAGCAAGGCAGGCAGATGGGACTTTTTACATGCAACCTTTAGGCATAAAAAAGCAATTTTTCCTCTTGACTTTGACCAACATGCAAATATCTATTAGACAAGGATATACTCCCTGGTCTGTTTTTTTCAAGGGCAGCATTCTGTTTTATTACTCTACTCAAGATCTTTATTTCCTGTCTTGCACCTTCCCCTACAGTCTGGCTTTGGATGTTTACAAAGCTTTGACACATTCTCAGGGTACAGTAAGTGAAAGTGTGAAGGGGGGAGCTTAAGAAGGCATCAGAAATAAACTATGCTCTCTGCTCTCATTGTTTCTCCATCTCTTGGTCCCATAACAGATATGGGAAACTGACTCCTTTTTGCTCTTCATCCTGTCCAACATTTCAAGGTTTTCTTGTATAGCTCCTCAGATAATAATACTGACCGATTTAACTTTCCCATTACTCATCATTATAACATATTACTTATATTCATTCCAACAGTTTGGGAGTTTTCTTAACCTTGATTCTGTCTATATTACAAGCTGAATTTTTGCTGACCACTGATGAATTTGAAACCCTCTTCATTTCAAATATATGTTTTCCTCCTCAGACTGAAACAATCAGTCTTACTATCTCCTGCTTATATTGAAATATCTATTTTTACATCACTTCAAAAGCCTATTTCAGTTGTCTGGTTGTTGCAAAATGTAGTTAGAAAATTAAATTTCTGTATATGTATAACTTCTTTCTTTCTATTTCCTAATCATTGGGTACCTACCTTTCCAACACAAAGGTTAATGAGGAATTAATTAGGTATATTGGCTTGTGTATGTCTGCAAACTGAAGAGCCAGGGTGCCTGTTTTGGATTTTCTTTCAGAATATATGAAAATGTGTGATGTTTCTGAAAGAATCCTGTACTTAGCAGAAAGGACCAACTAGTTCCATTCATGCCTCCTGAGAAATACCTGCAAACACACAAACTGGCATTTTATAAGCATATTGAAGCCTGCTTTCAACCAGAATGTTGTCTTGATAATTTTTGGTGCTGAAAACCTCAAAATTAATCTAAGACTACATGAAGGAAAAAAAGCAGAATGAAGCAGACAAAAAAAAAAAATCACTATAATCATTGCAGTTTACTCGGTACAGAAACCCAAAACTATTCAAGGAAAGACCTGATATTATTTTTATATAAATATGTCCACACTTCCTCATTAAACACTTGTATCACACACTACAGTAAGGACCACATTGGACTATGAGTTCTATAAATATTTAAAACTTGGAAACATGATAATCCATGAATAAAATATATTTTCTAAGAGGCTGGGTTCTGTAGAAAGTGTTGTTAAAAGAGATGCCTGAAGGATACTTGCTGATCTCCCAGTGGAACAGCCTGTAGTGTATGACTACATAAACTCTCATGCATTTCTCAGAAACTACTTTAAGGATTCCTTTTAATAAAGGAACTATTGTACAGTGTGAGACACTCCAGGTAGCCTGAAAAAGGTACTAAAAGGTAAGTCCTGTCCTCCACAGAGTGGAGTCTGTATCTGAATTACAGTGGGTTTAATGAAGTGCCTGCTAGAACAAGTCCAGGAGTTAGCTCAGTTCAATTTTCTTCATATTGTTGTGGTAAACAAGAAAAAAAAATCAAATCTTCAGTTACTTTTCATTGGCTTCTCCCCTGATGTCTCCTTCACCCCAAATTCCCCCCAATTTTAAATGACTCTTGGGATGCCTCTTTAGAATAAGATTATATTTAAATTAACCTCAGTCTTCTCAAAGCAGTATTATCAACGTTACTAAGTCCGTTTAGCAAGTATAACACAGAAGAATACAATCACTGCAAATAAAAGTTCAATATTTCCCAACTGTTTATCATACTGCTACAGCAATTAAATGTCCCTGCTCAGTTATGACACTGCAGCTGCTTTGGAGGAGATTTAGACATAAAGGAAAGAAAATATTGCATTTATTAGTGTTTGTGACTATGTGTGGCATATTCTTGAAATCTTTTCACAAAGAGGAAGTAATGACGAAGGCACAAAAAATTAGAAGTAAGCGCAGGAGTTCCCAAGACCAAAAAGATAAAAAAGAACTGAGGCTCAAAGGCAGAATGCCTTTGAAAAATCAAAGTGTAATTGTGTTCAAAAGTATTTAAAGTTCAGTCAAACTGTGCAAGATGAGAACCTGAATAGCACCATATCTTCAATGCATGGTTTCTTCTTCAGCAAGACAGTTCTCTTTTCTATAATTCAGTGCTTTGGTCTCATCTAAGTACACTTGAGATCCTACTTAGTGACGTGGAAGAGGGAACCCTGGGAGGCAAAGAGCAGATTCCTGATTGCAAGCTACAGCTCAGTCCTACTGTCCACAGAATGGAGCTCTCTGTAGCTCCTGTAATTGTCCAACAAACACACATTTTGTAGCCATCTATACTGCAGAGCTTAGCATGAGAGAGGCTTATTTTATTCTGAAGAAAACATCGTGTCTCTTCAACTAAAAATCCTGCCAACATATTTACCTGCAGATTTAAAGGCTGTCCTTCTCTTACAAAAATAATAAATAGGCTAACCTACTTAAATTACACAGAAATTCTGCTGTGCCCATCCAGATCAAACTTCCAGTGATACCTGTTGTTTCTGTTTTATGATTAGAAAGATGGTCATCAGCAGAGCTGAAAAACTTTTGATTAAATTTGGAGTTATGCAAGATTCCATCAGAGAAAGCAGAACTTTTCTTCAGGTGCCTGCACAAATTGGTTTCAAAAATCTAGATTTTTAGCTCAAAAAAACCCTGACATTTAAGAATTATGGATGTTGTGACCTAGGACTACTGTATGAAAAGAAGGTATCTTATGAAAACATATGTCCACTTAAATAAAATATTTTCTCAGGGAAGGACATGATTTGTTGAGGAACATACAGTGCTTGTGATACTGTGGAGAAATAGAAAAATCAACATTTCTTGGATGGCTGAACTTGCTTATTTATTAGGGGATTGTAGGACAGACCCTCAAATTCACTTTACCTTGCTAGTGCGCATGTCTTGGAAAGTAACTTATAAGCAAAGCAGGACTGTGAGACAGGAATGATTTAGTGTCTCTTTTCAGGGAATGAAAAATGCTGAATGTTTTCCAGAAGTGAGGGTATCCATAATAACCTTTCAATGAGTCTGCCTTTCTTCCCTCATTTCTCAGCACAGGGATTTATACACAGGAGAAGTTAATGTTTCGTCTTTCTGACTGTCCATGATGCCCCTGAATCCTCCTGTGGCTCCTACAGATCCTGTGATTTCATTAGCAGTGAAGGATGTTACAGGAAAATACAAACAGGAGGTTTGAAGAGGAATAATACTCTCTTCTGTAGTAAATCAAGCAAAAAAAAAAAAAAACAAACACAAAACAACCAAAAAAAGTTACAGTACGGCTAAAAAAATAATAGTTCTAGCTATGGGAAATACTATTCATTTAAATAATTTTTATTATGTTTAGCAAAAGCCACGTTAATACTTAATTTCGTGCTTTGGTTTATGGTTTTAAATACTTTCAAACTTAGAGACACCTCTCATTTTCCAAAGAGACTGTGAATGAGAGTGCATCTCATGCATTGAAAGTAATTTCACAAAAGTGTTGCTGTTCATTGTTTTGTATATGTTTGAAAAAAAATTCTTACAAGCAATAGAAATAAGATAAAGGCACAATGATGTAGGAATAAAGTCTTTTAAGTTGTGTTTTCACTGCTCATTTCTACACCCTGTCACACTGGACAGAAGGTGCCATTATGAGAGCTGAATAAAACTATCTTTTTCTGTTTCCTGTATTTTTAGTAGGGAAACCAGATGTTTTTCCCCACGTTTGCTTAGTTGCCAAGTCCAGATTGTGTCATTAAACACATGCTGGGAAATTAGCAGTTTTTAGAGAAACCCCAAAAAGTATTCAAAGCAGTTGTGTTGCCCTGAAAATTCTATTCTCACTAACTCATGTCTTCAATACTCCTCCGGATCAAAAAATGTTAATATATCATGAAATATTTTATTTTCTTTTGGTAAGGGACATTTTCAACAAGGAAACCTGAGAAATACCTATCTAGGTGTTCAGTGTGGTTCCCTCATTTTTAAGCACACCTTTTGATTAATTTCTGGTTTAAGCTTAGCCATTTGTTACAAAGGTTCATAATGCTGCAGAGCTCCACAGAGTTTAAAAAAATTTTCATAAAAATTTTTCATTAAAAAAATTTAAAAAATTTTTCATAAAAAATCTAAACAGATGATCTGAAGATTTAAAATATTTTGGAAAAATTCCTGTAGAAGTCATTAATTTTATTTTAAAATTTTGTCTCAACCTGGTTTCTCTTTGAGGCCATGCTGAATCTTTACCTTCTTTTTCTTCTTTCAAACATGCACAAAGTAGGTATTTGAACCTAGACAAAGGAAAAAATGCAGTGAAATCCACATACACATCAACCTGTGATGTTTGATTTAATTTCATGAGCATACTCACTTTAAGGTAACACCACGTTTTCAGCAAGTACTTAGGAATTCTAAAGGAACAGCACTGTGGTTTATACCTTCAATAATAATCTTTTTTCATGAAATGGCAGAGTGATGTTTGCACCTTTCTAAAGTGTGCATGCAACTTTCGGAATGCAAAGTCTCCTAACTTTTAACGGCATTGGTGGTCAAAACCCTTGGACATATTTGAAGATGCCAGCATGTATTCATCCCTAAGACAGTTCTCCTTAAACCACATTGCCACATAGTAAGATTTTAGATTTTATAAGAGCAGTTAACTGAAAATGATTCACCAGATGATTCGCCATATACATCTCCAGTCATCTCACACAGTCCCAATTGCCAGTACATCATGCAGGAGGTATAATTTCCGCACCCTATGTATGATATGTATATTAATGTAAATCAAGATAACAAAGCTCTCAAACAGCCATCATTTAGCTCCTAGTCCTAGAACATTTTGAAATTTTCTTCTTTGTCTTGAGAACACTTTGCCTTGAGACACTGCACAACATCCATCACTGCCATTCCTATGAATAGACTGGATAAACATCTGTCAGAAATACTTTTGCTGCATTTGATCTTGCCTTGTGGCAAGCAATTGGATTAGACATCTTTATCAGGTCCCTTCCAACCGTGTATTTATGACTCTTTGCATCTATCTTTGAAGCTTGCTGAATACCAGTCAGCAAATTTCTGAGATGAAGGGCTTTGATAGAATGAACAAAGCTGTTACAGGCCTGATTCTACCAAGCGGCTCTCCCATGCTGAATCCTAAAGCTGTTTGCAGCCTATGGGTGTAAGGGTGGTAAATAAAACAGAGCAGGAAAAGGTTTGTTTTCTTTAAAATATCAGTGCCTACACTTCCTGTCACACCCTCCAGACTAGAGCAGAATGTGCAAAACAAACATTTTGTGATCCCCACTAAGAATGTCTGAGGCTGTGCCTCTCAATGAGCAAGATTCTCCTATCAGTAACAATGACACTGTGACCTCTAAATTTATATTCTAATTAAAGCTTTTCAGGAAGACTGATCTGCTAGAGTCACTTCTTCCAAACTCTAAACATCTGGTGAGTACTTCTCAGTGATCACAGCCCATCCTTGGAAGTAAAGAGAAGGTTTGGCAATCATTTCTGGGTCTGGTTTGGAGGTTGTTTTGCCTTTCTTTAAAAAAATTATTTAATAATAGATTTAGATCTAAATCAATACTTTATATATAATTTTAATTTCTTATTCTGGTATGAGCTCACATAGATAAAAAACAAAAGAAACAGTGTATTCAGGTTCAGAATGCTTTTTCCTGTCTGATAGGCATCAAGCCAGCAGTCAGGAAAAGTATGTTAAGCACACTGTGTTAACTCAGATTTACTGGCTTCCTCTGGTTGACTGCATCATCACAGGCTGCAGCTGGGTAAGCTTATTTAACAAGCAGATAGACACATCAAGTCTGATTTCAGTGGGTTTAGATCAGATATATGAGGACAGCATTCATGAAGGATTTTTTTTTCCCATTAATTCCTGGGGCCAATATCTAGCAGTTGAGATTGACAAATAAAACTTGGAGAAAATATGATTTCTAGAAACAGAATAGCAAATGTAGGAAACAAAAACAGAAATAGTTGTCTGGAGCAGAAACAGGAATCCAAATTTCCCTTATTAGACTTTAGAGTCTAAATTATTTGGTCAGAGAGAGAGAGCAAATCCACGCACTCCCTCTTCCCTCTCTTGAGTCTGATGAATATTTCATCATTTCAAGCAAAGAGAACAGTTCTGATGTGGACAAATAAAAAGGGCCTGTCTCAGGACACTGCACAGCTTGGCCACTGCCAAGCTGAGACAGGTGAGGATTCAGATGATACCCAGGCCTATTTTTTCTTTTGAACTACAGGGGAAAAAAAAATGAGGAGCCAGCAGCAAATGCTCCTTTGGTGTCTTGGGCAGCATTGGCTCTCTGACACAGGAGGGATCCCTGAGGACTTGTGAGGGATGAAGCCCTGGGCACAAGGCCATCAGAAGAGCACCTACCTGTCACTATGATATTTTCTCAAAATCCTCTTTGCCCAGGATTTTCTCCTGGGAAGCTGAGAAGCCTCAGAGAGGAATGAAAACAATAATTATCTGATTGCTTTGGAATGTAGTCTGGACATTGTTTACCAACAGTGCATCTTTGATTGGTTCCATGGGAATTGTTTTCAATTAATGATCAATCACAGCCAGCTGTGTCAGACTCTGAGGAGTCAGTCACAAGTTTTTATTATTCATTCTTGCTAAGCCTTCTGATGTCTCCTTTATCTTTCTTTGGTATAGTTTTAGTGTTATATAATGTAATATAATGTAATATAATGTAATATAATGTAATATAATGTAATATAATGTAATATAATGTAATATAATGTAATATAATGTAATATAATGTAATATAATGTAATATAATGTAATATAATGTAATATAATGTAATATAATGTAATATAATGTAATATAATGGAATATAATGGAATATAATGGAATGTAATGGAATAGAATGGAATATATTACATTATATTACATTATATTACATTATATTACATTATATATTACATTATATTACATTATATTATATTAATCAGACTTCTGAGAACATGGAGTCAAATTCTCATCTCTCACCTCATCCTGGGGACCCTCACAAACACCACACCCACCCCTCCTGTAATTGCAGCAGGGCTTGGTTGTGCTCAGCCCTGGGGAGCCCCTCTGGGCACACTGCAAGCACAGCTTCAGCACCAGCAGCTCAGATAGTCCAGAGCGATGCAGATAAACAGGATTTGGAGAATTTTATTCTTGTTGGAAGACATCCTAAAGCATCAATACCTCCCTTGCTTGAGCCTGCATCCCCTCTGCTCACTCATCTGTGAAATGAGCATTATTTCCTTCTTCAGAAAAAGATGTGAATGTTTTAATGTATTTATTTAGCAATTTATTTTTAGCCTAGGGAAAAACTGATAGAGTTTTAGTCAAAATTCTTGCTCTTGCCTTTTCGTGCCTTCTCCTACTTCCATTTTTCTTTCAAGATAAATTGGTGTCATTTCACTTGTTCCTCTCCTGCCAAAGACAAATTACATAATTTTCTTTTTATTTCTTTATCTCTTTTAGCCCAGAGAGATTCCCTAGTTTCTTAAGAAATCACAATTTTTTACTTTTTATTTTTGCCTGAGTGTAGTTTGTGTACTGAGATACTTCAATCCAGATGTCTCTTCCAAGTAAAGTTTCTAAATAACTTTAATATACATTGAGTTAGGACTTAAGGGACCAACTTCCATAATGATTTACATCAGTACAACAGTAGCATTAACACTACTGATCTATTCCAAAATTTTACAGATAAAATCTGTTTTCACTTATATCAGAAGCCTTCTATCATCCCTGCAGTAAAATGAATGTTTCCCTGTCTTTTTTTCTTCACTATGTTCTTTTTTTCTCATGTTTAATTTACATTTTCTATTTTATATTATATTTTTCCTGCAAAAATTTTATTATGCTCCAGTTCTTCATTTGTATACTACACTGATTTCTTTTTTCTTACTTTCTTTGCAAGTCTAAAACTCTGCATTCATCCTCATTGAACACAAGAATTTACTTATTTTCAACTGTGTTTCAGATAGAGAAACTCAGGTTTTTGAGATTATCCCATCTCCTCTCCTAACCCTGCTGTCAGTGTATCTACTCTATTGCTGGGGAGGCTGCAAAGTGCTACTACACAGCCCATGAGAAGACCCTTCAGTTTCACAGAGAGAGGCCACAAGTGTGGTCACAGATACTATGAGCAGTTTCCATTTGGTTTGGCTGCTGCTTTTCACCATTGTTTGAAAGAAAATGTGTTTATGTTGCCACACTTCAAAAGAGCAATCACAGCCAGTAAGAGTAAAGAGAAAATCAAACAAGCTGCTATACAATGAGGTGCTGGAAAGCACAAAGGGACCTGGGGGTCCTGGTCATGGCAAGTTGAACATGAGCCAGCAGAGCCCTGGCAGCCAGGGCCTCACCTCAAGTGCTGGGGCAGTTTTGGGTGACACAATATAAAAAAGACATGAAACTATTGGAGTCCCTAGGAGGGCCACAAAGCTGGTGAGGTGTAGCATTCACATTCTCTGAAAAAAATCCCTTTACCCAGGATTTTTCTTTTGAGAAGCTGAGAAGCCTCAGAGAAAAAGGAAAACAATTCTTATTTCATTTGCTTCTCTTCTGTTTTGCTCATGTGGAATGTGTTTGGAGATTGTTTACCCGCAGGTGATTGTTTCATTGGATTTCTGCTGTCAGTTGTTTTGACTCCTTGAACAATCAGGGCCAAGTTGTGTCAAGACTCTAGAAAGAGTCACAAGTTTTCATTATTATATTTTAGCATTCAGTAAGTATCCTTTCTGTATTCTTTAGTTACTATAGTATAGTATTCTTTAATATAATATAGTATTATAAAGTAATAAATTAGCCTTAATTATAAAGTAATAAATTAGGCAGATTCATCTTTCCTGCCTTCGTCAGGACATTCCCAGCAAATACAGCGGTGAGGGACCTTGAGGGGAAGCCATACAAGGAGTGTTTGAGGGCATTTGGTGTGTTCAGCCTGGAGGAGACTGAGGGCAGGCCTCACTGCAGTCACAGCTCCCTCAGGAGGGGCAGGCACTGATCTCTGCCCTGTGACAGGGACAGGACCCAAGGCAATGGCCTGGTGAGAAATAGGTACTCACTTTTCATTGTTCAGGAAGGTTTATTAAACCTTATAAAAATACTACAGAAGACTGAATAAAGAAAAAAGGATACGGCTCTGGGAGCAAAAGATTTTCCCCGCCACGTGCTCAGCCCCCTGATAATGGAGGTTTTTTTGCTTTTTAACTCTTTAACCCCTCCCAATTTCTGTCCATCAACCCCTTCTTCGCTGTCTGGTGGTGGAGATCTCATCCTCAAATCCTGACAGGAGGTCAGATATTGCCACAGTGACAAACCAGCCCTCCCAGATATCCCAAATCCAGCTGTCCCTTGATAACCACATGAGGGGGTACAACATAACTATAAATCTATAAAACTTTTCTTAACCTAAATACATGATATTTGTCCATTAATTGTGAGAGTCAATCATCGCGTTACTCATCTATCACAGCCTGAAGCTGCATCAGGGGAGATGTAGGTTGAATATTAGTAAAAAGTTCTTCACCCAGAGGATGGTTGGGCATTGGAAGAGGCTCCTCAGGGCAGTGGTCACAGCATCTGACAGAGTTCAAGAAGCATTTGGACAATGCTCTCAGGCACATGAGGTGGCTCTTGGGTACCTTCACAAACCCTGTGCAAGGCTGGGAGTTAGATTCAGTGATCTTTAAGGGTCCCTTCCAACTCAGTTTATTTTGTGACTTCTGTAATCAAGCGTTTTTCACTGATATTAAAAGACATAAAAGAGGCTGTTCTTCCAGGTAATGTGCTGGCTGATCCTTTTGTTCAAGAGCTGGTGCATCTGTGCCAACTCCTTGCTGCTTTTCAAGCCAGGGATCACTGATTCTACCTGATCCAAACAAGAGACTCATGATTCAGGGAATTAGGGCAGTAAATACTGTTCTGATTACAATGGGTAAGAAAAACAAATGGGCAACTTTGACTAGGGAGAAAATTAGACAGCCTTTTGAATTGCAGGATGTAATTAGGCTCATTAAGGACTCATTAAAAACAAATTGTATCTGACACATACTTAAAGCACTCATGTAAATGATGTTGTTCAAAGATAAAGCCATGAATATATTTCACCTTGTTATGTTCAAAGGTTCTTGTACTTCACACTACAAAAGGATACACTTCAGCTCCCTTTTTGTTGGTAGTGGTCTTCTTAAAAATAAAATAATTGCAAGCTAGGGTAGAAGGAATCAGAGGAAGTTATTCAGATATCTTTTGCCCTGAATTGGATCACTTTGCAATTTGTACATTCTTGGTAGACATCAGCTCAACATTTTGGAGAAAGTAGAATTGTAATTTGCCTCTATGTCAGGAAGAAGGAGGTGAACCCTCCCCTTATTAGAAACTAGTGAAATTTCTCACCCATAATAAATTATAGAGTCTATAATAACTATGTATTCATTTCTGGAGTTCTTTTTAATAAAAATGGCAGTGAACAGAATTTATGAGAAATAACGACTGATACAAAAGTCATCATTAATTGTCTTTGGCTAAAATTACCTTGTCTCTGTTATTTTAATAATTAAAGTGTAATCATTTTTAACCTCTTGCACTAATAAGCAAAACAATCCAATTACTCCTCACAACGATGGGATCTGCTTCAATAAAAAGGAACAAAAAAGCACAGCTGTAGGAAACCATTTAAAAGAGGTAAAACACACCTGAGTTTTTGCATGGTTTTCAGCTAAGTTGCAGAACTACCCTTTAGCATTTTAACTTCCTTTGTACTAACGTCTAAGGAGGATCTGTTGGGCTAGAGGGGGCTCAAAGACTTATTCTGGTAAAAGTTGTAGCACTTCAAAATGGTGCTAAGTCCAGGGGAATAAAAAAGCTTTACATGAAAAGCCTGAGATAGGAGAGGATGGTGCTCTGTGTTCCTCTTATATACAAGCCTTTAACTAAAGTTCCCCAGCTTTGCCTGCATGCTGAAAGCAGAAATAAGAGGTTGTTGTGATAGGTTACACAGCAATCTAACACTTTCCAGGAATGCAGCTGCCTGGGTCCTTGAGTCAGAAACAGCTTTTCAAAGGCCAGTCAGAGTGTTACTAAAGCAACAACTGCACTTGGTGTTAAGGACTGTCCTTGAAAATAAAACTTTGGCCTTCTGGTTATGATGCTGGGAATAAATCCCACACCATGGCCGCTCTCATGAGAGTCATTTAACTCCATGACCTGCATCTAACAAGGAAAACAGACTCAAAGACTCAGAACTTTATGTGCTGGGAATATCCCATCTGATCACCCAGCAAATAAATTTGCACTATGTCATCTGTGCTCACCCAGACATCCAGGTGCCAGTGTTCACAGAGAGACCAGCCCCTCGCAGCTCTGTCACCCAGGGCACTCCTTAGATGGTGACAATTTTCTGTACCTGTCCGAGTTTGACTTAAACTCACTGACATTGAGGGGGAGGCTGTGTACCCAGGACCACTGAAGACCTCATGATGAGGATTACCTCCAGTTTCAAGCTGCTTTTTGCTGCTGATGTTACTTTTAGAGAAATGAAATTATTTCATATTTGGTTTCAGTGCAACGCAGAATAATGAGTTATCCTTGAAAAAATAAGCATTGACTGGGTCCCACCAGCCAGCCCTTGCCTTTCTGGTATTTTAAAAATGTTTAATTAAAAAAAATTATTTAGCATTATTAAAAATATTAAAAATATATAAAATTTTATTATATTTTATTAAACTTATTAAAATATATAAAAATAATAAACCTATTAAAAATAAACAAATAATTTATTTTTCTGAAGCCTCTAAAATGTGAACTGCTGATCTGAACAAAAGCCAAGTTGTAAGGTGGGATCATAAGTTTTCTTTAAAGTGGTTTAGTTCTGTAACATCCGTGACTAAACCTATACTTAATTCTGATTTCTTTGTTCTACTGAAATTAGGAGAGACTCAAATGAGTACAGATTGTTCTTTACCATCATACTGTTGTCTTGAGAACATCACATATGAATAACCTTCTAGGCTATTAAACAGTCTGAACTTCCTACATGATATTTCATTTGCTATGCAGTTTATCTGTAAGTGCTTCTTCCCTTGTCAGATTTTTGTGTCCTTAAGTATCTTGCCTGTCTGATTCTTGCACAGCTCAGGTTTCCACTGAATGTCCTGACTTTCTCATAAAGGCAATTTGTGGAACTTATTAACTGTCTGGCACTGATCACTGTGCTGCTAATCTCAGGAGAGAGTCAGATGCTGTTCCCTATTATAAATGCTGCACAGAAAACCTGGATCAAGGGCTTTATCTGATGGCAGATGACATGTCTATTATAAGCAATAAAGTTCTGATCAGCCAGGAGGTAACACGATGAATATGCAGCAGGACAGTCAATGAAAGAACATTATGACAACTCACAGAAAAAGTACTTAGGATATTGTTTAAATGTAAAAAATAAAGCTTCTGTTTCATGACTCAATAGATTTCTTTCTGTCTGTCCTATTAATGGCAAATCTCTGCTCTTTCTTGCAAACTTTTTTCCAGTTTGTCTTGGATACAAAAGGGTTATGTAAGGGAAATAATGAAGAATAAGACTGTGAAAAAGGTACAGCACAAAGGTCAGCAAAATCCACTAAAAGAGAGATAGAGAGAATAAAGTTTACATCAGATTAGAATTTATCAGTGAAGTGAGTACATGGAAGGAAGTGAACTACAATGTTCATTTATAATCAGATATGATTCCGAGCCAGGAAAGCAGAGATTTCACACTCCTATTGAGTAGCCAAAGTACTGAGGAGCAACACCAGAATTTTGGGAGACAACAGAAGATAATTTGTGAATCATATATGTTATCCATCTTATTGATTTGGTAGACGAGGGGAGAGCAGTGAATATTGTCTACCAGGCTTTCAAAACCAACTCCCTTACTCCCTAAAGGTATTTATAAAGATGATGAATTATGGGTTGGATGAACAGACATTGGCTGAGCAGGGTATTCGGACAAGATGACCCGTAGGTGTCCCTTCCAACCTTGACCACCCTAAGTGTCAATAATCTGATTGACAGGTGGGAGTTGGAAGAAAAAGATGATCTTCTGTCTGAAGTGTGGACTTCCTATTTTATGTCCATTTTAGTACTTCTCCATTTGACTATTAGGCATATCCATCAGAGAAATATCAACTGTATTAATCATCAATGTGGTGCAAATTTGATAGAGTAAGGATACCCCTGCTTTCAGTCACTCTAATCCCAGGTGAGAAGTTAAGCAATGTGTTATAAGATACCCACAGGGCATAACAGGAGGTTCAGATGAGGAAAACAAAGTGAACATGGGAGCAATGAATTGGTGTCAGTATCAGACAGGATCATTGCTCTTCTTGATTTCCTGGTATCATTCTTTCTTAGTCCAATCTTTTTATACAGTGTGAGAAAGGTCAGGTAGGCAATTCCAATTTCTGGTTAGTCTGAACACTGCCTTGGCAATCTGACACAATGGACATGGCATAGAAATTATAAAAGAAAGAAATATGAAAGACAGAAGAGCCTTTAAGGGTAGAATGAGGAAAGAATGAGCCTAAGAGAGAATGGAAAATCTGTGTTGCAAGTGAGGAGCATAAAACTGATGTAGGACCCTGAAATAAGGATGCAAAAATAGAGAAAATCAACTGGATGAAGAAGATAAACACATTGAGAAATAATCATCATTATTTGCTTACTGTACAAGAGTAAATCATAGTGTTTTGCACAGCATGCTCAGTAGCAAGGTAAGAAGCAGGTTGGAGAAGAGACAGGCATTGCATAGGCAGGAAGCTCTTTCTGTCAGGCACCATTTATGAGTTATTTTATGTCTCATCAAGTTGAAGCCAGAGAGGGGAAGATGATGTTTAAATCCTGGCTGGGGCCCTTGGTTGCCATCATCATAATAGGACTTAACAATCTTAATAATAGCCATTGTAGTTGATTTTTTTTTTCCATCAAAATGTAAGATTTCCAGGCTTTAGGAGAGCCTGAAAATTCATAATGAAAATACAAGCTCTTTATGCTTTAGTTCAACTCAATTTGATTGAAAACTGACATCCTCTACAGGCTCTCACTGTTCCTAAATTATTATGGAAGAATTAAGAGGAAAAAGTCCAACTTCTCTGCCTGAAAAGGAATGAAAGTTTGGCAGGTCTCAGGTGGGTTTACAGGCATTCACTGAGCTCCTGGTGTCCCTGCAGTGTGATCACTGCTGCCTGACCTGCAGCTATTTTAGCAGCTGTTTTGTTACTTCCTCCAGACGGAAATCAGTGCAGTATTCATATAGGTCAGAATGCTGAAAATTCAGACTGTTTAAGTGCATCTCTTAATGAATAAAGAGTGATTTATTTGTGCTTGGGAAAGGGAATTTAGTAATTGCAATAGACATGTCTAATCTTTTTCTGGCCAATGAATGATGCATATGACATAAGTTATTTCTGATGGGTGCCACAGTAAAAATAAAATATCTTCTGTTTTTCACTATAAACATTAAAACAAATCCTGGTGTCTTGAAAATAACTGAAGTTCAGCAAATAGACACCAAGTTCCATGCAGTGAAGTCCTGCTACTTACAAGCACCTTGAAGTAAATCAGTATTTTTTTCCAAACTATCTCTATCACTGAAAAGCTCTTGTCACTAAAAGATTACAAAAAGCCCCTCAAAATCTTCAAACCAGCAGTCCACAGATGGCAGGCATGAGAAATGAACTTTACCACTTGCACAAAAGGAAAGATGTCAAGACTTTTCCAGTCCTAGGAGTCTCAAAATTGTCCTTAGGTCATGTAAAAAGGCTGAAGCTGTAGCTTCAGCAAGGACAAATATTTCCCCTCAAGAGGGGCTAAGTTTCCTTCTGCCCCCATCACTGCCTGGCTCTGTGACATGGGGGAACTCACTGAACTTTTAGGTACCACAATCAGCCTTGCTGCAAAATAAATGAGAGAGAGCTGGACTCTTCTTATTGGTGCCAGAAAATGGATAGTGTGGAATGGGCACAAACTAAAATATAGGAAATTGCTATAACATTACAAATACTCTTTTTTTTTTCTTTTTTTTTCTTTTTTTTTTTTTCTTTTTTTTATTGTTAAGGTGATGACACACTGGGGCAGGCTGTCCATAGCCTTTGTGAAGTCTCCACTGTTGGAGATTTTCAAAACTCAGTTGTATAGTAGGCGAGAAAGACTAGAGAGCTCCCAAACTAGAGGTGCACTCAAACCCCTGCAATTCTGCAGTTCTATGATTCTATATTCAAAGGAAACCTTTTGAAATCCATGAGACAAAATAACTGGGCTGATAGGCAAAGAAATGACATGCTGAAGAAAATCATCAATTAAAAAATAATCATATTCTCACTGTACTTGATTTGCATGCAGTTGAACTAAGGGATTAAAGAGCTGTCAGAAGAAGATATTCTTTAGTAGTTCATTGCAGGAAAACATCAAGAGCAAATTTACACACATCTGTCCAGCAGCCTGTTAATCTATGTTCATTAACCATCAAAACAGTATTTAATGAGTTTGGCTTTTATCTAGTCCTCTGGATTCCACCTTGAGAGAAAAACTTTGTTCTGCTTGGTATATTTGTTGACTGCTTGGGATGAGAAAATTCAAGAACTCTCTAATGCATCTTGGTGAAGTGATTTGAGCACCTTAGAGTTTTTCAAATTCAAGTTTTAGGCTTTATCACAATAGATGACTTCACCAGAATCAAATCAAATGCTCTGTGTTTTACACTCACTATCATCCTCACAGAAGATTTTGGCCAGACACAGAACACTCCAGCTCCTGATGAGCACTGCTGTGATTTCAGTGGGACCGAGTCGAGGTGAGCAACCAGACAGACAGAAGAACACTCTCAGTAGTTATCCTGGTGTTAATATCATCCAGGTATGGATCCCCTGATCCATTCCCTGACCCAAAAGCACTCAGGAGGTCCCAGTCTCCACTCTCATAGGCAGGAGAGTGGCAGCATTTGGCATCCTGACTGTGAGCAGCTGGGGCACCTCTGCCTTGGGCAGATTTGCAGTGGATGTTCGCTGGAGGTCAAAATGTCAGCAGGAGAGGAAGGGATGGAAGCTCTTGATCAATAAGGTGAAGGTCAAGGAGAGGCAGAGCTAGGGCTAAATGAAGTATATTTTCCCTTCATCTTTTGTTCTGTTGTGTTTTACTTTTTTGGAGGTAGGCTAAACTTGTAAAGACAGCTTTAATGAATATAACAATAATGAATACAGAATTGCCAAGCAGCCCATAGCTTGGAATGGGGGCATGATACTGGGAGGCAGATGGGTTAGGACCCCTTAATTTCATTACACTATTCCTACTGACAAACCTTTCTACTGCAAGGTTTCTTTCACTGTACATTTTAATGGATGAACAAGGATATGAGAGTAGTTAATGCTCTCTGCCTGGAGTCTGAGCAATTTTAGAGGACTCTAGGGATAATTTAAATATTTCGTGGCTTCCAGTAGGTCTATCCCTCTCAATAAATTGGCACTAGGCAACAAGCTGAAATACTAAAACCATGGTCAGCAACACTATGCAATTTTAATAGAATTCTCAAGTTCTCTTTTGGTGTCATTAAGTTAGCCTTCTCTTAAATGAAACTTTGAAACCAATTGAGAAACAACCTGTTCTGGGTCCTGCTAGTAATGGATATTACTGAAATCCAACAGTTGTATGGATAAAATCACATGCACTTTGATTTATTCAGCATTCCAAGCCTCCTAAATCTCTCCTTGTGTGCTCTTTGTTGCTCTCAAACATGCCTGAGAGTACCCTTCACATTCTTAATGCATTATATTATTAAAATTCTGTTTTCAGTGGTTGCAGAGAAGTCTCTGCACTATCCAGGGAAAATTAACCTGATCATAATAAGTCAAAGTTGGAACCACTCAAAAATCTAGGGCAGTTTTCACGTTTTCAATCTTTGTGCATATCCCAGGAGTCCTGGAAGCAGATTTTCCTGCTCTGTTGTGATTACTCTGGCAGGTGGCAGCTCACCTGGCACATCCTTGAGAAATCAAGGAGTGTAGGATGGGCATGAAGCCAAAGATCAGCCCCAGTAATGTACAGTATAGCCACACTCACTCTGCACAGGGGGAAGGAGAGGGGAACTTGGCAGTGGTGAATCCTTGGCCCACAACAATTCCCTCTTGTCACTGCTCAGGAAGAGGATGCCAGCCCACCCAGGAGGAATATGGCAGACATCAGGGAAGGTTAGTACACCTGAATTATCAGCAGAGATTCTCAAGCCTCACATGATGGAGCAGTGTCTCCTGTGATCTGTGTTATCAGAGGCACATTCAACGGACCTCTTAGTGAAAATGTGTGTCTGGCATATGACCTAGTACAGCTGGATATGATGTTTTCCACGTGGAACAGCTTGACAAGGACTCACAAAGCAGAAGGCAATGGCCACTTTTGGATCATGGAGAAGGCTCAGGGACAAGCAAATTCTTTCTCAAATAATAGTTCCAGTATCATCATTGCAGTAAGCAAAGATGTGACCTTGTGCAGCTTAAATGTAGCAGCCTGTTGTCAGCACAAATACGGACTTGTGTCCCTCTGACATTTGACTGACATTTAAAATGAGGAGTTCTCCAGGATGATATTTGTCTTTGTGTCTCCAGTTTATAATGTGCTTGCTTTTAATGATATTTGTCTTTGCATCTCCAGTTTGTAATGTGCTTGTTTTTAATGATGTCCTAACCATACATGAAGCATCAAAATCCTGATATGCAGATGCTACAAAAAAACTCTAATTACTATCATGAAATAATATAGTTTTTTATTTGAGTTGAACTAAACACTTCATGCTCATTTTAGTAAACAGCATACAATTTGTAGGATTTCTCAAATCTCATTATGTAAACTGCTTGTGAAAATAACAAAGAGGCAGGGAATTGCAGTATAATGACCTTCTTCCAGTTAATGAGTATTGTTATTTGTTAAAAATAGAGTTGGTTTCAGTTATTCTTTGGCTTTGTTCTTTGACCTTCCACATCAAGCAAGAAATGCTCAATTAATTGAAAAATATGGATAATTCTGAAACCAATATAAAAGGCTAATGAATAAGAGGACATAGTTTTATTTAAATACTAATTCAGGTTTTAATTACAGTTAAGCCTAGATGCATTCATGTGTCCAAACACAAGCACAGGCACACAGACACAAGTACGCACTTTCACTGGGTTAGCATTTTATCATTTTTTTTTCTTGAGGGTGTTGTGTCTGTAAGCTTTCTGTGTCCAACTGCTTGAGACTTTCCAGTCATAACCCATTGCCTGCTGTCCCTGAAACCATCAAAGTCTGACATCAGGTGTTAGAGTATTAAGTTTGGTATTCTTTTTGCATTAGCCTGCACTACAATGTTCTCAAATAAATATGGAAGATTTCAGGAGGTGTCTGGATGTGGCACTTAGGTTAGGGGTGGCCATGGGGAGGCTGGGTTAGTTGTTGGTCTAGATGATCTTGAAGGTGTCTTCCAACTTTAATGATCCTATGTTTCTCTGATGTGACTTTTATTTTTCTTGTATCATGAAGCAGTGGCTGGGATTTGCAGGAAAAGAGAGCATCTCACCTCTGGAGTAAAGTAAAAAATGGACCACATGGGAAAAAAAAAGCCAACTTACTGCACATTAAACTCCCTTTTCTGATTGTGTAACATTTAGGAAACCTTGGCTCAGAGGAAGTGTACTGAAAGCTCTCTCTGTTTGCATAATGTTAATGTTTTTCTTCTCAGTCTCACTTGCAGTTTCAATGGTGAAAGGCTCACAGTAAGAGAATTGAAACAAGGTTCTAAAAGTCACTGTAGGCAGAAAAAGTTGCATTTTTGGTCAGAAAAGTGTTGACAGACATTTATTTGTGGTGTCAGAAGAAAGGAAGCCAGAGTGGGGAGTAAAAAGAAGTTGGAAAATAATTCAGATTCTCAAAGACAGTAAGAGCCAAGAGGATGGAAGATGAGATCCTCTACAAAACATACAAGATCATCAAAGTTCTTTTCTTGTTGTTGAATTTGATTTTTTCCCAGTTTTACCAAAAGAAACAAATGTAATTTGGCATGACTAATTGCATGTCACTTTAACTAATATGCCTCAGTTTGCTAGTTTTACTCATCACAACATCTGCTAAGCCACTGAAGTTTGGGAATGCTTGCTGCTTAAAATTCCACACTGGCTGTTAAATTAATGAAATTAAGATGTTTTATAAATTCTTGCAGCTATTAGAGAAAAGCAATTATTGAAAAATATTATCCAAACATAGAGAATGTGCTGCCTGAACAATGGGGCACGAGGGAAATTAAATAATTTTGCTGAGTGTACATAACATATCATGTTGCTGCTTCCAAATTTCCTCAGAGCAATCAGTGCAGTGACTGATTTTTCAATGAACAATAGTTTTAAGCAGATCTGTTGGGTTCTGTAGTGATGTCCCTTGCTGCTACAGGGAAAAATTTCCATCATATTTCATATACATACCAAAATTCTCACTTAAAATCACTTGGATTTCTGCTGTAGGAAGGATGTTTCAGAAAGGCTGTCCTCTGAGTATTAGAAGCTGTAAACTAACTGTCAATTTAACTGTGTTTGTATTTATCTAGCTTTTACTTTCCTCAGGTCCTTATTAATTAACGTTAATTGGTCTTCTCCCTCTCTCATGTTTAGTCCATGCAGTTTTAGGGATTTACTCAGCTGATCAAATCAAAGGTTAATTAAATTAAATCTAATTAAAACTTAAAGGCTTTCTGTTCCTTCAAATTGTCTTTTTTTTTAGCTCCATGCCATGAACTCATCTGATTTGTTTCTTTCTTTATTTTATTTGGAGAATCTGAACCCCAAAAGACAATTTGCTAGTTCCTCATATGAAGTCAAGTCTTGACAGCTCGACAGGATTGTCAGATTGACACAAAAATACTTTCTTTTCTTAATCCCACATCACGGCAGGAGTTGCAGAGAGAAAGCAAATTCAGAGTCATCACCTGATCAACAGGTGCCTCCAAATCTTTCAGCACCTTTCTATTTTCTAACTGGTTAATTCCTCAGTTTTCATTATCAATTTCTCAGTGGAGGTATTTCCATTTTACAGTGTGACATTTCATCCCATTTCTTTAATAGTTAGATCTTTAAGGTATCTAATCAACAAAATGAATGGAGGCTGCAAAAATACTGATTTTTATGCTCCACGAGAGCTTAAAAAGGTGTGTGCAAATTAAGGTCTGTGTACCTCACAGCCACTGCTGTGCAATTCTGTGTCCTGTGCTCTGAGATCACCTTCCTTGAGCCGGGAAGTTGGACAAGATGATCCCACATTGGTCCCTTCCCACCTGACCCATTCTGTGGTTATGTAATTCTCCCTTGGCTCTCTGTATCTTGAGCAAATTCCATCACCATACTCTTTTTAGTAGTTACTTTATGGAAAGTATTTTTTTTTAAATCTCAAGGATTGTAATAAATTTTCCTAATTCCTATTTCTATGCAGTATAAATATCTTCCCTTCAGCCTGTTTCTTGCTCATTTTGCTACCCATGTAATAATCCTCATGATCTCTCATTTTACTAAAAATCTTCTGTAATAGGTGTATATTGAATAGTTCTTTCCTTGTTTTAACTTTGCAGTCTTCTGATTGCTGCTCCCTGGATTTTATTTCCTAAAGTTTGGGAAATAAAGGATCAAGAAAGAGGCAGTCCCTGTGTCCATGGAAGCTGTTACACAGTTATACAGGGGTGTCAGCACCCTCTTGGGACAGGAGAAATGAGAAACTTCTCTTGATTAGGTGTCTCCAAACTTAAAACCTTTTACAGAGATTGAAATTAATCTCACAACACTTTACATTGTAAAATAGTCCCACACTACTCCTCAGATTTGAACACACAGTTTCTGGAGGCGTCTGAATTCCTCACTAATTACACATTTAGGTGTGGATTTCATACAGATGTGAACAGCTTATTTTATACTGCAGTGACCCAGAACTCATTATATAAGCAGCAACCCCTCTATGGATGCTCAAAAACAGGATCCAGGGGTTTTTTTGCTTGATGTCCACCTGCATGATACAGTCATTAAAAATTCCTGACTTCTGAATGCTGGGCCAATATGTATTAGTTATGACATAACTTGAACTTTTAAATATTTTTCATAACTGTTTCTCTTCCTTCATATTAACCATACGAGAAGATTTAATAAAAGCTGTGTAAACTACAAAGGAGATTTAAGGTCTTTCATTTTATGGTAATGTCGGATTTTTTAAGAGTCGGGAAAGCAAGGTCTAACCCACCTGCCCTGAAAATCCCATCTTTAACAAAACCAGCGCAGTTAAGAACTCCTTGTGACAGTCCAGTGGGAAGAGCCATCCCACACACCCTTGGGGCTCTCTGCTCCACAGGGAGAGGGTGTGACTTCATTATTTCCCTCTCCTGAGGGCACAGTCAGCATCCATGGATTAGAGAGACACACCACAGGGAGCTGTGGTCACTCTCAGAAGAGATGAGTGCCATTCTCTTTAAAAATTCTTGGTGTTTTTAAGGACTTGATATAAAAAGTTCTGAATTTAATTTGAAGTTTAAAAAAAAATCTCCTCTCCTGTCACTATAGGACATGAAATAACACGACGTGGACATGCTGCTCTTTTCAAGGTAAAAAGAGACTTTTTAATTTCTGACTGTAACATTTATAGATTTCCAAAAGTGACAGTGGATTGAAGGGTGACAGTGCCACCTCTCCAATGATACTGGACAAACCAACAGTCCATCAGATTTCTCCTCCTCCATAAAAGAATGCAAAACAATAAGTTATTTACATAAAGGGCGTGAGAAAGTACATCACAAGAATGTAAACATCAGAAGGCTTGGAAAATCTTAAAAAATCAGGGCAACACTCTCCTTTCATTGCACTATTGCAGGATGCAGCAACAAGCAGCAATGGACAATCATATTCTGAAATTCCTTAATAATTTGTTTTAAATATCATATATCTGTTCCTCTATGGTCATAGTTGCACATTTACAGAGCCTCCCGTCTCTGAGTCTGCAATAATAAATTAACTTAATGAAAAAGGCAATAAGCAGCTGTCTTGTTTATGATGTAATTATCAGGAAGGACATATTTTATATAAATAACGTGGCTGGGAATATTTCTATGCTAATAGAAGATGCCTCATAATTTAATTTTCGTTTCATAATTTAATTCCTCCCCATCCAACAACCTTAAAATTATATAGATAACTTTGTAGGTTATTCAGTATCTTCATACTGAAAAATGTCAAAGAAACACATAATTTTTTTCCCAAACTGTTTCAGTTGGTTTTCTTTGGCTTTTTTTTTTTTTTTTTTAGGAAAAAGGATTCCTAGAAAATGTAACTTTCTAATTAAATTTTAATTTCTTTTCATTAACAGAGGTTTAGCAATGTGTTTTTGCCTGTGATATTTTAATATTTTATAAATAAACTAATTGGGTAATTTTTAAAACAATAACACTTAAGCACATTAACTATATGTCAAATAAACTTATCCTCAAGAAAAAACAATAATCAAAATTTTGTCAAATGGCCTAAGGCAATGTAGAAAATACTTCCTGCATTGAAGTAACAATTTATTTTTGAAGTTTATGTTTGTCTTAGCAGCGTGAAAATATATTTGGTAATTTGGTATTTGGTAATTCTTTGGTAATGAATATTGTAGACTAAGACCAGAGGTTCAGATTCAGAAAGCTTTTTTGATCTATTTTTCCTTATGAAACTGTTGAGACTGAAACATTGTAGACTAAGAGATAAAATACATGGCTAGTAAGGACTGGGTAAAAATACAAAGTAGAAGTCAAGAAACGGGAGTTCAATTTGTTCTGGAAAGTAATTTTAGTTTTTGGTATGGATTTACTGTCTCCAGTGACAAAAGGAAGGGCAGCCTCACAGAGTGAGAGCAGCTGTGCTGAAAGAGGCCTGAATCCTTCATGCACATCATCAAATAATTCTTGTTTAATTCTCATCTGTGACTTCTGGACAGCCTCTCTGGTCCTGATGGGTTGTACTGATTGTCACTAGGGAGAGGGTCCAAAGGAAACCCAAGTGCAGAATCCCATCTCCAGACTCATTCAGACTCCATTGCTTTTATTAGTTATTATCTTATCTGAAAGACGACAAACCTCAGTTGCATTTTTAGATTTGGTATCCAGATGTCTGTCCAGGCAAAGCTTTCCTGTAACCTGGAGATTTGATCCCAAAATATCCAAAATTTCATTACACCAACTGAAGTATTTCTTTTTCAGAAAGAACATAATTTTAAACACTGCATCACTGTAAATTTTTTTACAAATTATTTTATTCCACACTCAATATTTTCAATCTACTCCCACACATTCTTTTCCTAGATTATGACATAACTGAAGCACATTTACTGAGTAGCCATAAAAGTTAAAATCTTGGTTTCTCTTTTGTTTTTCTTTGAAAGGTGGCAGGTGTAAGGTCAAGGCAGGGGGAGTCTACATTAGATTTTTAGTTCAGATCAACTGTGACTGCTTCTGAATTTCTTTGCCTGGTCATCACCATTTTCTGCACTTTGGTTCTCACCACAGAGTTTTGGAGTGCATGACTGGTTTCTTTACAGGTGAACCTGCAGCATCATGAGATGAGCTCATTATTTCAGGTGAAACTGAACTGGAAAATGCTGGCCAAATGTTCCTGGGTCATGGGTTAAGAGTGCCATAAGTCAAGAACATGGGGCTTGTGGAGCCCTGGTTCTGGCACTTCCCACAAAGCCATGTGTGGTGGGTTCACTGCATCCTCAGCACCAGCAGTTCCAGCCCTAAGACCTTCTCCTTTTGAGTCATAGTAATTCATAATATGATTGAGATTAAAATGTACAGGATATTTTGATAACTGTGAGACTGAAATAGAGTTTAAGAGGCCAGGCTCAAAATTCCCACTTAGACAAAATTGATTCTCATCTAAGAATAACAGCCATTTGGGAAAAATTACACATTGAACTGCTTCAGGTTTCAATTTGCTTTGTTTTTTTTCATGGAACATAAATCAATGTTTTCCAATTGCATTCCTTTCAGTAAACTTGAGCTATTTTGAGTATTTGAGATTGATAATTCATATTACACACAGGACTAATGATAACTTGTCCTGTAAAATTAGTTCATAAAGACATGGGACTGGTTTGTTCTTCTGAAACAAGTGCTTTATTCAAAGAGAATCTGTCCCTGTAACAGAGTGGGAACAGCTAGAACAGCAGCACTGCCTGCAGCCAAGGACTGGAAGGTGTAGCCCTCCAGAGCATTTGCTTTAAAAAGGTCAGTGAACTA
This sequence comes from Geospiza fortis, assembly GCF_000277835.1. Classification (NCBI taxonomy): domain Eukaryota; kingdom Metazoa; phylum Chordata; class Aves; order Passeriformes; family Thraupidae; genus Geospiza; species Geospiza fortis. The sequence continues at coordinate 6,852,983 of NW_005054326.1, read as the reverse complement.
AACCCAAATATCTCAGGCTGTCTCCTTTCCTAGTGAGCTACCCAGATGAACGTAACAGTAAAGGAGAGAGCAATAAATGATAAAGAGTAGAATTGGATTTAAAGTACTTCTCCAATTAGCCTGAATTCTTAAAGCTTGTTTAGGATTGTGAAAGATGAATACAATATTTTTGTCTAATGTGATGTGTGATACAAATTGATATTATGTAAAAAGCAGAGGTGGAGTAAAGATGGAACCAAAAATCTCACAATGTTTTGTTACAGCAGAGAAGTTGTATTTTCCCCATGCTCACCATATAATCACTAAAAATGGGAATACTAGTATAGATCTACAGCCCTAGCATTTGCAGAGGATCAATACAGCACTACTTTTGTGACAAGTGGATTTTTAACAAAAGAACATCCTGTCCTGGTAAGGTTTCATTACTGGAGAAAGGTTTCTCCTAATAATTCAAACCAAAGGAGCAAAACAATCATCCTTCAGGAGGGGAGAAGTGTGGACAGAGCCATTCTTTCAGGCTGAGAGCATCCAGCAGCCACTGCTCTGGCTGGGGTTTGCACAGATTTAAATGAGCAAGCCCTGCCCTGACATTGGGATTGCGGTGGTTTCACAGCACTGGGAAGTCAAGAAGAATTAAACAAGAAATGGAATTTCTTCAAAATCCATCCTGACCTCTCTGCTGCCACACTTAGCTGTCATCAATAAGAATCAATAAATCTAAAGTTGTAGATATGGGTGACAAAAGGTCAGAGCCTATTACCAAAACTGAAATTAGCAAATCTTAACTGCACATAGAAATCATGAGCATAAATGTCCTGAAACCTGCAGATAGGAAATGGAAATATTCTGAGTTTTATTCTGTTTGCCACACTTACTAAGTATTGTTAATTACAAAAACTATTTGAATTTTGTGAATAATTACATTTATGAAGGCTTGTTCAGTAATTAGGGAAGTTAATAAATGCTTGAGCAACTACTTTTTGTGAATAACAGGCTCATTTAGTTATTTTTGCTACACTTAATATCTGTGACTATATTATTTTACATTCTTCTAAAGAAAATAATCTCTTCAATGCAATTTTCATTAAGGATTTAGCATAATGCTAACATAATATCATTCTGTTGTAATAACCCTTTATCAATCACTATTTAGCTATGTTGTCATTGCCAGTCTGCTCCCTGAAATTAGAAATTCATTTGAATACAAACATTTGAATACAAAAAGCAGACGTGAATAATCAGTTCTAAATCTTTCTATTGTTCTAATGAGTAGATAAAATTTGCTCAGATATAAGGGTAAAGCAGAACTAATATTCAAAAAATAATCAAGAGTTTTCTGTGAATGATATATTAAAGGGAATACTTTCAAGTACAAAAAAAAACCCCAGCAAACAATGCTTCTCATAAAAAAATAAAATAAACAACAACAAAAAAAATACACACACACACCAAAAAAAGCCAAAAAAACCCAACCAAACAAACTTCCTCAAAAAGGTCTTCCATGAAAATGGTAATGCCATATTTCCATAAATGTTTGAACATTCAGAGTATCTTCTCATCCTTTCTTTCAAATTGGAATAACAGTATCATAAAATCTCTTTTATTCTTTCATAAAGTTCATTGTTCAACAGCTACTTTTAGGGCCACTCTGCATAACTTTGAGGGTTGATGTCGCTTTTCTCTTATCAGATGCCATTTGAGATTGTAGATAAGGAGAAGCTGCCCAAACATGGCTCAAAAAGCTCTGGTTCTGTTGCTCCTCTGAGAATTTATGGGTAATTTCTGTTGTTAAGCTAGGGGAGGTTTTGTTTGTTTAATATTAGTAAAAATTATTTTAATATTAGTTTAAAAAAAGAGCTGCATTGATAGTGAAAGGAACCTGGGAGAATATTTCAAGACAGGGAATCCTCCTAGCTGCCTGCTGTCTGCTGACTTCGGACTTCAGGGAAAGGAGGTTCTTGTTCTGACGGGTGAGAAATTATCCATAAACCAGATATTGCCAAAGCATGGCCTATAGTGCAACACACTTCCTGGAGTGGGATGTTTTTAAGGGGTACAGGGGTATTTTGTTACTTTTTTGAAAGAATAGCTGATGAATTACCTTATATTTTACATATCAGCATTGCCAGTCATGCACAGGGCTCAACTTTTAACTTTCTCTAAGATGGTATTGTGCCAGTGCTGTGTGTTAATTTGGGTTCTCTCTCCTCTGGAGATGGCACTTTTCATGAGCAGCTTTCTATTTGACCATGTTTCAGGCTCTCAAATATATCTCAAAACAGATTTTCTTGAAAAGCCTTTAAATGGAAAGGGTTCCTCCAACAGATTGCTCTGTAAAATATTGAAATATGTTAAATTCAAAACTTACCGTGTCTCAGTAATTTTACATTGCTTCTCATTATGTGTTTGCATAGTGCATTGCTATTTTTAATGGTGAAATGGATAACCAGTAAAATAACTGGGATATGATTTTGCGAGGGGTTTTTTTTCTTTCAAAATCATGATGGAAAAATTGCTCTGTAGGTCTCATTCCTAAGTAACAAATGGTAGGACAGGAGGAAATGACCTCAGGTTGCACCAGGGGAGGTTTAGATCAGATATTAGGAAAAATTTCCTCACAGAAGAGTTGTCAAACATTGTTCAGGCTTTCCAGGGAAGTGGCTGACTCACTGCCCCTGGAGCTGCTTGAGAGACACATGGATGTGGCACTTAGGAACATGGTTTAGTGAAGGGCTTGCCTGTGTTAGGTTTGTGTTTGATCCAGATGGTCTTGAAGCTCTTTTCCAACCCAAATTTTTCTATGATCATTCCACTTGTATTTTAGTGAAGGAGCTTGACATTAGCTAATTAGAGAACACTTAAGAAGACAGTTTACCATTAGTGAAATACCAGAAAAGCACATAAAATAAATACAATTTTAAAGAAATGCATGGTGATGTAAAATTAAATTTTTTATAATCCCAAATGATATAGTGGGCACTTAGATATAAATCTCTGCAGAAAGCAATTTTTCAGGGAGGATAAACATACTTAATTTGTATTCAATTTAAATTAGAAATAATTTTAAGAGTTCTCTATTTCCTGCATAACTGAAATGATGAGTTTGGATGGATTTAATCAAAATATCATCTCATCGAAATATAACCTCGTTTTGTTGGGGTTTTTTTCTAATTTTTAAATTCAGTATTCTTGGTATCCATACACATCAGGATATATTTTAATTAGATTTTGACTGAGTGGACTTAGATTATCTGTCTACCAACTCTCTCTTGACTGACTTATGGGTAGGGAAGAAGGGATATTTTCAGTCTTGGAGACCTTCTCCCTTGTTTAAACAAGACTGGACCCTTAAAGGGATGTAGAAGAATTAGCAAATTAGGTTTTTTATTAGCTTTAATTTTCAAATATCTTTGGATCTCTGAATGTTCTTTGAAATACAATAGGGAAAAAATAGTAAATTTTTTGGCAATAGATCTATGTGATATTTCTAATTTGGGTGCAGCCAGGGTGATCTGCATATGTCAAATGAAAAATTTCATATTGTGTAATATGAGGATCTAAGTGTTGAATGGTTTGGGAAATTTGAACAAAACCTTCAAAGATTTTATGGGTTCCTCATAGCAGTTTGCATCACATGGGCTTAAAAATAAAGAGCCCAAACAGCATGTTTTGAGGGACATCAATAAATTCATGTTGCCAAGAATCCATCTTTTTTCTTGTATGGCCACGCTTTTATCATAGAAAATTCATAGTGCAATTTGTAATGGATGTCCCTTTATTAGATGAAAAATTGACTCTTTCAGAGGAGGCTGGAAGGTGTCCTAAACCCAAACCTAAATCTTGGAAATTGTGTTTGGGCCAGCAGTGTCCAAGGGGGCAGGGAGAGCCCTATAGAGATACAAGATACTGGAGGTAAATACAAGTAGAAATTTAAAACATTTTTGAGAATTTCTCTATGAAAAGTATTTTCTTTCTCAGAATTCAGTTACCCCTTGGCCAAATAATTGAAAATAGGATAATTTCTTCACTATAATGTTCATATATCTGACCTTTAAAAAAGAGGTAGAGATGTTTTCCATTCCTAATTGGAATGTGGAAGACTTACAAGTGGTTCTTTTTCAGCAAAATGTCTGGAAAGGTCCAAAAGGTTAGGGAAAAACAAGAAAGCTGAAAAAGTAATTTGAGGCATTTGTGATGCCTTGAGGTAGAAAGCAACAGATTTTTCTGAAATCTGGAGAAAGTTGCAGAGGCCTTTTCATCAAATGTGGCAGCAAAGAAACCCTTGTAAAATCTGAGATAAGCAGAGAAAACTTTTGGGCTTTTGCTTCCCTGATCAAGGAGGAATGAAATGGTTTAGCTGAGGACTAAGACACCTCAATCAAGGGGATAGCAGCGTCCAGATCCTGCCATTAAATACACAAGATAAACATGATATCACCATTTGCTCTTCTGCACAGATTTCAGCAATAAAACATTTAGTACTTGTTAAAAAAATTATGGCTTTGAGTGTAGTGTTTATATTGTGCAAGCTTAATAAGACTATAAAAGGTTAAATGTCTGTATTTGAACTCATAAATGGAGAACAAGGAAGGAGAAGGGTGTTTTATGTACCTGAATCCCATGCATGACATATTTGAAGGAGACCCCATAGACAAGGTATATATTATTTACTTTCAGTGGCATATGTCACTTTGCAAAATGGAAAACTGATAACAAAGAAGAAATATTATTGCCTCTGATTATGGAATATGACTAAAATATGAAACAGTAAATGCTGCTATTACACTCTGCAGAACCCAGATCATAAGAACTTCATAAACTATAGAATGTAACCTACTTTGGTGCAAGAAGCTTAAACACAGAGCTAAACATGGAAAAATCTGAGCTTCAGTCTCATGCTATCTCAGAGCCCTCAAGCTTACAATCAAGAGTAATCAAATATATACACCTTAAAAATAGCAGCATGGCTGTTCCCCTGATGTATCCCCCCCAGCTCAAACAATATCTTCCCTCGGGTAGTTCAGGGCCAGCAATCAAGGCAGTCCAGTTTAATTGACTTTGTGACTCTTGTACAAACGCTAATGTAGATTCAGGGCTAACCACAGAGCACTGAGCACAGACTGCACTCTTTTCCACAGGACATATTAATATACCCATAGTTGGCAGCCTGTTTTTACTCTGTCATAGGAATGCACCACATACAAAACTTGTATTTCCTTGGCAAACCTGGATTGAGCTAGAAAAAGAATTCAGAATTGATTATAAACAACAGATATGTGCCCTTGCAGACACCAAGAATAGGAAACAAGACTGAAAAAGAACAGATAAAAAACTGCAATAAAAGTGCAGCTTTAATGTGAGCTGGAAAATTCTCTTTGGCTGGTTTTATTTGTGCCAAGTTTTTAGGGTTTGGTTTGTTTTCTGATTCTTTAATGCAACTATGAAAACAATTCCCAGAAGAAGTGCTTTGGCTTGTCAATCATTTTCTGATAGCTCCTTTTCTTCCTCCTTAAGCAAACAAAACCCCTGTTATGTGCCAGAGAAGCCCCATCTTGTGACTTCTGCAAATCTCCATCTGGTTGTAACTGAGGAACACAACTCTCCACTACCCTTGCCTTTGATCTCTGCTTAATAGATTACAGGTAATACTGTGATTTAACAGTTATTTCCTCTATTCCTCCTTTGCAAGGCATGCCAGCACTGCCTGGCTTATGAAGGAATTGTATTAAATGTATATCATTATTTTTCAATATTTGATGATTTTATTTCCTACTTATTCATGCTCCAGAACTCTTGGTAACCCAGATCTTAGCAATTAAATGTGCTCTACAGTTGGCATTTTAAAAGCAATCCCACTGGCACTGTTTGCAGAACAAATTTATGCAGAAATGGGATATTTTCATTACAATGTCTTGTTTCAGTTTTGACCAGAGCTTCTGTCAATGTTTTGCCCAAATTTTCTCCCAGCTCAGAATACTTTGAGTGATAGACAGTAGGTCTCCAGAGTTATCCTGAGTTGTGCTCACCAGGCTTTGGATGTTTTCATAGCAGAGGTTGTTATTACATGCACCACTCCTGGCCATGGGGAATAGATCTCAGCCACCACTTAGTGGCTGTTTGATGCTTTTCCTTATTATTTTTAACTTCTTCCCTGCATAGCCAGATTCCTACTGCTTCTAGAGCTCTGCAGTACATAGGTATGGATGTCAGGTGGTGCTTTAGGTATCATTCCTTCATAAGTCATGTCCAACACTTCCATTTTGTAGCCAGCTGGTCCAAAGAAATAACTTCTGGTTTTCCGTGTTTTCATTACTGCACCTCACTGCTACCCATAAAATCCTATAGGTGCCTTCCTAACAAATGTTTTGTTATTATTATTGCTTGAACTCCTGCAGGAAACAGTCACTCTGAGAGTTAACCTGAGTTTTCTGTGCTATTAAAGCACAATTTATTCTTTGGGTGGCTTTTTTGCCTCAAAAGTGAGTAAGGAATCTTACATGTAATAAAGCTTTTCCTTGTTTCTCCAGTCTTCCTTTGTTGTCACGGGAGGATCATCAGGAAAAGATCCTGCAGGTACAGAACTGCACTGTCCTTACCATTCCTTGGAGAGTTGCAAGCAGAACAGGGCAAGTTGCTTTATTTATTAAATTGTCTCTACCTCAACACTGTCACCGTGATATTTTCTGAAAAATCCCTTCACCAGGATTTCTCCTCCTGGGAAGCTGAGATGCCTCAGAGAAAAATGAAAACAATAATTATCTGATTTTCTTCTCCTGTGTTTTGCTGCTTTGGAATGTGGTTTGGACATTGTTTACCAACAGGTGCTTGTTTGATTGGTTTCATGTAAATTGTTTTAACTTAATGACCAATCACAGTCAGGCTGTGTCGAGACTCTGGAAGGAGTCACAAGTTTTTTATTGTTATATTTTAGCCTTCTGCAAGTATCCTTTCTGTATTCTTTAGTATAGTTTAGTGTAGCATTCTTTAATATAATATAATATCATAAAATAATAAATTAGCCTTCTAAGAACATGGAGTCAGATCCATCATTCCTTCCAATGATGGGGACCCCAGAAAATACCACATCAACCCATTCGTTTTCTCACTTTTACTCATCCTCTGCTCTCCCCTTCCCCCTGGAGGGGTGTGAGTGGGTGCCTGTGTGGGGCTCAGTTACCAGCTGGGGTTAAACCCCAGCGCCTGTCTGCTGCCAGAATCCTCATTTATGGTTTCAGCATTTGAACTGTGGTATAGGACCTGTTCTCAGGTGAGTATTCCCAGATGGATGCTCATGAAATATTGTTATGCCCTCTTCCTCCAGGCTCCCCAAGCAACAAATGCTTCGCTTTCTGTATGAGCTCTGTTTCCCTCTGCTTTTTATGGTGCTCTTGGGATATTCCACTGATGTCTTTACAAAGAGCAGCCATCACTTACCCCCTCGTTTTCTTCCTCAGAAATTCAGACATTTCTGGTTTCTCTGCCTTTCAGAGCTGGGTAGGAAGGTTGTGCTCACTGTCAGAGCATTCCTGGCCCACTTCATGCTTCCTGCTGGTGTAGGACAGGTTCAGCTTGGGAAACTCCATCTCCTCATCTCTTTTCTGATGTAATTTTTTATTTGGGAGCTAAATACAAATCCATTTCTGGATAGAACCTTTTAATGATTTAATGCTAGTCTCAATTATAACACTTCTAATTGCTCTAGGGAATACACCCAAATGAATTGAATTTCATTGAATCATCCCCTGATTTTGCAGTTCATTCAGCTGAAGTTCAGAGGCCTTTCTGCTTGCTGCACACATAACAGAGAATTATCTTTAGGTTCACCATTTCTATGCCAAGCCCAGTTTTTTGTTTTCTTCCTGAAATACTCACTCAATATGTTCAATCTGCAGTTTAAACAGGCAGACTCAGCCTATGCCCACCACAGGGTGGAGTAGGGAGATCATTCCATCTGCATTATCAACTAAGACGTATTTGCATATTGTAGGTCTTAAGGAAACCTCCCTGCATGGTGTGTATTTCTTCCCGTTTGAAAAAAAAGAGACATATTTCCTTTTTATTCTAATATAAATTTTTGTTTTGCTTGCATCCTCAAAACAACATGTAGGTGGTCTCATATTTATTTCCGTTTTCAGTATTTGGTGGTTGGTATCTTTACAGGTGTCCACAATCTGAATTAACCATGTAAGAATTTATTACAGCTATAAGAAAATTGTGAGTAGAGTCCATCAACTTAAATTCACTCCCCTGCAGGAAAATAAGTACTCAACCACTTTCTACTGCACTTCTCATTTTATAACCCTTAAAGGGATATCAAATTCTTGTAGTCCTTTTTTATATATAGAAAATTTTACCATAAAATCTATTATATCATACTAATACAAAACATATCCCATTATCTAGACCATTAAATGTTGTTTAGGAAGTCTTTTTCTGGCTAAGACATGATTTAGTTCACCTCCAGAGAGGCATTTCAGTCATTGTTTCTGCCAGTATCTGATCTTTAGTGGCTCTCCATAATCCTTCCTCTCTTTTCTTCCGGAGGCTGTTTCTTCACCCTCAAATAATGAACTTGAACATCAGATAAGTTTTCTGAAAAACAATTCACATAATAATTTGAAGGCTACCAACACATCAGACAGAAGTATTTCCTGTCTATCCTGATAGGTTTAATTTTATTTGCATTATATATTAGTAGAAGTTTATTTGTTTAAAAGAAAAGCAAAATTCATAGATACATTTTTTTTCTTAGTGGTTAATTACATTTTTCTGCTTTACTTCATGGGAAAAACATGTAAGTCATTGAAAATGGCATATTTTAAACTACAAAGCCATAAATTCACCCTTTATGTGTCTATATCTTCTAAAAAATATGTGCACAAGTATTGTTACAGTGTAAACATGAACAGGAAGGCATCCTGATTTTCATTAAATTGTTACTTTCCAAAATTATACTTATTCAAGGTGTTGCTTTTTTCTTTTAAAAATATCTTCCTTGTGATACGTTTTATCTTTTTGCAGTTTTACCAGACATGGCAAAATAAAATAGCAGCAATCCTCAAAGAAAGATTGACAGAACAATCTTGGTTTTGTCGAGATTCCTAAGCAATAAATTCCACCATCTCTAACTGAAATGAAGCACTGCAAAAATCCAGATTATAAGCAAAGCTAAAACCCTTTGCCTCACCATATGCTTCCCCAGAACTAAAATTGTGAGGAGGAAACAGGTCACTTCTTCAAAATTTAATTGGTATCTCTGTTTTTTTTCCCAATCTAGGAGTGGACAGAGACTGTGATTTATGGAGACTTTGATAAAGATGTTTCATGTGTTCTGTCACAGAAATTTCAAGGTAGTCTAGCTCTGAAATTATTTTCATGGACTTCTCTTATCTGTGATTCCAAATCATAATAAAAAGGCTTCTATTTCTTTGGAGTGAAGCATATTTATCTCCTGAAAATAGCTGAGACACCCAACCGGAAGGGGAGAAAAATAACTAATGTGTTGAGCTGAGTGAAACAAAAACAATTGCTAAGTAATTTACACTAAATTATTGGTTATATTGAACTTCTGTTTCTTCCATCTTTGGGGGGAAAAAAAATCAAAGTCCTTCATATCTTTCCAAGTCACCTCCAGCACTGCATATTTTGTTATGCAATCCTTCTGTCTGTTTTAGCTGCCTCCTTTTCCTCCCCAGAAGCCCAGGGAGGATGTATTTCTGGGGAGCTGTGAAGGATAATAAACAGTGTGAGCCCCTCACGTGTGGCGCTTGAAGGAAGAGCTCACCAGCAGAGCTGCTCAGTGCTGTGCCTGGCTGCATCCCTGCATCCCTGCACGCACAAATCCTGCTGGCTTTCCATCCACCAGGCAGCAAAACTGTCAGAGCTCCCTAATTCTGGATCCACTCTGCCTAGGGAATATTTAATATTTACTCTTGAATGTTTGAGGCCCTGCTGGAAATGACCTGGTGTTTCATTCTTTGGGTCTGAGATGTGTGTCATATAACTGGCATTGAACAGCCACCTTGGCTAAGATGTCAGGGCCTGAGTGGTCTGGGGTATCTGCTGCTTTATCCTTTACCTTAGGTCTTCACCAGGATTGCCATGAAAAGCCCTTCAGCTGTCCCTGCACCCCTTCTCCTTAGGTCAAACACAATCCTTGCACCAAGGCTGCAGAAGATTGTGTGTTGCTTCTGCCTTTAAAGGAATTGAATATTGGTTTATACACAGACAGTGAAACTTTTCATGGGAAGGCTTGTACATCAGATTTTATTTTCCATTATAACTTCCAAGTACTCACCTAACTGAAAAATCTCAATTGGCAAATAAATTTATCTTGTCTCAGGTAATGTGGCATAGACTGTTGCTAACCAAGTCACTTCTTTCCTGCCCTGGTGAGGTTCAGAGATTATTTTTAGGGGAAGATTTCTTGCTGTAGTGAATGTGTACAATTTGTGCACAGTTTAGTGCAGCTGTTCTCTCCCATGTTGAGGTCCCAGTAGATAAGTTGTGTCCCTCTACCCTGAACTAAGACAAAAAAATGCAATTCATTCCTAAACAGGACAGCAGGACAGAGGACTGACCTAAGCATTTTAATGGCTTAAAGTGTGGTACACAGGGCTGCAGAGATACATTTCCTGTAGAAATGCGCATTTCTGCATGTTTGTTAATATTGCAGCTGTCTGTGCAGGGGATTGTTAGTGATGGCCCTGACTTATAGCATGCAATTTAAATGAATTCCAGCAAAACAAATTTTAATTCTGTAACAGGCAGGAAAAAAATAATGGTTTCATCAATGAAACCATGTTCCTCTTTCAAACCAGATAATAAAATATTAAGGCAAAATGATCTCCATATATTTTAAACCACCCATGCTTGGACTCTCTTGATGAGTGTATGAGTATTCCTAGCAGAACTCTCCATATTCTCAGCTCTCTTTCTTTTTTCTTTTATCTTTTTTTTTTCCTGGTTTATATCCTTCCTGAAACCGCTTTGTCATTGTCATTTTCACTATGTTGTGTATGTCCAGTCACTCTCACACATACAGTTAGTCTGGTCATGTCCCTGAGTAGACGAGAATATGTGGCAGGCCCAGGAGAATTGCCACATTCAACTTATTTTAGGAAGCAGTAAATGCTGAAAAACATGAGACTGCAACAGCTGGGAGTACTTTCAGATGGAAGAATAATTCTATATTAAGTATCACACAGTTGTTGAGCCAGAAAACTAAATAGAACATTCTGTTTCAGAATCATCCTCCTTCTTAACAGTCTCCAGTTTTCCAAAAGATCTGTGGTCCTCCTCTGTGTTTGAAGGTGCCATAGTTAGAAGTGCTGTGTCATAGATATGTGAGTGGGGACAGGCATTATCAAACCAATTTTACAAATCAATAACCTCAAATATTAAGTGTCTAAACTTCACTGCAATCAAAGCTGAGAAAATTACCTGTTTCTCACAATAACCAATGTATTGTGCTACCCACTGAACCATACTTCTCTGAGACACCATGAATCAGAGTGCTCAAGGTGCTCCTGTAATTATACAGCCACATGCTTCCATATGAAATGTTTTCTTTGATAATTGCACAAAGGATGAAGAATCTGTTGCAGAATCCATTTGGATGTCTCCTGCAAGTTTTTGTCATTAAAACTTCATGTAATATTATGGGTATTTTAAGAACCCATGAAGTAACATCTTTTTTATCTTAGGGAATACATCACAGCACTCATTGATTTTTTTACCCCATTTTATAACTTATATATCAAGGTAATTTTATTTTCTCAACAACAATCATTATTTTCAAAGGTATATTTTGAAAATCAAACAATCATTTATCAATTTAAAGCCTAAAATTTTTCATAAATTCCATTTGCAAGAATAGAAATGAAGTATTTTAGAGAGATCAAGTTATCTTGCAGGGCACTTCTTTTATTATTACTCTTCAGCAAATTTCCTGTGCAAGTACCTTAAGACTGGCAATAGAAGGAAAACAAAGAGATCAAGAGGAGCATTGCAAGAGACAGAGTGAGAAAGGAACAACTGAATTAATAAAGAGAAGAGACAGGCTATAGGGTTATCATGATTAGTGGTTTGATATAAGGTAGAAAGTCAAGACTCAGAGGACCAAGGGAGGATAATCTTCATGACAAGAATTCCCATTTCCAGGTTAACTCACAGGACAACAGAGCAAGTTGTTTTCCTACCATATATTCAGGTTAAGAAGGTTCTAAAACGTTAGTAATATTAACATTTGTAATTATTATCCTTATAATTTACCCAGAACTGGGCAAAAGCAGGTAATATATCAAATGTTGATAAAATCTCCTCTGGCGAAACAAGACAGTAGGGAAATGTATGCTTGAAAAATATATAAAGTGTCCTTGTTGTTTAAAGTGAGAGACAGGCATTTTATCAAAATCTGATTTTGCAGGAAGATGAAAGTTCTGCAGATTCTTTCACTCTCTGGAGGTGGAGCTCTCTAGGAAATTCATGTTGCTTTTCTTGACAGTTGATTGATACCAGCAGAATTAATCACATTGTAATGTGATACAGCAATATATAGAGCCATGCATTGTCAAAGAAAGAGCAAAAATTAATTAAGAAAATCGTTGAAATGCAAATTAGATAAATAATGAATTTATTAGCTGATTTATTGTGGCTTGAAATGATAAAAAAATAAATTTGTGTCATGAGACCCTGCCTGTTCCTGGTTTCAAAGACAAACTGACATTCTTTTCCTCCTCCACTTACTTTTTAATTGCAGCAAGCAACTTTTTAAAGTGTTCTGGCTGATGGAACTCTGCCAGCCTATTTTATTATAACACATTTTGATTCACAATGAAAGAAAAGGTTATTGCACATGTCATATCTTTATTGTGCTTGACAAGCTGGGAAGCATGTATCCCTAAATGAAATGGAAAGTGAAATATCAGATTACTTTTCTATTATCCACAACACGAGCTGAGATGTTGTGACAAAACAGTGCTGAGTGGACACTGGCATTCCAGAGTGATTCATTTGGGTTTTGCATTCACTTTCCAGGATAAGGAATATTAAATGCACAATTCCACAGGAAAACCTGGACATTGATGTAAGTGGTGTCCTAAATGGGAAAAGGAATCACACTGTTGTTGGACTTGCTTACACAACTTGAACTAGAGAGAATGTCCAAAAAATAAGCAAATTCTTATTATTCTGAATAACACCTTTAGCCCTATGTCATGTTATTACACTTTTTTTTTAATAAAAATTTTGAAAAAATTTTTGAAATCCTTTTCTCAAAATATGAAAATGGAAATATGCTTTCAATTTTAAAAGAGCTTCTGATTAGTAATGTACATGTGTTCATGCAATAGTATAAAAAAGACCTCATTTGATTAGGATCTCTGAATGCTACAAAAATATTTACACTTTTTGTATACTAAACTCTGGAAAAATTACTTCTAGCTACTTGTGAAATTTCTTCACCTACTGAGCAGACTAGTCCTTTTTTTTTCTTTTTTTTTGGCTTTGATGTTAGTTGACAGGAAAGAGTTTAATTCAGATTTTGTAAGTGTAATCTCCATGTATATTCACCTATGACATGAAAAAATAAAGTCATGGAGGTAAAAACTAAACTCACAAATTAAAAATTACCTCTGTGTATATTGTTCAGGAGATTGGGGCATGATATTCTAATAGTTCCCTTAATTTTCAGAAGGATTTTTATTGGGTCTCAAAATTTTACATCTACATTCAGCTTCTAAATGCAATGAATAATTGAATATTACAATATTTCAATATCAGATCAGTAGAAATTAGCTAAAATGATGACATGAAGAAAAGTTATTTCTCCTGAAGAAAGATGATATTTGAAAAGAAAATATAGATAGCAAAGATAAGGATGCATGATATGTAGTTCTAGGATTGACAGGCACACAGAAAAAAGAAGAAAAAAAAAAGGAAGGCTGGACTTTGGCAATATTTCATCTCTGCAGTAGAACATTTAATTAGATGATATTTTAGTTTGCAATAATGATCAAGAACAGCACAGTGTCCAGATTAGCAGGCATCAGTGCTACCATAAATCATTTTAAAACAAGACAATTCTTCGAAGAAACACTAAACTTGTCAGTGGTCCACCTTTAAATAGCATTTAGTATTCATTTTCATGCCACAGGAAGAGCGCTTAGAAGGAAGTATTTCTGCATGAAAAACCATATTTAAAATAATACATTCAGAAAAGAATTCAAGAAAAAAATCGATAGCCACAGTATGTGAAGAAGCCAGACTCTAATGATCTCTTTTGTTCTGGAAGGAAATAGAAAAGGATTAGACAATTCTGTCATTTGTTTTGTTCATCTTGGCAACAGCAAACCCTGGCATTTAACCAGCAAAAGACACTCATAAATTTGCAAGATTTTAAGTAAAAAATGGGAACACATATGTCATGTATAGCTCAAAAACAGCACAGAAAGTTTCATGAAAGCTTTAGTATTAGTGAACCTGCTTTTGTAGGATCCTGAAAAAACAGATCATTATTTTAGTCATGGTTATTTGTACAGTTCCATTGATTTAATTGCAAATTTTTATTACAAAAACATTTAAATGATATGACAGAGTCTCAAAGAGCCAGGGTCCACAAGGCAAGTGTAAATCACACATTCAGACATGATCTGTGATGACAGGAGACAGCCCTCAAACCACAAAAATGCTGAAGGAACTAACATAGACAGTTTTCTTCCTGCCCTTTTGCATTCACTGAGAGGCCATTCAAAGAAATTTTGCATGAAAATTCAAAATAGAATGAGCTACTTAATGATTCCTTTTCCTCAAAAAATATAAAGGACAAAATTTATAAAGATATACTCAAACATCTTTCTTTGTGAGTACTGGTACATTTTGGAAGCCAGCATTATTTCTTAGGAACTTTTTACTTGGAATCATCTCCAAGAAATAAAAGAGTAAGAGAAATTTGTGCCTTTGAGTCGGTCATTTGGCCAGCATCAGTCATGTGGCTTTTTCCAATGTGCTCTGGAATCTTCAAACACTTTGGAATGCTGCATCAATAGCATGTGAGGGACTGGATGTGTCAAACCTACTCCATCACACAGCTGTCGAACGGACCTCAGGCACTGCTGTTCTTAGCCCTTGGATATTTATTTGCATGGAAAAGGACAAATTTGGCCTCTGTATATGCAAGATTCTGCCTGCTATAATTTACAGCTGAGCTTCATAACATTTACATTTTTAAAGTAGATACCAGTGGTGAGCAAATACCTGACCTTGAGTCCCCTTAATTTCATCATCTACCCGCTGGTTTCCACCAGCTCTTTTTTAGCCAGAAGAATGTACTGCACAAAGTTATGTTCTCATTTTCAAAGGTCTCTAACTCCTGTTTCTATTTATGGACTAAGAGGAGATTTGATGGACTGTAAGACCTTTTCTTGTGAGGAACCAAGCTGTGCCCCTGTAGAAAGTCAACTCCTTTGACCAGCAGAGCAGCAAAGGCAAGGCTGATTATATGGAAATTTCCTCTTTTCAGCCAGTGGGAATCCATTTGGGAACTTCTTACCCTGATGGCCTCTTTTGGGCAATGCTCATGTCCTCCAGTTGGAATGGGACTGTATCTATACCCACGGATTGAGACATGTGTCTCCATTTACTTTGTTTTCTGCTCCTTTAATCCACTGGGCAAAAATAAACCCACAACCAGTGCCCAGCAGCTCTCAGGTGGCTGCAGCCCACTGAGTCATGAAAACTTGAACATGTTTCTCCTCCACCTTTGCTTATGTGCTTGCATAGACTCCAAAAAGCCTCACAGCCACTAATTGGAAGCTGAGCAAAGTACAGAAATTTTATTCTAATGGCTGTGACATGGAAGGTCTTCCAGCAATGCCACTGTGAGGTTAGATGAATTTTATGCTCGCTTTGTGCTAACACAAATTACTACCTGTAGTGTTTGATGGGAGAGCATTTGGTTGGCAACTGACAAGTGTCTCATCTCTCCCTTTATTCTAGTTTGGGGTGGAGTTTCTGAATGTTCTTTCAATTTCATATAGAATGCGCTGAACCTGCCATAATAAAAATGTATAGGTAAGTGATTACTGAGGTTTTCTTCTCTCACAAATAGATATTATTATTCTTCACATACAAGTAAACATACTCACTTGTGGCAGCATTTTATAAAATGTTCATGATAACCACAGACCTGTAATTGTCCTTAATCATCTGTTGATTCAGAAAAATCATTTGCTACTGCATTGCTTCACCTAACTCTCTGATGTTTTCTGCTGGCACATCTTGTTTCAGGTGTTTAAAGGGTTAGTGACCGAAGAAGTTTGTGTTCTGTCAAAGCTGCATGGGATGGTTGCTTGGTAACAATACTTGTGGCATAAAAAGCATTGTGTCAGGCATATGCCTGTTCCTACCTCTTTACAGGGGACAGGGAAGAATTATAGAGAAGATATATTTTATTTAAGGAGCCTAGGAGATCTAGAAGAATTGCTGTCTGAGAGACGAAGCTGAAAAGGGAATGCTTTGAAACCAATATATCATTGGAGACTGCCTTCAGTAAACCACTGCAGAATTAAATTAAATTCCATTGGAACTCTCTAGATAGCTGCCATGGTAAAATAACTTGCTTCCAGCTGCTTGCTGAAAATCTCACCCCTGCAAAGCCAGCTGCTTTGGGGAATCATTTGGGCAGAAGGTCCTCCACATTTTGGCCTCAGTAGGCCTTCCAAAACACTTAAACTCCAATCCAGACCATGTGTTGTTGTCTGCAGCTGTGGCAGTCACCAGGCACTGCACCAGTCTCCTCTCAAGGGCAGACACAGCACCACAGAGCAGCCTGAATGAGTGCTGGGTGAGAATTTCACCAAACTCCCACCGCTCCCATGACCCACCCAGCTCTCTGTGCTGTGACCCACAGGCTGGCCAAAGCAGCACCTGCTGAAGAGATTCATCTTTATTAAATTGCTCTCAGGGCTGGATGGGACCTCTATTATTTCCTTCTCATCTTCCCAACTGTTTACTAGCAGGCATAATCCTGTGTCTGTGCGCTTGTCAAGCTAGCAAAGTTCAATTCTTTAGTAATTAATAAACATTAAACATTGCATAAGGGGCAGAAGTATCCAGACAGACTGAAGGGATATTTTGCCTGTCAGACATTATAGGTTACTTCCATGGCTGTCAAAATGCAGTTTGGAAAACAGTGAGAATCTATGAAGAATATGTGAATACCTTTACAGCATGCCCAGTTCTACTTGTTTTGGATGGGCAGAGAGGTATGCTGGTCCCAAGGGGTAAAGATTATATGAGCTTGGAAGAAAATGTGTTGTGCTAAAGAACCACTAAACAACTGAGATGGGAAGAGACCTCCAGAAATTGTCTAGTCCAATCCCATCACTCAGAGTGCCAGCTAGAACATGTTGTCCAGCACATTGTCCAGTCCTTATTTCAGAGGGACTCTAATCCATGGCTTTTACTCTTTTCAAGCCTCTCCTGAGTTCTCAGAAGTTCACTCTGACTTATAACATTGATGCCTCAGGTTTTAGCTTTTATGTTTTTCAGATTCTGTGCTGCTTTGGTGTGTAGTTCTGAGCTTCATATTGGGGGATGGTGAGCTCTCTTCACAGAGTAGGGAGACAAAACAATTCCTTCTCTAGCTGGGGACCAAGGACAAATGATCCAAATTTCAGGCCCCAGAGCATAAACAATGTGGACTGAAGAGAGGAAAAAAAAGAAGGATGGAACTTCATAAGCTAAAGCTGTAATTGGACAATTAACTCCAATATGCAAATGGACCAGAACTTATTGAAGTGAGAGACCCCGTGACCGGTCGCGCATTTTGTGGCCATTTTGTGACTCTTTTGTGTTCATCTTGGGTGTAGCCCTGGCTGGGCTCTTGTGCTGCCCAAGGTGGATCTATTTAGGTCTTTTAATAAATCCCTACTTTATTATTTATCTCCATCTAGCCTCTGTTCTAGGTCAGCCTTCACAAGGCATCATATAAAGCCAGACGTGGCAATGTCAAAAGGAGGAGATAGGTTCTTCTAGCCAAACTCCCTGTTCATTACACTCAGAGATATTTGTCTATTAATTGTGGCATCTAGTCCAATAACCTCTGGTTGATCAGAGCAAATCTTTCAGGATGACATTTTAATCTTCAGTCTAAAATTTCAAGTGACAGAGAAGCTAAAACACCCCTTGGACAAATTACTCTGATGATTAATTGCCCCTTCTATTAATAATAATTTTTAAAAGACAGTATTTGCATTTTTTTCATGAATATGATAAGTGTGTCTGCTAGATTAAAAAGACTTCTATTGCTGGGATTTTTCTGCCAGATAGATATTTATGCACCATGATATTTACATTTTTATATGCTCTTGGCTGATACATCCAATAGCAGCCACAGCATAGTGTCCCATGCCATTTTAATAATCATCCAATCACTGTTTTGCTCTGCTCCTATGGATTTGATCAAATAGATTTGATATGATCCATCTCAGTGTATTCTATAAAGAACTGAAAGTAAGAAGTGCTGGTCAGCTACTCTGAAGTGAGGAAAAAGATCTAACTCTTGAAATGAAGTTTGTCATCAAATCTCCTGTCTTCTGCATTTTGTTGTCATTAAATGGAAACTTAATCCTGGGCACCAAATGATTTGAAATAAGCAGCTGCTGAGCGCTGGAGAGCCAGGAGATTGTGTAGTGCTTGTGTGCTCATTTTTGCTTGAATTGTTTCACTTTTTGTTGCTTACCCAGTTTAATCCAGCATTACTCATGTTTTATACTTGCAGAACCTGGATAAAATGTGTCTGGGGATAAGTGTATTCTCTCCAGAGAAAGGAGCCATGCAAGCAGAGCCCAGAATCCATCACACCTTAGCACCTGCCACTCCCCTTTTTCCTAACTCCCTCCCTGTGCCAAAATACTTCAGTCACATCAACAGAATCCTGCAAAAGTAGGCCCTGGATATATGTTAAAGTTGTGACAGCAGTCTTCCTGGCATGGCCTGCCCCTTCCTGCTAAATCAGCTGACTGGTTCTATCAGTCCAAACAGCAGACTGCAGATTTTTGGCACCAGTGTGAAGCCTGCTTTTAGAGAGCTAGGGGATTTATAGATTTACAGTAATTTATTACTTCTGGAAACAACACCAGGTGGTAGACCACCAGCTATCTGAATTCTTCATGAATTAGCGTCTTCCAAATAATGCTGAGATTGTGATAACCTCTCCAATTCCTTTCTTGCTTGAATACAAGACCTACATCCATGTATGTTTATCTAAAACATGCATATATTTTTCATCTGCACATACAAGAATTTTCATCAGTATTTTGGGTATATCTTACTATCATACTGCTCCCTTTTCTTTGTGTATTTTTCAGTATTTTGCCTTGCAACATTTATAAAATAATCCAACCTTCTTTCAAGGATAGAGCTCCTTTGCCCTGGACAGCTGACAGTTGGATGAAATACTGTGAAAACTGACTTGTGTTGTCACACCTTCTTATGGGACAATAAAATTCGAGATTCTCTTTTACTTCTTTCATCCTCCTGTTTGCATTATTCCTGCTTAAAGTCAGGCTGACAAGCAAATTCCTACCACTATTGTCTTCTTTTTCTCCCTCACCTGCTCCTAGTTTGGTTTTGGTTTTTTTTAAATAGTTGGGATTTTCAATATTTCTATGTACAAAGAGGAGAACTGAGCAATCCCAGAGGCTGTTTTGCTAGGTGCTGGGTAGATACTTGAAAGGGACAGATCCTAACTCAAATTATTTATCAAAGATGGATAAAAGGATAGATAGAAATAATTCATTTCCTCCCCTGAACCTCTTGTGTGTGTCTGCATATGTCTTTTGAGGTATAGACATCTCAGAAAACATAATGGCTTTCCGAAATCTATGGAGGAAAAGTATTACAGAGCCGTGGAGAGATTCCAGACCCACTGTCCTGCTCTCAGACTTTAATCACAAACCAATCTTTCCTTTCTTGGTACCTTTCCTTTTAGAAAGATCTTTAGTGCTCAGGACACAGGCACAGCTACCCAGTCATGCTTCTTGTCCTCAAGGTAGATAAATGTTGTTAAAATGGATACATATGAAATTTATGTTTGCCTTTGTTCTAAGACTAATATGACAAGAGATTGGGTTAGACTTCTTCCTCAAAAAGAGCCTCAGGACTCAGGTGCCATGGGGAGCTGTGAGACAGCAACAAAGAAATTCTGAAAAGGAAGCTATTAAAGCCAGGAAATTGTTCTGTTTTCCTGATGGTCTCTATCTGTATTTATTAATGTGTTTTTTAGAGAGTGACTTCAAGGATCAAATTGTCCATCAGGTTCAGATTCCTTTGGGGCTTTGCAACTTGTATATGAAGTTACGACTCTTTCAGACTGACATAAAAAAATTCAGTGCAAAGAGAGACAGACAGCTTTTCCCACATTCGATTTCTTTGCAGGTTTTTTTTTCTTTTTTTTTTCTTTTTTTTTCTTTTTTTTTTTTTTCCTCCATCGTAATCTGTTTATTTCAAGAACATTCTTAACGATGTAAGACTTGTCCTCAGGGTAGTTCTGAGGACTGTCTAACCCAATAGTCTGTCTTTTCAACAGCAGATCCCTCACCAGAATGGACAAGAAAGCCACTAAACCATTCTTTCTAATTTATGCTAGGATTTGGCCAATTACTGTAAAATAAAATTTCACTCTCTTGTGAAAACTTTCTTTTCTCCTGTAGCTTACAAATGTTCTGAATCTCTCTTTAGCTTTTGGTTCCTGTTACAAAAACCTGAAGTAAGAAATTCCTATCAGTCTTCCTTCTCTTCTGCTGTTTCCATTTCTCACATTCATAGCTTTTTGTTTCTATATAAACCAGCCTAAACCTATTTGTACTAGTCAGGAATTTGTGTTCCACCAGAACACTGGCTATTTAAACAAAATTCTCTTATTAACATGGCAAATTTTCTCTCATTTGTGGAGAAATTCATTTGTTCTCATAATGCCATAGTTCAAAGCAGGTGGGAAACACCTCCTCTAGCCCAGAAGAAAGCAACAAGGATACAGCATAAACAACTCATTATTTCTGATGTGCAGCATATCATTCACATCCCATTCAGTGAAACTGAAGAAAATATCAAGTTTTGAGGAATATAAACTATTGAGTCCTAAGCATTATTCTAAATGACTTAAAATGCAGATTTTAAATATCGAGTGATGCCATTTTTATAAGGGAAGGGGGGAAATAATGCAGCAGCATTCCACACACCATCTGGGAAAATCATGCAATACAAATGCATGATTCTGGGTCTCTCTTCCCCCATCCAACCTCTGCAAAGCAGTCTCTGGCAAGCCAGAGCAGGTTGATAGGCAGTCTGGCACTAACAGGGACCTTGTTAGTTGCCAGCACCCAGAGTCACTCTCTAGTTCTTAAGCTTAGACAAGGAGGAAAATAAGAATAGCATTAAAATATTTATTATTTCCCTCTCAGCAACTCCCTATAATTGCAGCTGAGAACCACAGAACACAAAGATTGAAATAGTCAGCTTAAGCAGCTGACTATGAATTTAGAAAACACATTTTCTTTTCCTGACAAACGGAGATGAAACCAATGATAATACTAACACCTTTACCTAGAGAAAAACAAAGTAAGTTAGGAGCAGCAGTTCTCTGTGAGAATATTCTAAATTCATAAAAGTTCTGTTTAATAAATAATAAATAAATTTATTATTTCTTTCTAAATAGGGAATTACTAAAGAGCAAATTTTAAGGAGCTCTACAGAAAGAAATTGGCATCATTATTCTTTCTTAAACAGATAGCACAGGTACTCAAGCCTTTAATTAATTATGGAAGATTTAAACAATATTGTCCTCCATTAAGGAGCAAGTGAGGAACAGTTTCTTTTTAGGCAATTGCATTCATTTAAAATGACTTTTAAAGGGCTTTTCTTACTAAAATTAAAAATTCCATTCACAAACATTACCAAAATTAATTCCACAGTGATATAGAACCTGGCTAACAACCCAAGATTCATATTCATTTGGAAAATTGGTTTCTGCATAGAGTCATGGAGCTGTCCAGATTAAATAAACAGAAATCAATACACAAAATTTGCTATTACTGAATGAATTCATACATATTCATAGATATCTGTGTGTTTCAGACCTCCAAGCATACCATTCCATAGGCCACTATACAGAATTCCTTCTTTACCTGTAACCCAACTCAGGTGGAAACGAATTTTAGCCTCTGCAATCCTGAATGAATTATTGGTAAATCACATCAAGGTTTATCTCTACTCACTCCACTTATGTGAAGGTAGAAAGTATTCCTGATAGCATCTCTCTGTCATTCACAAGGGATGAGGTAACAAAGCTTTTTATTTTTTCAGTCAAGCTTTTAAGAAATGGGAGAATAAAACATGAGGATTCTTGCATAACACACCCCCTCAACACTCCTGGCTTAAATTAATATTTCCCCGAGTGATTACACCAAGGATTTCATTGCAAAATATTAAACTGCTACTCTTTCTTTCTCCATCTCTTTTTTTTTTCTCTCCTGAGAACATTTAATGCTGCAAAAGCATTATTTCCCCTAGAAATGCAAAATCCCACAAGGGTGAGCATTCCTCCACCAGCATATGTAAGAGGGTGAGGATCTGAATAAATAAGTCCTTAATATTCAGTCAGGTTGGACAGGGCTCTGAGCAACCTAATCCATTGAATATGGCCCTGCTCATTGCAGGGGCTGGATTCAGGGGCCTTTCAAGGTCTCTTCCAGCTCAAACCATTCTGTAATTCTATGATTGTACAATACTGATTCCCTTCTCTAATTAATTTAAGTAGGAGTGTCATAGCAGTTTCTGAGGGAGAAAAATTAAATTATGGGTTAAAAGGAAGTGTATTTGAAGTTATTACAAATCATGGTGAACATGTCAGTCTAAAAAGGAATCTATGATGCTCTGGTTCTGCCTTTAAAAATACTGTTTATAACACCATTCTGCATAGCAGCAATTAGTAATTTGTTTGTATCCTTATCTTGCCTCACCTTTTCATCCAAAAAGCCATTAATTCAAGCAATTCTTCCCATTACCATTTCAAATGGATTTGTAATAGAAAAATGACAGCTGAATTTTTTTTTAATAAAACCAGAAATAAAAGTCATTTATGGCTTTATGAGATAAATACAGTGATATTAATCTCCACCCAGAAATTAAACTTACATCAATACAGCCTGCAAGATCTTCCTTCAGAACAGCTTTCTGGTCAGTGAACACTTGGAATGATTCTGGCTTCATGTCCTGTTCAACCAATTTCTATGCACTTTGTGTGTTTTTAGAAAGTTCTAGCTCCAGCTCTTTCTTGGCAAAACTTTGCTCTTAAGGATGAACAGATAATACAGGAGTAGATCTGCCCTTTGTCTATATCAGCAACGCTCCAATAGCTCAATGGGCAGTATATTGATTTATGTGAGTTGGGCATGCCCTGTAGTCCCTGAAATTGTCCTCTTTGTTTGATCTAAAGACAGATCAGAGTTAATGTGCAGTAGATATGTCTGAAAGCTAAATTTTTCCCATTATCCTGACATTCATCACTTATCATGCCCTGTGCACTTTAGATTGTTTTCAGATTCCATTAAGTCCAGCAAAACTTGTAATTAATGATTGATTCCATTCGGGTTTTGGCACTGTACCTGTAGGGTTGCTGTTAAAGGAGTGTTGCTGTATTACACTTTTACTTATTTATTTACTTGTTTCATTCTCAGTGCTTTAATGAGCCTGCATTGCCTCCAGAAAACTGATGGCAGGACAGGAGGAAAGATGACAGCTTGGAGGGACACAGTTTCTGATATTTTGCAGCCCAGCCTGCTGGTAATGCTCTGGAACTTGTGCATGTGCACGCTCGTGGAAAGAGCAGAACATCTAACTAAAATTATGGCAATTCTAGGAGCTTTTCTTTTTTTGAGTGAATAAAATTGTTACCATTTTTGAGTGAATTAAATTGTTACCATTTTTGAAAGCACAGAAGTATTTAAACTATTTTAGAAATCAAGGCCAGCTGCTTTCCCT